>NC_090734.1:68782676-68940176 GCF_036898095.1 Palaemon carinicauda
AGGTTTACTTTTTTCTGCCAAAAAATGAACAGCATTTGTCCTAGAAGCCTTTTTTTTATTTTTTCATTTACTACACATCAGATCACTTTATGTCATAGCATTTAAGTGGTTTTCTCTTGTATTGCAACACTTCAGGGGTGCAAGAATTTCATGCTGATTTGAAAAGAGAGCATGCATTGAAAAAGGTTAACCACCACAAATCGCTATGAGAGTTCATGAAATAAAATAAGACATTGGTTCCTTACGGCTGTTACAATTCAAGAAAAAGGAATATGACGGGGTGTTTTCAGTAAAATAACAAACAATCCATAACCAAACCACGATTGGATAAATAAAAAGAAAAAAAAATCACGTGACCAGCGACTACGCCTGAAAATCAACCAATAACGTTTTGTGTTTAGGGGGTCACTGAACATCTTGGGAACACGGGCTCTTCACCCAAAAGAAATACAAATCCAACACAAGCTTACAAAGAAGTTAGCAGTTTGTGTGATCCTTTGGGCACTTCCAAATAATGTAAATATTAGATAAAGGTATATATATATATATATATATATATATATATATATATATATATATATATATATATATATATATATATATACATATATACATATATATATATATATATATATATATATATATATAGAGAGAGAGAGAGAGAGAGAGAGAGAGAGAGAGAGAGAGAGAGAGAGAGAGAGAGAGAGAGTTACAAGAATTTTGGATGTCTAAATGACTTTTTAGTCTATCCGCGGAGACTATTTGCTCTTTGGTAGAGTGATATAGTTTAAGCATTTAGAGAGTTCTCATGATCTTATCTAACTTATCCTTGAACTCTCTCTCTCTCTCTCTCTCTCTCTCTCTCTCTCTCTCTCTCTCTCTCTCTCTCATATGAATTTAAATATGTAAGTGTGATTATATTTTTTGATAATTTTTCACGAAAACTATAGCATTTCCTAAAAGAATAAGAGATAAGACCTCTCAATCTCACACACACACACATATATATATATATAAATATATATATATATATATATATATATATATATATATATATATATATATATATATATATATATAATTTCATTCATCATCGCATTTCATTGAGTGATATCGGTAAATTCCCTCCTCCTGACATTTGAACCATTCTAACGACGTCTCGGTTGTTTCACTTCGTCCACCTTTCAGTGTAAGAAGGGCATGATCTCTCCAAGTCAGGTCTGGCCAGGCGACACCAGTTTTGTTGATGGGTGTACACTCAAAACCAAACTGGGTAATTATTCTTAAGAATTATTTAAAACCATTACTTATTACGATTCTTTACAGGATACGAGTGAGGTTGCAATAAACACTGATGATTGAAATAATACACTTTTTACAAAAATAAATATATTCTATATAAATTACAACACTTGAAAGAATTTACATAAAAACAAAAGAAATCACTCGAAATATTTAGTCTGAAGAAAACTTAGATTAAGACAAAAATGTTATGATCTGAAAATCATATAATCACTTGACTTGGAATATTATATCTGAATAAACGTTAGACTAAGACAAAAGAAATGATACTTAAGAAGATTATATAATCACTTGTTTCACTTGAAGTCAAATCTGAATACAATATTTAAATTAGATACTCACTATGTTTATAAGAACCCATCACACCAAATCTTCGATATTTCACTGAACTATTTTAAAACAATACACTTGACTCAGTAAGAGAGAGAGAGGGGGGGAGGACTATGACTTAAGGCTGGGATTTTCTATTTAATCTATGCAACCCTGAGGTCGCCTATATATATATATATATATATATATATATATATATATATATATATATATATATATATATATATATATATATATATATATATATGAAACTTAGCTATTTCCAGAATGTTCCAGGACCGAGATCTGGTAGCGTGGGGGGTTGGCCAAAGGGCGTCAGACCTATCAACTAGATAAAAAATGTCAAGAGACGAATCCTGGGTTTTCAGTCAACTCTCACGGACACTTACACTCTCAACAGGGAGACGAACTCTCTCAGTCAGCTAGCTCCGCCCACCCTTTGTCCCCGAGAAATAACAAAAAGATAACATCCTAACATTAGGATTTTCGGGAAAATTCCAAAGCACATGGCACAATATAAGAAGAATTGCATATTTTCTCACAAACATAACGCAATATCAAATAAAAATATAAAAGAACATTACATAAGCCCTTTTTCATATCTCATACGGGTCACATAACACTCTCATACAGTTTACATGAGACTTTGTAACAAAATATGTGAAATAAAAAGTTAATTCTTAAAAATAATGTAAATTTACATATACTGACTTGAATGAAGAATGCCACGAAATTAACGACAAAAGTCTTACATAATTAACATAATACACGAGAGGAACTCATCTTAGAGGATGGCTATTCATCTCTTCAATGCTCAAATAAAATATGAATAAAATCATGAATAAACTATTATATTTACTCTGCACTAGACCAGTTTTGTAAGATAGCTCCCCCCAAAAAAGATTTTTTATATCGGTCCTGAATCCACCGATTCAGCCCAAGATAAATAATGTGCAACCACGTAATCTTTACCTGATATATGCTTTACAATAATATAATACAGTCGCAAACATAATGACCACCTTGTTAACTTTTGATTATTATTTTTCATCTTATTCACAAAAGTTAAAGGATTATGATCCGAACGCACTGTAATCTCTTAATTTTTTGGTCGATTCACTTATATCTGAAACTTGTTTATTGCTGTGACTAACGCTAGTAGTTCCTTTTCAGCTGTCAAGTAGGCTCTCTGATGTTTCTTCAGCTTTAACGACAGAAAACAAACAGGGTAAAGAATTCCTTCCTCGTCTTCTTCCAGTAAGACAGCTCCAATCACATTATCTGACGCATCCACTTGGATAAGGAATTTCTTATTAAAATCAGGTACCTGCAGTATTGGGTTTGATGTTAAAAAGGCCTTTATCCTGTAGAATGATTCCTGGCGCTCGCTGGTCCATACAATTTATTTCTTGGGGTAGTTAAATACGTCAAGGGAGCGACTACAGCTGAAAAATTCTGGCAAAAAAGTTGGTAGAATCCTGCCATCCCTAAGAAACGTTGTAACTGCTTTCTCGTTGGGGGTTGGGGTGGATGATTTCCTTGATATAACCCAAACGGGGTTATAAAAGCTGATAACAATTTTGCATTGTCGTCCAAAGGAATTTAATAATAACCTTTTAACAAGTCAATCTTGGAGACGAACCTTGCTTGTCTGATATTGTCAAGTAGTTGGTCGATGAGCGGCAATGGATAATTATTGGCCACGCTGATCAAATCTAACTTTCGGTAGTCTACACACATCCTGAGAGATCCGTCCGGTTTTTTTACAAGCAATCATGGAGAACTGTAAGGGCTAGAACTTTGTTTAGCTAATCCGTTTTGTAACAAATAGTCCACTTCTTTTCTCATGACTTCTCGGTGATACGACGACAGTCGATAGGCACGCTGTTTAAATGGTCTTTTCGTTGTTTTGAGGTGTATCTTATGCTTTGTCAAATTTGTTCGTTTCGGGACGTCCGTGACAATTTCAGGGAAACTTCTAATTAATCGACCTATTTCCTTTTGTTGCTCCTGATTCAAATGAGTTAATTTCTCACCCAAATTCTGAATGATTGACGAATTATTCACTTTGCTCACTGCCCGTACCTCATATCCCTCGTCATCTTTCGTGGATGGTATGGTTTGCGCCATTTACAATTGCGACTTGTGAAGCTTCTGTCTCCCTGGGTGATATACCATCAGATATTGATTCCCGCACCGTTGAGAAGACAGATGATTGCCGTAGCTCAGGAGACGGGACACATGGGAATAAGTAAGACGACGGAGAAGATTATGAAACACTTTCTGGCCCAGCATACATAAGGATGTGAGCCAGTTTTGCCGTATATGTCATGTTTGTCAAATGGCTGGAAAGCCTAATGAATACATCAAGAAAGCTCCCTTACAGCCGATTGAAGTGTGAGGAGAACCCTTCAGCAAGGTAATGATCGACATTGTGGGGCCAATACCAAGAACGAAGAAAGGTCACGAATATATGTTGACCTTGATGTATCCAGTGACGGGATACTCAGAAGCCATACTCGTCAGGAACATAAGTGTCAATGTAATCGCTGAGAAGGTACTAGACTTTTTTACTAAGTTTGGTATTCCAGAAATCGTTCAGAGAGACCGGGGAACAAATTTCACGTCAAAATTGTTTCAGGACATGATGAAACTGTTGGATGTGAAAAAACAACTGTCTACTTCTTATCACCCGGAGCCCAGGTGCATTAGACAGATTTCATTAAACTCTGAAGAGTTTGTTAAAACAGATGGAGAATATATCAAGAATTTTAGGAAAAGCATCGGCGAGATAAGGAAATTTTTCCTTGAAAACCTGAAAACGAGTCAAAGAAAAATGAAGAAAAGGTTTGATAAGAAAATTAAGGACAGACAGTTTTGCGGTAGGACAACAGGTATTGTTTTTCTTACCGATAATGAGATTCCCGCTCATCAACAAGTTCCAAGGACCATTCAGGATTTTGGAGAAGATCAGTGACCTGACCTACGTTATCGAAACCCCAGGAAGAAGGAAAAGTCAAAGGAAAGTATATGTTAACACACTGAAATCATATTAAAGTGAAAACGAGATCAAAGCTTCACAGGTAAGTATGGCGCAAACCGTTCCATACATGAAAGACAACGACAGATATGAAGTAGGGCGGTAAGCAAAGAGAAAAATTTGTCAATTTTTAGGAACTTGGAAGAGAAATTAATTCAGTTGAACTAGGAGCAGCTAGAAGAATTAACCTGATTGATTAAAAGTTTCCCTGAAATTTTCTCGGATATTCCAAAACGAACCAACTTGATAAACCATGAGATACAACTTAAAACCACGGAAAGACCTTTCAATCATGCTTAGCGACTGTCGCCGTATCACTGAAAAGTCATGAGAAAAGAAGGGGACTAGTTATTATAAAAAGGATTAGCTGAACAAAGTTCTAGCCTTTACAGTTCTCCATGTTTGCTCGTGAAAAAAAAAACAGACGAATCTTTCAGATTGTGAATGGACTACCAAAAGTTAAATTCGAATCAGTGTGGGTGATAATTATCCATTGCCGCTCATAGACCAACTACTCGACAACATCGGACAAGCAAGGTCCATATCTAAGATCGACTTGTTATTATCCAATTGCTTTGGACGACAATGCAAAATTGTTATCAGTTTTTATAACCCCATTTGGGTGATATCAATACACTGTCACGCCATTTAATCTAATAAATGCACCTGATACCTTTCAACAAGTTATGGATATATTTCTAGGATCGATTGAAGGAATAGGCGTATGTCTCGACAATATTGTCATATATTCAACAACCTAGGAAGAATATCTCCGAATCCTGAAGAAGGTATTTCAAGAGCTACGAGGATCACACCTGACGATTAACCTGGAGAAGAGCGAATTTGGAAAGGCAACAGTTTGGTACTTTGGATTTGAAGTCGGAAGAGGACAAATCGTTCCTGTAGCCACTAACTTCGAAGGAATAAGGAAAGCCTCACCTCCCACAACAAGGAAGCCATTACAACGATTTTTAGGGATGGCATGATCCTACCGACGTTTTTGCCCAAACCTTTTGGCTGTAGTCGCTTCCTTGACGGTTTTGACTAGTGGCAGGAAAAAAATTGTATAGACCAGCAAGTGCCATGAATCCTTCGATAGGAAAAAGGCCACATTAACTTCAAAACCGATACTACGAGTACCGGATTTCAACAAGAAACTCCTTATCCAGGTGGATGTGTCAGATAATGGGATTAGAGCTGTCTTATTGCAAGAAGACATGGAGGGAATTTTTCACCCTGTTTGTTTTATGTTGTCGAAGCTGAAGAAGCATCAACAAGCCTACGCGACAGTTGAAAAAGAACTGCTAGCGCTAGGCACAACGATAAGCAAGTTTGAAGTTTTTGTGAATAGACCACAGAATGAAAAAATTACAGTTTACTCGGATCACAATCCTTAATCTATTGGTTAATAAAATGAAGAATAATAATGAAAGTATGAGGAGGTCATTATGTTTGCAATCATATTGTATTAATAAAAATCATATATCAGGTAAAGAGAACGTGGTTGCAGATTATTTATATTGGGCTGAATCGGTGGATTCAGGCCCAGAATAAAGCTGGTCTAGTATAAGAGTAAATATTCTATTCATGTATTTCATTTGTGTATTTAATAGATGTATAACCTGCTCGTAAGGTGAGTTCCACTCATGTAAGTTTAAGTAATGTATGTAAATTACATAAGACTTTCATCATTCATTTAATTGTATTTTCATTCAAGTCAGTATATGTAAATTTGCGTTATTTTTATGAATTACCTTTTTATTTTAATGTAGTTTGTTATGAAGTCTTATGTAATGCTAAAGTATGCTGTATGGGCACAAGGGATTTCGTCATGTTTGCCACGTGATTAGAAAATGCGAGAAAATTGCCACGTGATTAGAAAATGCGAGAAAATTCTATACTAAGTTTACTCTTTTATTCTTAATTGTCACAAGAGGTAGGTGGGCGAAATTAGCTGGAAGAGAATTATCTCACAAGCAAGGTTAGTACCTATTTTTTCATTTTAATACGTTGCTAACCTCACACCACTAGACCATGCCCCCACGCCATGAGAATGATCTATAAGAAAATCCTAGAAGTACTAAGTCAACATACATACACCCTAGGAATACATAAGCAGCAGAAGAGACCCAGCCTATCTCTTTGAAAGAGCCAAAGTTCACCTGCCCTTTCTCCTCTCAAGTGTGTGTCCTCTCATAGGTGAATAGATTTTTTACTCAAGGTATACCGCGTATAGTGTTCTTCAAATGTAGGTAAATTTATTCTAGATGGTAATTCTGGCCCTGTGAGATTTAGGTCAAACAGTGAAGTGTATTTATTTTGTTTAAGGGGAGAGCCCGCTATGCCATGCATTTTTTTTTTCTAATTATTCAAAATACAAAATTTCCAAATATGTTTTAGGCATATATAATACCTTCATCATACAAAAATTTCAAGTCATTTGATGAAAAACTTTTTGATTTATCAGCAAAAATCATGATTTTAAAAAAAATACTTTAGGTACATTTTCTTCAACTAATAGGGCACCAATTGTGTTGAAAATAATACCATCAAAACTTTTTTATAAATTGAATAATTCTGTGTGACCGATGTTTAATTTTCCTTTCCTTTTTAATGATTTTTTTCTTAATTTTCTTCGTTTAGATGTAAAATAATCATGAAAAAGAGAGATAAAGGAAAATCAAAATTCTGTTACACACAAGTGTGGTTTTTATATCCCTCTTTTCAATGATAACTTTTCTCTCTAAAATTGAACAATAAATAAGTGAGAAAAATCTACCTAAGTATGAATAAGATTGTTTTTGAGTTATGAGCTTCCAAAGATTTTCTATAAATTCTCGTTATTTTTCTTTAAAATAATCAAGATACTATTATAACCTTACTTTGTACCTTTATTGTTTATTCTTACATGAAGGCTTCCTAAACGAGGTATTAACCCCTAAGTTTTCTAACATCATCTTTTTATCTTAGTCTCAGGTCTAGTTCTGATTTAGATTTTAAGTGATTAATTTTTGGTGTTAATTCTCTTGAATTATTGTAACTTTTTACATAATATATTTATTTTTGTAAAGTGTGTATTATTTCGATCACCAATATTTTTTCTCAGTACTAAGTACTAAGAACCAAAGTAAGAGGTTGGTTTTAGAATAGTTCACGTAACATAATTATCCAGTAAAGTAAAGAGACCTTTTAGATATTCAGTGTTCATATATATTACCGGCTGGGAGTTGCGTGATTTTCTCAGAGCTCAGGTATCTCTAGTATGTATCAGATTTATGAAAAATAAAGCAGGGGAGTTTTGGAGCTCGGGAATTTACATAATTCGTTAGTCTTACTATATATTTTCTGGTGCTCGGACATAGGGATCGAGCGAGTCTTTGTAAATATTGGTGATAATTCAATGAAGGTTTAACCAGCTTAGTTTTGATAGGATTCTGTGTATTGTTATGGTATATTTTCGGAGAAGTATAATTTTTTGTAAAATACAAGATGGACAGTTAAATGTTTTTGGGAAACCCAATTGTTAAATTGTCGGAAGCTAACGTAACTAAAGCTCAGTGGCTTTCTATTTTAATGGCATGTGGTGGCCATACAACGATGGAATGATAAAAGCCCAAATCAAGTCTCTAGCCTTAGAAGAGTTGATAAACTCAGGAAAATTGTCAGAAGAAGATATTGTCGCAGCTCGCAAACTGTTGGAGAAGGCTGAAGCAGAATTTGTAGCAAAGCAAGTATCAGTTGACCTAGGAACTGAAGGAATGAAAGCAGAAAGGAATGTAGAGGCTGAGATTCTACAAGTTACAGCGGAAGAGAATTTGATTAATTGAACATTATGGCAAAACGGAAAGAAAGAGACAGAGAGACAGAGAAGAGACAAGAGAAATTGCAGAACAAGAAGAAAGAGACAGAGAAGAGGAAAGAGAAATATTGCAGAACAAGAAGAAAGAGACAGAGAAGAGGAAAGAGAAATATTGCAAGACAAAAAGAAAGAGAGAGAGAAGAGGCAAGAGAAATTGCAAGATATACGAGGGAAATGGAAACAAGACGGGAAGAAAAAGAGAGAAAACGGGAAGAACGAGAAGAAAGAGAGAGAAAAGAGGCGAGAGAAATTACACGACATGCGAAGGAATTGGAACTGTGGAATGTTCATGCAAGGTCAGCAACTCAGATAGAGATGACCCCTGCTATGCACGGTCCGGTATTTAATGTGGCCAATGCACAGATGTTGATCCCGAAATTCACAGAAGAAGCGTCGACGATGGAATGGCCAGAAGATAAATGGCGTGTGTTATTGCAGTGTCTCCTTATTGGAAAAGGATGCAGTGCATATCTTGCCTTGTCTCAGGATCAGAGGAAGGAGCATCGAGAAGTTAAGAGAAGCGTGCTGTAATTGTATCAGATGATTCCTAATTACTATAATGAAAGATTCTGGAGTTTGCGAAATGACGAGAAAATGATTTTCCTGGATTACGCTTATGAAGTATGCCAATGTTTCAAGAGATGGATAGAGGCTGCTAAAGTGAGAGAGATGGCTGATTTAGAAGAACTAATAGTACTGGAACAATATTTACAAAGAATTCCTGAACATTTTCAAATGTACTTGAGAGAAAGGTGAAGAAACTTGATAAAGTCGCTTTGCTGAGTAAAGATTATAATATTATCAGTCGTAAATCCTCCTCGGGTATGAAGTTTTAATCGTCGTTCCAACCAAGTGTCAAGTATTCGCCGAAACATGGAAACCAATTCAGTAATAACTACGGGAACAGGTTCAATAGTTACAGCTGAAGTACCACTAGTACTATTCCAAAGCAGAATGTGACAGTACCACAACAGCAATTGTCGAATCATACTCCTTCACGTATCATGAAAGACGTGCAAAAGATTAATATCGTCTGTTATAACTGTGGCAAGAAAGGCCATATCAGTAAGGAATTTTAGTCAAACCATCCGAAAGCAATCACCCAAGTGTTTAAAGATAATTGAACTTCACAGAATGCAAAGACGAAGAATCAAACGGGAAGGCTTGACGAGGAAAATAGGCTAGCTAATGTTTACACAACGAACAGGAGAACCCCAAACAGCATGGATGCCTCTAAACAGTATATTTATGAAGGTATGTTAGCCACTCTGTATGGGAGCCAGCAGATGCGGTCAAGACATTGCGCGACAAAGGATCTAATCATAGCGTGGTGACACGAGGCGTACACCCGATCGTGGAACAGTCTTTCGAAGGAGATTCTGTCATTTTGAAGGGAATATGAGGTGAGGAAGTTACTCCTATTTGCCGTTTGAAACTGCCATGCGAGTTGGTGACTGGTCATTTTGATTTTGTGGTAAAGGATTCATTGGCTATTGAAGGAGTAGAAGGTCTCCTGGGAAATGAGGTTAGTGGAGTGCCGTTTCTGCCTTGCCCCATTGTAATGGAGAAACTATTGACGTATTGTTCTACAACTGAACTCAAGAAGGACTACCAGTATCTGTTTCCTAGTTGTGTGACGACTAGGAGTATGACGAAGAAAGTAGCTTCAGAAGAAGAGAGAGAAACTGAAGGAGCGATGAACTTGGAGGATTTGTTTATAGAAGAAAAGGATTCCCCTTGATAATATGCAGGAGGAGAGCTCTTAAGAGAGCCCGATAGAAGAGGAATGACGGATGAATGAACAGGAAGACAAGGAAGTAATGGATTTGGAAGAAATAGAGAAATCTGCATTAGAAGTAGGACAAGTGAGTTGGAAAAGGCTAATACGATTGCAACGGAAGGATGCGACGTTAACAAAGTTATTGTACCATGTGGTAGATGAGAAGGAGGTGCAGCAGTTTCCCACCTGTTATTACCTTAAAGATGGATTGCTTATGAGAAAGCATAGACCCACCGATATCCCTAGGAATGCAGAATGGGGGATATACCATAAGATATTGATTCCTGCACCATTGAGAAGACAGGTGATTGCTGTAACACATGAGACGGGACATATGGCAATAAGGAAGACGATGGAGAAGATTATGAAATAATATTTCTGGCCTGGCATGCATAAAGATGTGAGTAAGTTTTGACATACATGTCACGTTTGTCAGATGGCTGGAAAGCCTAACGAGTACATCAAGAAAGCTCCCTTACACCTGATTGAAGTGCGAGGAGAACCCTTCAACAAGGTAATGATCGACATTGTGGGTGTTATGTATTATTGTAATGTACTATATTATTTCAAGTGTTGCAGGTATTGCACAACATTGCTTCATATTGCATGAATAAGACATGTTATGCTTTATACATAAGAGTAATGATTTGTTTTGGTATTAGGATTCAAACATTTGTTGGTTACCTCAGAGATAGGATGTGATTCTTTATGATTTGTACTGGAGTAGGATTTAAGTCTTTTCAGAGCGATGCTCTTTTGTTTAGCAATGTTTTGGTTTGTCAGATTGTGTAAGACGCTCCATATACACTTGGGAGTCAGCTGTCACAGAGTAAACATTACAATGTAGTCTTTTATACATTAAATGTATTTTTTAGAATACCAACGTCTTATTATCCATCAAGCACACATTGACGAGATGGGATCAGCTGAGAAATAATTACTAACAATTGTTCATCTATGTTCCAGGTAATTATTATGGTTAATAGAACTTCCTACCTAAGTATCAATATCGAACATTTGGCGACGAGGATGGGATCAGCTGAGAAATAATTACTAACAATTGTTCATCTATGTTCCAGGTAATTATTATGGTTAATAGAACTTCCTACCTAAGTATCAATATCGAACATTTGGCGACGTAAAGGACGACGGACAAGCAGGGAGAAGCAAGCAGGGAGAAGCATTGGACCCTATGCACAAGGACGGCCAGCACAAGAGAAGGTCGTTTGTACATAAGGGGACAAGAGTAAAATCGCCCAATGAAGATTTTACCAGCAGCAAAATAGGAATTTCATCAAATACACAAAAGGGTGAAATTTAAAGTTGGGTAGGTAGGAAGTACACTTGTGACTGCAGAACAGTAGCTTAACCTACCACAGTTACTAAGGTAAGCAAACAAAATGCCTTTTAGCATCGAACACCCGCTAGGTTTCAGCATCACTGCTGAGCCTAATTCTGTTGCAACACGATGGCAACAGTGGTGTGAGGAATTTAAGATTTATTTAGAAGCATTAGGGAACATGAAGGATGCACAAAAGAAGGCATTTTTGGGCTCAAGCCATGGCGTCCTGATGGAAGGTTCCTTTTTGGTAGCTTCCTTGGGTAAATAACTACTAAGATATTCCCAGAGAATTTAACCACAGGTTATCACAGAATTCTAACTTCTGGAGCGAGTATCCTAAAGGTTTCCCTTTAAGACATCGTATATCAACAGGGGACGCATGTATTAACGCGCCACATAGCTATCTACACCCCGAACAGAGATAATGCTTCGGTGTGTAAAGTCGGAGAATAGCTGGGAGCCGTTCCATAGCTAATCTCATTCGTGGCTACTTTTGGTACTCGAGACGTAAACAAACGGGCGCCATTGCTTAAATGACGTCACGTCCGTCTTCATCCTTTGTTCAGTAGCTCGCCCTACTTAGACGGATTTTCCCTGTGCTTTACTTATCGCTTTGCATCTCCATTATGTCGCTACCTTCGGCCTCGCCTTCTTCTGGAAAGTTGAGTACAAGGTTCCAGTATTGTTTAGTTAAGCTCTGACCGTAAAGTAAATATTACTTTCCGAGATATTTGTTGTTTTGTGGCAGAGCTGTGCCTCTACCGGACCCGCCATTTTATGGCGTCGTTGTTGTTATGCATGCCTTATTTAGTTAGCCACAACAACGCTTCCGGCCTCATTTACTAATCGATAACATTAGTTTATTTAGTCTTCATAGCTAGGAACTTTTATATCGTGTTTTGACACTTTTTTATCGGTCATCGATTGACCTCATACCAGTCGGCTACTATAGCCCCCAGGCCAGAGTGCCTATATATCAGTGTTCATGCATGATTTTATTAGTGATCCTAGGCTAAGTTATGAAGATAGTGGCATTATTTTACAATACTATTGACTGTGATGCAAGTGTTTTCGCCTTCAGGGACCATATAGGGGATAGGTTAGTTAGTGTCCCTTCCTAACCTAACCTACTTGTAGGACCCCTATATGCTTCCTTCATCCCACTGCCCTTGGCATTCCCTCTGTTTAGCCTTGCTTCCCTTACTACGTAAAGGGATCAAGCGCCTAACGGAGTATATTATCGCCTCTCAGTCCTCCCTAAGGGAATGAACCCCCTTTAGGGTTGCGTCTGAGAGTGAGGAACGGCTAGCCCTTCCTCTATGGCTAGGACTAGTCTATGACTGTCCTGCGATAGCAATATGTCTTCTATCCTTCCTAGTTCAGGGCTCTTAGCCCTGCTCTAGGTTAGGTTTTGGAAAGGTTATTCTGTTCCTTGCTGAAACTGTACCCATGCACCGTTTCAGCCAGGCTGCCTTATCTTAGGTTAGGGAGTGTCCTCCCTTTCCTAGTGGCCGCTCTGGTACAGAACCCCTTCCATGGAAGACTCTTCTCTTCTCCCCTCCCCACCTATCTCTTGTATAGCCTAGCCTACACTTAGGTTAGTCTATACCCATCTGTCCCCTGTCCTACAACTCCTCCTTAGGGAGGAGTGATAGGGCTACCTTGAGCTTCTATGTGCAGTCCGCTCTGGTACATATACCCTTCATAGTGTCCTATGGGGTTAGCCACTGGATGTGTTCTGTATGTAGAGGTCACCCCCTCTTTGGGTGTCCCCTAGCCCTCCCTTGGGCTACCCTAGCTCCCAGTCCTCTGAGGCCCCTGCTTCTGGGTGATAGAGCCAGCCTCTATCATGGGTACACCCTCTCAGGGGGGGATGTCTGGGAGTCCATGACTGGACTTCTTACATCCCTCCCCCTGTCTCTTTCACTATCCGGGTGCCGGTCCCTTGCCGCCTCCACTGTCGGCGATACCCACCTCCTACCTTGGTGACTCTCCCCTTACCCTCATGGCCGCCAGCCCCCCGTGTGCCGGGGGACTGCCGACTGCCGCCGGCTTCCTGCCGATGGCTCTCCTCCTTCCTCATAGCTTCGCCGTCCGCCTGCCGGTCGGCCCCGGAGTGCCGGCAACCTGGTTCCGCTATAACCATCCTTGTCCCTGTCACCAATCTGGCATCCTCCGACTGCCAGAGCCGCCGCTCCCTCTGCCGGCGTGCCGTCATTGTGCCGGCAGCCGCTGTGGCGGGATGTCAACAAAACACAACCCCCCACACCCTTGATCACTCTAACAGGCAATTATCTCCACAAAACAAACTTTCCCCTTACGTTATCAACTGGACTCTTGGACAGAAGGAAAATGAAAGCAAAACATGACCTTAATGCTATATTTCTTACAAACTAAAATAATTAATACAAAAAACCCTTTCACAATCAATTAAACACTTAACATCCACAACCAAAATAATTAGACTTAAAATTAATCTTTAACTTAATAAGTATACCAAAAAACGTAACACCATTCAAATGAAAAAAACCCTAACAAACTTAAAACTAAACTCGACCACAACCAAAATGTATATTATATTTTACGGGACATCGACATTGTCCTCAACACAAAGCCAAACTGTCTTTTATGGCAAACGGAACTATATGCAGTTTGTCAACTGAACTGAACAGTCAATTAGTGGTCATCATCATCATCATCGTCGTCATCATTATCATCGTCATCATCATCATCATACACAATCTTTATAAACAGGCCAGGTCATCGACAATCGTTAATCCAAAAAAGCAGTCTAAATATGATCAGTTCCAGGCCAGGTCATCAACAGTAATCCACTTTCAAAAAATTTAGTCACTCCAAAGGAGGAATCACGACCTGCCAAAAAATAAAAAAGAAAAACACTTACGAACACTTCTAGCTAACTGAACTATCGCACTATAATCAAAGATAAATAATAAATTGTTCCTATCACTCACAAACACGACAAGCAAAGATAAACAAAACTGTACTTACTTTTTAAATGAATCAACACTTATGCCTTATGCCTTATGCTGCAGTCAAATAAAAAAAGCATTCGCTCCGAAACATTCACCACTGTCGTAACCTTACTAAAAATGTAAACAAACAATCTCATTTGTACCAACAGTCTTTCTCACCACAAACGATCGTTAACCTAACTACTTTCGCTCGATAACACAATTCTCTCTCTCTCTCTCTCTCTCTCTCTCTCTCTCTCTCTCTCTCTCTCTCTCTCTCTCTCTCTCTCTCTCTCTCTCTCTCTCTCTCTCTCAGGATTTGGCAAAAACAAAGAATAAAAATAAAGCAAAAATAAATCCTCCACACCGCCACCCTGGTATTACTCCTGACTTATATATTGTCTGTCCTAATGCCAGAAACTCTGCTGGAGCGGCCTCCGGCGTGCCGGAGATTTGCCGGAACCCCCCGGAGGCGTCAAGACTACTTGCACCCCCTTCCACTAGCTATCATATGAATACTGATAGCCCTACACTGCAAACAGATGGCCTGTTTACGCTATTGGATCAGTACCTTGCTACTGTTCTATTGGTAATCATGCTGTCCCTTTGCATTCTTCAGATTTCCAGCATGCTGCGTGTATCTTAGCGCGGCTGGTTGCCGGAAGCAGTTACCCTAGGGGACCCTTTAGCCCCCTAATTTAGGACTGAGTGGCCTCGGTCCCAAACTTATCCTTGGCAATTTCCATGGAATTCCATTGCCCTATGGACTTCTAAGGAATACTATCCTGTGCCTTCGGCCATCTCGGATTATCCAAGGATAAAGCTTGCGGTAGCCAGCCGGGCAGGATGCATGGAGTATGTTTCCTTTACTATTTCAATCTCCGTGCATCACACCCTTTATCAAGTTAAAATTAATGATTAATGTTAACTTAGCTTAAGAGCCATTCTTATGACTCCCCCCATACTCATTTTCTCTTTCTTCCACAGGAGGAGCAGATGAAGTGTGACTTCGACTTCTGCGCTGTGAAACGCCCGCACTTCTACGGGCATACAGCTTGCAGGACTCACGCCCCTTGTGCTAACAAGAAAGGGGATTTGAAATTCTGGGACACGCTGAACTGTACGGTCTGCCAGGCTCACATAGCTGATGGCTTCCATAAACCCTCCCTCAACGGAGGTCAGGGACATTGCTCGAGAGAAGCTACGCAAATGGGTGCGTGGCTTCCAGAAGAATGCCACCGGACCGTACCTGGCCACTGAAGAATTGAGGTCACTTCTGTTCCCAAAGGCCTCCCCTGATTCTGTGGTGCCCAAGGATTTGATCCCCACTGTCCAAATTACAGTGGAACCTGATGTAGTCATGGCCCAGTCCATGCACGAGTGCCGCCTAGATTCCGACGATGACGAACATATGTCGGATGTCTCGGAGGGTACGGAGAAGACCCTTATGGCTCAAGGAGCTGAAGATGATGAAGACCAGGTGGAATACGCCGAGTCGGAGCAAGAGGTCGCTCCTCCTTCCATCACCGCCCCTACTCCTACACCGACGGAAGTGTCTCTCCCGTCTACCTCCACGACCCCGGAACCCTTATCATCCACCCAAGAAATGCTCCGGTTGATTAAAGCCGTCATGGACGACAAGCTGAAGGAGAATCAGGAGTTCATCAGGTCCATGATAGGATCCAAAGAACCGAAGAAGATCTCGGTTAAGGATCTCCCCGCTTGCTCTCATGCCAACCCATGGAGGTATGCTGAGCATATGGTGATAGCGACTGGCAGAATCTTTGTCAGCGACAAGATCGGCTCGGTCCCACTGGAAGATGTGGAATTCTTCCCAAATTTTGAGGCCTACCCGGACTGTTACGTCCGACTTCGCTCTGAACCTGCCTCTAAAGAAGAGACCAAACCGAAAGAAGAGATAGTGTTCAATCTCGCGAAGGCCCAGGCTATGCTAGCCAACACGTTCAAAAGTAGAGGTTTTACCTGCTCTAAGCTTCCAGCCCTGAGCAAGAAGCACCCAACCTACGTCGCACCTGAAGATGCAGTACTTCCATTCATGGAAAAGGCCTTCGCTGCGTGCCTTAAAGCTGTGGAAGAGGGAAAAGCCTGCCCTGCACTGGAGGAGTGCAGACCCTTCTCCATAGTTACTCCCCCTGACGCCCGACACTGGAAGGACATCCAGCATACTTTCGTCGTGGGAAAGCTAGATCCTGACGTCGCCGGACGTCAGTTTAATGAAGACCTCCCGAAACTTAACGATCACCTCCTTCGTCGGGAACAAGATACGAAGGAGAGGCTCGCAGCATCCATGTCCCACCAAGTCCAACTTGGAATTATGGCCTGTGACACCAGAGTACCAGACCACTACATGGTACTTGCCAAATCCCACATGGCAACCCTGATGAAGGACATGTACCACTTCATGAAGGCTCGGAGAGCCTGTCGTGAATTCGTGTTCGCAGGTGCCACTGTGAAACACGAACCCCGGAGGCTGATTTCCTCCAACATCTGGGGCAAACACCTCTTTCCTTCTGACCTTGTGAAGGAGATCACTGACAAAGCCGCCATGGAGAATAGGAACCTTCTCCACAAGTGGGGCATGTCAAAGAAGAGAAAATCCTCTCAGGACGACGGACCTCAACCTAAGAGGAAAGCTTCAAAACAGAAACCCCAGCAACGTCAGCCAAGACGTCAGTTTCCGGGACCCGTTACCTCCCAAGTGGCAGCTCAGCCACAACAGACCTTTCAACTGGTCACCCAACCGGTATTGTCACAGTCACCGGTTTTCACCCCTGCTTTCGAGCAACAGACGACTACCTTTCGTCCCAAAGGTAGAGGCTCAAACAGAGGTGCAGGCAGAGACACGTCTCGCCGTCCCTCCAGAGGCAGAGGAGGAAAAGGAGCTAGCGGCCGAGGCAGCAAGCCCTCGGGACACCAGAAGCAATGAAGTGCTTCCGGTGGGAGGAAGACTCCGCCAATTCCAGGATCGTTGGACCTTCGATCCCTGGGCACACAGCATCGTCAAGAAGGGTCTAGGCTGGAGTTGGACTCAACCACCCCCAACCTTCCAGCAGTTCTTCCAACAATCAACCCCCCTTCTGGAAGAATATGTCCTAGATCTCTTGAACAAGAAGGTGATAAGGAAGGTAAAGTCCACCAGGTTCCAAGGGAGACTGTTTTGTGTCCCCAAGAAAGACTCCGACAAACTCAGAGTCATTCTGGACTTATCCCCCCTCAACAAGTTCATAGCGAACGACAAGTTCAAGATGCTGACTCTTCAACAAATAAGGACCCTTCTGCCTCGAGGTTCTTACACGGTCTCCATAGACCTAGCGGATGCCTACTGGCACGTTCCAATGAACCATCACGCTTCCTCCTACCTAGGATTTCGACTCCAAAGGAAAAGCTACGCCTTCAGGGCCATGCCCTTCGGCCTCAATGTGGCCCCTCGGATCTTCACAAAGCTGGCGGACGCCATAGTACAACAGCTCCGCCTCCGAAACGTCCAGGTGATGGCCTACCTCGACGATTGGCTAGTTTGGGCTCCATCGCCCGAGGATTGTGTAAAATCCTGCAGCAAAGTCACCCAGTACCTAGAACACCTGGGATTCAAGATAAACGAGAAGAAATCTCGCCTCTCTCCAGCTCAGAAGTTCCAGTGGTTAGGAATCCAATGGAACCTTCAGTTACACCGCCTTTCCATCCCCCAGAAGAAAAGGAAGGAAATAGCAGGGTCTGTCAAGCGACTACTGAAATCCAAACGGATCTCAAGACGCCAGCAGGAACGAGTTCTAGGCTCTCTACAGTTCGCCTCAGTAACAAACCCAGTGCTTCGTGCACAGCTAAAGGATGCCGCGGGAGTCTGGAGACGTTCTGCATCCATCGCTCGAAGAGACCTCAAGAGACGGCTCCCAAACAGACTTCGACTTCTCCTCAAGCCATGGTCGGAAGCAAAGGCCCTGAAAAGGTCCATTCCTCTTCAACACCCACCTCCATCACTCAACATCCACATGGACGCTTCGCTGGAGGGTTGGGGAGGTCACTCCCACCAAAAACAGGCTCAAGGCACTTGGTCTCCCCTGTTCAAGACGTTCCACATCAACATCTTGGAGGCCATGGCGGTCCTTCTAACTCTGAAGAAACTATCCCCGCCTCCCTCGATCCACATTCGTCTAACCCTAGACAACTCGGTGGTAGTTCGATGTCTCAATCGCCAAGGCTCAAGATCGCCCCAGATAAATCAGGTGCTTCTCCCAATCTTCCGTCTGGCAGAGAAGAAGAAATGGCACCTGTCTGCAGTTCACCTACAAGGATTCCGCAACGTGACAGCGGATGCTCTATCTCGAACAAACCCGATAGAGTCGGAATGGTCTCTAGACGCAAGATCATTCTCCTTCATCTCTCACCAAGTCCCAGAACTTCAGATAGATCTCTTCGCAACGAGCAACAACAATCAACTTCCTCGGTATGTGGCCCCGTACGAGGACCCCAAGGCAGAAGCAGTGGATGCCATGTCACTGGACTGGAACAGATGGTCCAAGATCTACCTGTTCCCTCCCACCAACCTTCTGCTGAAAGTCCTCTCCAAGCTGAGAACCTTCAAAGGGACAGCGGCCCTAGTGGCTCCCAAGTGGCCCCGGAGCAACTGGTACCCCCTGGTCCTGGAGCTGCAGCCCAAGCTGATCCCTCTCCCGGGCCCAGTTCTCTCCCAACAAGTACAGAAGTCGACTGTCTTCGCTTCATCATCGAAAATCAAGGACCTTCATCTAATGATTTTCTCTCCCTAGCCGCAAAGAAGAGGTTTGGGAACTCGAAGAAAAGTCTAGACTTCCTCGAGAAATACAAGACCGAATCCACAAGACGGCAATACGAATCATCTTGGAGAAAATGGGTCTCTTTCGTCAAGACAAAAAATCCTAAAGAAATCACAATTGATTTCTGCATGTCCTTCTTCATTCACCTTCATGGACAGGGATTAGCAGCCAATACGATTTCAACTTGCAAATCGGCCTTGACTAGACCAATTCTGTATGCCTTCCAAATTGATCTGTCCAGCGACATCTTCAATAAACTACCGAAAGCATGCGCTCGTCTACGCCCAGCACCCCCACCGAAACCGATCTCCTGGTCATTAGACAAGGTGCTCCATTTCGCCTCCAACTTGGATAATGATTCATGCCCTCTCAAGGATCTGACTCAGAAAGTTATATTTCTCTTTGCTCTTGCCTCAGGAGCCCGAGTCAGCGAAATAGTGGCATTATCGAGAGAAGAGGGTCACATCCTGTTTACTGATACAGGAGACATTACCCTCTCCCCTGATCCGACGTTTCTCGCCAAAAATGAATTACCCACCAAAAGATGGGGCCCCTGGAGAATATGCCCCCTGAAGGAAGATGCCTCTTTATGCCCAGTAGAGAGCCTCAAGGTCTATCTTCGCAGAACTTCGAACTTTGGTGGAGGCCAACTCTTCAAAGGAGAAACATCGGGCAGCGACCTGTCACTGAAACAATTAAGAGCGAAAATCACCTACTTCATTCGCAGAGTGGATCCTGACAGTACACCCGCCGGTCATGATCCTAGGAAAGTTGCATCGTCTCTGAATTTCTTTCAGAGTATGGACTTTGAAAGCCTTAAAAGCTTCACAGGCTGGAAGTCCTCGCGCGTTTTCTTTAAACATTATGCGAAACAAGTGCACGAAGTCAAACATTTTGTGGTAGCCGCAGGTAGTGTTATGAAACCTGCACCTAACTCTGCATAGAACAGTGAGTTATTTGGGACTCTAACTCTTCGGGTGCCTATGTTGACCCTCGAGCGATACATAGTGATGTCGAAAACACTTAGTGCTTTTATAACTGTTCTTATCCCAGGTGAAATGTCATAGTTGTCACACAAGTGCCGCATGCCCTGAGCATGATGTGTTTTAATCAAAGACTAACGTTCCTCGAGAACGAGTGCCTACTAATAAATTTGAAATTCCTTTTCAGATTCAAGAGCAAGTCTTTATTACTATGTACATTGTAATTACTGTAAATGAACTTTACTTATTGCTGCAATTCATTTAATTTATGCAATTGTGAAATAAAATTTCTATTTTATTACTTGTGCGTCTCAATCAGCTCATACTTACTATGAAATACATGCCTGTCATAGTTTTATTATCCCCTTTCCTTATGGTTCATGGAGAAATTAAGATACTAACCTTTAACCCTGGATAGGTACGCTCCTCGGACACCCCTTTAAGGGTATACTCGGACGCGAACGACCCCGACGCCAAAAAAAATTCTTGAAAAATCAGTTTTTACAGTAACCTCCTTTTTTCTTTTGCCAAAAAAAACTTCAATGAATGCTTAAAACAACTGTAAAGATAAATACTACTCATCTGCAGAAAAACTATTTATTATAAATATTTTAAAAAATTAAGTAGAAAAAAAAGACCTGACATAAAAATTCATAAAAAAAAAAGTTTATACATATATACACAAATCCTTTTAGGAATTGATTCTTGAATGTTTAGGACACATCTTCATGTATTTTGGATGAAGTCAGACCCATGGAGGTGAAGATCTGAAATGAGAAAAAAAGGGTAACTTTTTTTGGCCAAAAAAATTTGTCCAAATTTCATGAATTTTTTTGGGTACCCAAATGAAATAGGAAGTGGCTAATTTTTTTAGGGAATAAACATATGTTATCCTAAAATAGAAATATGTAAAAAAAATCTTCATTATTTTGTAAATTACATTTATATCAAGGGCCATATCTAAAGGTAATTTTTTGAGTACTTAGAAATTTCGTAAAAAAATACATATATTTAATATATAATATGATATTTATGCAGGTAAAAATATACCAAAATATCACAAATTCTATAGGGAACAAGAATATATATAGATAGGGCAGCTTACGCTTCGGATATGTCCACAAAATGGCCGCCAACCACACTGACTCAGACTCCCTAATCTGCCACTTGAAATGTAGGAAGGGTATGTCAATTTCAAGGTGTTATTTACTAATCTAATTATTATTGGATATGCATAAAAATTGTATGGTGGGTTGCTGGATAATTGTCGATTATTTTACGACTATAAAATTAAAATTCTGACCGAAAAAAAAATGTTTTGAAGGGAAATAAAATCGAAAAAAAAAATGTAAAACAATATAATATTTTAGCTAAAAAAATTTGATGATATTCAATCAAAAAAAAAAGTAAACAAAATTTTCCGACAAATAAACATCTAGAGGAATCATTACTCTGTGATAGTTCCTTAGTACGTAGTAATTTTGAAAGAATTGGGAAAAAACGAAAAAATGGCAATCACCGGAAAATCGAACACATACCTATATATACGCCATATCTGGCTAAAAAAAAGATAGGCATGGGTAGCCAGATCATCTAGAAACACTTTCCAACACTATAAAAATATAAGTTTTGCGACACTACTTGCCAATTCCTTACGGTAACATGACTAAGCAAAAAAATGCAAAACAAATAAAAAGGGGCACTCGCGGAAAAATGGCTAACATTCTAATATACGGCATTTCAGAAAAAAAAAATTCAGCCACGTGCTAGGCAAACCATCAAGGCACATTTTCCGACAAATAAACATCTAAATGAATCATTACTCTGTGATAGTTCCTTAGTACGTAGTAATTTTGAAAGAAATGGGAAAAAACGAAAAAATGGCAATCACAGGAAAATCGAACACATACCTATATATACGCCATATCTGGCTAAAAAAAAAAAAGATAGGCATGGGTAGCCAGATCATCTAGAAACACTTTCCAACACTATAAAATTATAAGTTTTGCGACACTACTTGCCCATTCCTTACGGTAACATGACTAAGCAAAAAAATGCAAAACAAATAAAAAGGGGCACTCGTGGAAAAATGGCTAACATTCTAATATACGGCATTTCAGAAAAAAAAATTTCAGCCACGTGCTAGGCAAACCATCAAGGCACATTTTCCGACAAATAAACATATAAATGAATCATTACTCTGTGATAGTTCCTTAGCACGTAGTGATTTTGAAAGAAATGGGAAAAAACGAAAAAATGGCAATCACAGGAAAATCGAACACATACTTATATATACGCCATATCTGGCTAAAAAAAAAAAATAGGCATGGGTAGCCAGATCATCTAGAAACACTTTCCAACACTATAAAAATATAAGTTTTGCGACACTACTTGCCAATTCCTTACGGTAACATGACTAAGCAAAAAAATGCAAAACAAATAAAAAGGGGCACTCGCGGAAAAAAGCCCAACATTCTAATAAACGGCATCTCAGATAAAAAAAAAGACATGCACGTGTTAGCCCAACCATCAAGGCACACTTTCTAACACATAAACATGAAAAAAAAATCAATAATATACGGCAATTCCTTACTACGTAGTAAATTTTTACAAATATTGAAAAAAAACAGAAATTGGCAACCGCAGTTAAATACCCAATATACCAATAACTACGTCGTATCTGACAAAAACAAAATCACGCATGGGTAGCCAGATCATCTAGACACACTTTCCAACACTAAAAAAGCAAAAGTTTTACGACACTATTTCGCAATATCTTACGGAAAAATGACTTGGCAAAAAAATGAAAAAAAATGAAAAAGGGGTACTCGCGGTAAAATGCCCGACATTCTAATATACGGCATCTCAGATAAAAAAAAAGACATGTACGTGTTAGCCCAACCATCAAGGCACACTTTCTAACACATAAACATGAAAAAAAAAATCAATAATATACGGCAATTCCTTACTACGTAGTAATTTTTACAAATATTGAAAAAAAACAGAAATTGGTAACCGCAGTTAAATACCCAATATACCAATAACTACGTCGTATCTGACAAAAACAAAGTCATGCATGGGTAGCCAGATCATCTAGACACACTTTCCAACACTAAACAAGCAAAAGTTTTACGACACTATTTGGCAATATCTTACGGAAAAATGACTTGGCAAAAAAATGAAAAAAAATGAAAAAGGGGCACTCGCGGTAAAATGGTCCTCGTGGTGATGAACGACATTTTAACTAAAAAAAAAATCATGCACATGGTAGCCAAACAATCCACCAAGACTTTCCACAACTGATAACCTATACAAGTTGCACCATTCTACGACAATTTCATAATACGTAATAACTTTGATAATTATGCAAACTACCTTAGAAGGGTAAACTCGGTCGCGCTCGACCCCGACGCGTCTCAGAAATCGGGGAAGGAGTACAGCTACAGCAATGCACATCTGGACACTACTAGAGCGTGTAGGGGAGACACCTCCTGCAGGTCGATCACCCACAAATTCAGTCACGGGGGTGAGTCACGTGAGAAAAACCTGTTTTTTTTTGACGCTCGGGGTCGCGAACGACCCATCGTACCTATCCAGGGTTAATTTATATTCACTCTGACAATGTAATATTCCAATACGAATACTTACTCTTCATACCCTGGAGACGAAACCAACCTTCTCAGCACAGTGTCCAACCACCACTGGTCTGCTTTCCAGAATGTTCCAATACGAATGCCAACCATTCAGTCTCGTCTCCAAGTTCTTCAGGTTCTTCTATCAGGGTGAATAGCCCTTCAATAACCACTTTGACGTCGGCATGGCCCGTGGGAACTTCACTGCCAAGGGGGGCAGGAAAATTCTTCCCTACGGTTCTTTACTAAGATTACTATGCTATTTGTTCAAAGCCCTTGGCACTTACCAATAGGGGAAAATCTACCACGATACATTGATTCTCTGGTATTCTTCCATCAGGACGCCATGGCTTGAGCCCAAAAAACGGATTTTGAGCGAAGCGAAAAATCTATTTTTGGGTGAGATAGCCATGGCGTTCTGATGGACCCTCCCTGCTACTTCGTCCAGTTTTTAGGTCCCACCCTGCTCTGCTGTATCATGGTGATCGGCAAGCAACTGGCTTCAGGATGAAGACGGACGTGACGTCATTTAAGCAATGGCGCCCGTTTGTTTACGTCTCGAGTACCAAAAGTAGCCACGAATGAGATTAGCTATGGAACGGCTCCCAGCTATTCTCCGACTTTACACACCGAAGCATTATCTCTGTTCGGGGTGTAGATAGCTATGTGGTGCGTTAATACATGCGTCCCCTGTTGATATACGATGTCTTAAAGGGAAACCTTTAGGATACTCGCTCCAGAATTTAGAATTCTGTGATAACCTGTGGTTAAATTCTCTGGGAATATCTTAGTAGTTATTTACCCAAGGAAGCTACCAAAAAGGAACCTTCCATCAGGACGCCATGGCTATCTCACCCAAAAATAAATTTTTCGCTTCGCTCAAAATCCGTTAATTACTTCATACAGCAGGTAGGGAAGTTCGGGAAGTGTTTAAGACTTTGCAGCCTACAGATGACACAAGTGAAGCTGCAATTAAGGCTCTTACCACATATTTTGCTCCTCAGGTCAATAAATTTTTTGAAAGATACCAGTTTTCAGCGCAGGCTTATCAGAAAGAAAATGAAAGTTTAGATGCCTTTGTGACTAGACTAAAGAATTTAGCTGTTTCATGTGAATTTCTAGAGTTAGAAAATGTTATCATAGATCAAGTAATTGCACATTGCACATCAGAAGAGCTAAGAAAGAAATTATTGCAAGATAAAGATTTAACATTAGAAAAGGTATTGATAACAGGCAGAGCTTTAGAAACATCAAATAGGCAAAGTCACATAATAGGTAGTTCTACAAGCAATAGAATGGAATATTCTAAAATTAATACAGTAGGTTCTAAGTGGAAAACCAATGAGAATCAGAGAAGGAATATGTCAAAGCCTAGTCATAGAAAAGTGCCTAACACTAATGTTCGTAAATATCAGAATCAGGCCTATACACAGAAACAACAGGAAAAACCCAAGTGTTTTAGGTGTTGTAAAACTGATCATCTTGCATACGAAGCAAAGAAATGCCCTGCCACTGGACAGACATGCCAAAATTGCAGAAAGCTAGGTCATTTTCCAACTGCTTGTAGATTTCCTAAACAGTACACAAAGAAAATAAATGCTACAGTTGATACTATGGGTCAAGAGAATAATGAGGAAAATGTTCATGATAATCAGGTTAGTTCAGAAACTGATTTTGCATTTCGCATAAACTCAGTCAACAAAGGTGCAAAGAAACATATCATGGTAGAAGTAATCATCAATGGTAAACCAATTTTGATGCAAGTTGACACAGCAGCCGATGTATCAATTATGTCTGAGAAAATGGCTAAAAGCATTCCTAATTTGTTGTTAGAAGGTACAAATAGAGTTTTGAAAAGTTATAATGGTTTTGATATTCAGGTAATAGGTGCTTTGAACGTAGAAGTACAGTACAAAGAACAGAAATTAGAGAGAATGCCATTAACAGTAGTAAAAGGTAATGGACAAACTTTGCTAGGTTTAGATTGGCTACAGTATTTGAAGTTAGATTGGCCTAGTATTTTGAAGGTTACAGGTAGACAAGATGAAAACAAAAATTAAAATAAAATAGGTACAGTAAAGAACGCAAAGGCAATTTTAGTTTTGAAACCTGACAGTTCTCCTAGATTTTTTGCTCCGAGACCAGTACCGTATGCATTGAAAAGTGCAGTTGAAACAGAAATCAGGAGATTAGAAAGTGAAGGTTCCTGGGAAAAGGTTACATATTCAGATTGGGCTACACCATTAGTTCCTATTGTGAAGGAAAGTGGACAGATTAGGTTATGTGGAGATTACAAAGTAACGTTGAATCCACAACTGCAAGTAGCTCAACATCCCTTACCAAATCCGAAAGACATGTTTGCAACTATGTCAGGATGCAGTGTTTTTTCTAAATTAGATTTAAGACAAGCATTTCAACAGCTCCCCATGGATGAAACTTCACAAGAATTATGTACAGTAAATACATCCTTAGGTTTGTTTAGGCCAAAGAGATTACCTTATGGAGTTGCAAGTAGTCCAGCTATATGGCAACAAACTATGGATAAGATTTTTTCAGGAATGCAAGGAGTATTCATTTTTATAGATGATATTTTAATTGCAGGTAAAGACACAAAAGAACATAGAGAAAGATTGCGAACAGTTCTGAAGAAGTTGAAGGAACATAATATTTGAGTAAATAAGAACAAATGTATTTTAGAAGTTGATTCAGTGGAATACTTAGGTTTTGTAATAAATGGCAAGGGTATTCACAAAACTAAAGAGAAGATTAAAGCTGTATAATCAACAAAAGTGCCAGAAAATGTTAAGGAATTACAATCATTTCTAGGTTTAGTAACATTTTATGGGAATTTCATTCAGAATTTGTCTACCATTGCACATCCATTGTATAATCTGTTGAATAAGGGTGTAGAATGGAAGTGGACAAAAGAGTGTCAGGAATCTTTTGAAAGAATCAAGCAGGAAATAACATCACCTACATTCTTAGTACATTATCAAATGGATTTACCAGTTAAATTAATATGTGATGCATCAAACATAGGTCTAGGTGCAGTATTATCTCATGTGATGCCAGATGGAACAGAAAAACCAATTGCATTCACTTCTAGAGTATTGAACAAGGCAGAAAGGAATTACTCTCAAATAGAAAAGGAAGGTTTAGCATTAGTTTATGGAGTTGAAAAATTCCATATGTATCTTTATGGTAGGAAAAAGTTCACACTTGTTACAGATCATAAACCTTTATTAGCAATATTGGGTCCAAAAGCAAGTTTACCTACGTTGGTAGCTGCAAGACTACAACGTTGGGCAGTTACGTTAGCAGCGTACCACTATGATATAGAATACCGTCCAACATCAAATATGGGTAATGCAGATGCTTTATCCAGATTACCCGTAGACAAAGCTCCAGAAGAGTATGATGACAGTGTTCTGTTAATTTCTGTATATGATGTACCAATAGCTGCAAAAGATGTAGCACACAGTACCAAGCAAGACCCAGTACTTAGTAAGGTTTTGGAAAGTTTAATGACAGGTAGAGACTTATGTGGAAAGGACGAAAATTGTAAACCGTATAAGGATATATGGTATGAACTGAGTGTGACACAAGGAATAGTGATGAGAGGTTCCAGGGTAGTTATTCCTAATTCACTAAGAAATAAGGTTTTGTCTGAAATACATGCTGATCACCAAGGTATTGTAAGATCAAAGTCCATTGCGAGAACTTTTGTATGGTGGCCAGGTGTAGATAAAGATGTGGAATGTTATATAAAGAATTGTATGAATTGTGTTATGCAACAAAACAATCCTCAATTTGCTAGAATGCACCTTGTGGGAGTTACCCAGGTATCCATGGCAAAGAGTGCATATAGATATTGCAGGTCCTTTTTTGAATTATTTGTTTTTGATAGTAGTAGATGCTTACAGTAAGTGGCCAGAAATTATCCCAATGAAGACAACAACGTCTTACGCCACAATAAAAGAGTTAATGCAAATTTTTTCAACGCATGGTATTCCAGAAAGAATTGTTACAGATAATGGTCCACAGTTTACCTCACAAGAGTTTAAAGAACTTTGTAATGTCAATGGTATAAAGCATACATTTTCAGCTACATATCATCCATCCACTAATGGAGAGGCTGAAAGATTTGTTCAAACGTTTAAACACAATATGAAGTGTAGAAAAGCAAATTCAGGTAATATATTTTTGCATGTGTCAAAATTTTTATTGTCTTATAGAACAACGCCGCACAGCACAACAGGCGTGGCACCCTCAAATTTGTTGATGGGGAGGAGGATAAGGTGTAAGTTAGATTTGTTGTATCCAAGTTTGCAAAGTGATTTAGAAGATAAAGGGTATAAACAAGTAGCAAAGCTTCCCAATGTAAGACATTTTTTACCTTTGTCTGATGTCATGGTAAGATCGTACAACACTCCAGAGAAGTGGGTACCAGGAGAGATTGTAAGAGAGATAGGAAATTTACATTATGATGTGTGTTGGTGATAATGTTGTAAAACGTCATGTTGATCAATTACAGCCGTTAAACAGAAAGACAGTAGAGCATGTGAATGTTAGAGATGAGAAACTTAAAGAAGTAGTTAGATCAAATGAGTCAAATATTAACCAAGATGGTCCAACATCCAATGTAGATTCAGAACCAATTCATGTACCAGTACAAGATGAGGTTAAAGTGCTTCCTAATAGGATTAACAGAGGAAAGCCCCCTGAGAGATTAGATTTATGAAGATTTTTACAATGTCAAGTTAAGGGGGAGGAGACTGTTATGTATTATTGTAATGTACTATATTATTTCAAGTGTTGCAGGTATTGCACAACATTGCATCATATTGCATGAATAAGACATGTTATGCTTTATACATAAGAGTAATGATTTGTTTTGGTATTAGGATTCAAACATTTGTTGGTTACCTCAGAGATAGGATGTGATTCTTTATGATTTGTACTGGAGTAGGATTTAAGTCTTTTCAGAGCGATGCTCTTTTGTTTAGCAATGTTTTGGTTTGTCAGATTGTGTAAGACGCTCCATATACACTTGGGAGTCAGCTGTCACAGAGTAAACATTACAATGTAGTCTTTTATGCATTAAATGTATTTTTTAGAATACCAACGTCTTATTATCCATCAAGCACACATTGACGAGATGGGATCAGCTGAGAAATAATTACTAACAATTGTTCATCTATGTTCCAGGTAATTATTATGGTTAATAGAACTTCCTACCTAAGTATCAATATCGAACAGTGGGACAATTACCAAGAACAAAGAAAGGTAACGAATATATGTTAGCATTGATGTTTCCAGTGACGAGATACCCAGAAGCCATACCCGTCAGGAACAGCCGTGCCAAAGTAGAAGTTACTAGAATTTTTTACCAAGTTTGGTATTCAGGAAATCGTTCAGAGTGACCGAGGAACAAATTTCACATCAAAATTGTTTCAGGTCGTGATAAAACTATTGGATGTAAGACGACAGCTGTCTAATTCCTATCACCCAGAGACCCAAGGAGCATTAAAGAGATTTCTTCAAACCCTAAAGAATATGTTAACAATGTACTGCAAGGAAACAGGATATGAATGAGACATCGGACTACCTTTGATGTTATTTGGGGTACCCTTCTCAAGAAAGCATGGGATGTAGCCCGAATAAAATGGTGTTTGTACGAGAAGTTTATGGTAAAAATTATGAATTGACAATGAGGATTTAAACCAAAGACAAAGAAAACTATTGAGTTTAATAAGTGAAATTATAAATGTTGAACTGCCGTTTCTCGTCTTGAGAGGAAATCACCCGAAAAGCTGTCTTCGGATGTATGCACCACTTCCTCTCCACAGTAACTCATCTACCATATGTAAAGGACCTAAAATAATAATAAAAAAGAATTTACACCTCTTGAAAAAATCAATTTAACGTAAGAAATTAATCGACAAATTTAACGTGAAGGGAATGAAATTCAGCAAGCTAGCTTCGTGAAAACGTAAATTTCGTAAATGAACACTCGTTACTAAATAAGAAAAACAATATATAAATTACGTTCGTAGTTAATCTTAGTCAAAATGAAACACTATTGGTTTACAAACCAAAGGCACAAGTATAATGGTAATTATAATGCTAAAATCCTTTACTTTAATTTTTTCGACGTGTTGGCGACCATAATTTAAACTATAACAAGCGTAAATTATATCTAAGAAACAGATCAATCCTATTGAGCCTGCATAAGGTCTCTCAACTGACTTACGTTTCTTTAGATCCTGGTCTTTCGTGGATAGATGATAAGTCCAGTTGCTTGTGTTGCTTCTCTCCGAACATGAAGTCCTATCGCTCGGCCTAGGTGGAGTTTATCGCTCCATGACACTTGAAATCTTCAGTGTAAAAAAATTGTCAGAAATCTCCTTTCCGGACTGCTTTCTGTGTTGGTCTCTGACTCTACCCCGCTGGGAATCTGTCTTACTGGAATCTGCCTCCTCTGGATTCTGGACCCCTGAATATAAATACTCAAAAGGCACAGTGAGTGGATATTTAACTGTCAAACAGTCAGTTTAAAGAACTATTCAGGCTCAATAGTAAACAGTCTGAAATTATCCTATAGTCATAAAACAAATTACCATTAAACAAATGCCCATAGTTCCAACCACCACCAAAGTAAACAAAAGACACAATGTACTTTTCAATACAAACAAAAATATACGAAAAGCATAAAGATATTTCTTTACACTCCACACCAAGGGTTCTACATTTAATTTTTTGTTAAATGTAGAACTCTGGAATAACTAGAAAAATTTCAGCCTTTTCTTTTACATTCCAGGCCAAGGGTTCTACATTTATATCCTTAGTAAATGTAGGACTAATCCCAAATTATATATGAATATATATATATATATAATTGTGAAATGAGCAAAATTATGTACAATTAATAAACCCAACTATGTACAGTTATGTTCCTGAAAGGTTCCTCAAATGTCACTGATCATACCTCGAGTCTTTTGCATGCTTTGCAGAGCAGCTTTCCTCTTGGGCCTCTCTTTATTCTGAGGCTTATCTTCCCCCAGGTTTGCCGTGGGATCGGTAGTATTAACAGAAATATGATCTGTCAATGTTTTAATATTTGATTGTGACATTTCCTTGCGCGTTAATATAGGGATTAAAGATGTGACGTGTCGTCGAACCATCTCCCTGTTTTTACCTTTAAGCAGAACAGCGTCAGTTACTTCATCAAGTACGTTAGTTTTAACGTCTTTAACAACTGCCAATGGGAAATTGGTAGGTTTGCAATTCTCCTCTTTTATCAGTACAATGTCCCCTACCTGTAATTTTTTGTGGGTAACCGGCTTATATCTACTTTTATCATTGACAGCCTGAGTCATCAAATTATTCAAAAATTCTGCATTGTAGGTTTCTATCAAATGTGTGCGCACTTTCTTCAGTTTCTCATAACTTGTTCTTATGGTATCAATAGGGTCAGTGTTTAAAGACCAATCAGGATCATTGCTAGTGGGAAGCGGCTGCATGGCTGGAATAAGATTCAAAGATATTAAGTCCAAGCCATGTATTAACTTCTCTGGGGTAATAGGGTCTGGAATTACGTCATCACTGGTATCTCTTAGACCTTCCGAGAAAGCAATAGGCCTTCGTTTAACCAGGTGAATAGTTTGTGAAACCACAAACTCAAAATCTCTGTATTGAAGAACATTTTTCTTGATTGAGCAATGAAGCAACTGACGGACCATCTTCACACATACTTCCACTAATCCCCCAAGAGGATGATGGCCTTTAAAATATTGCTCAAATTTTAATGGCCGTACTCCTTGTTCTTCAAAAAAATTCTGGGTTTCTGGATCATTCAGAAAGTCAGTAATTATGTTAGCTCCTGCAACTAAGGATGAACCAAGATCAGATAAACATAATTCAGGCACTCCATATTCAAATGAATGAAGCTGTAAAGCTCTAATGAACTCACCTGAGGTCATGTCAAGACAAACTTTTAAATTAATAGCCCTAGACCAGAGGCAAGTTATGCAAAGAATCCAGACTTTCACCTTTTTGCCATTGTAAAGTACAAAGTAAGGGCCTATGTGATCTATGAATATTGTACGAAAGGGAACACTAGGTGGTTCTTGTCTGAATAACCTGTAGGGAGATTGATTTAGTTTAATAGCTCTCTGCTTCAGTTTTCTACAAAGTATGCATTCTTGCAGGATGCGTTTCACAACAGAGAAACAGTGTGGAATCCAAAATTGTCTTCTTAATTCAGACAAAACCTTGTAACAGCCTGAGTGATACATTTTCTCATGCAAATCTAAAACAATTAATTTTGTGATGTAGCTATCCTTAGGAAGCAAAACAGGAAATCTGTAATTCTTATCATTTTTCCATCTTGAGAATTTGCTTTTCACTCTTAGAATTCCCTCATTATCAGGATATACATTGAGTTGGTTAACAATGTTTGGGATATCTTTAACGAACGTAGAACCACTGTCAAAATACCTGAATATCTCGGGAAAATAAATGTGCTGTTCTATTCTAATTATGTAATTCATTGCCTTGGCATACAAGTTTTCGTCAAGAACTCTCAGGTTTCCATACCTCTCAGGATACCTGGAGTAAAGTTTGCATTTTAGGCTCTCAATAAACTTAAACACGTACCTATAAACAGATACAAGCCTAGACAAACTGGAAAATTTGTTTACAGTCACCAAGTGCTCTGGTTCTCCCTTACCGGCTGCACCAGTAATAATTTGGCCGGATTTGAAAGACGCAGAACACCCAACTGTTGATGCTAAATGTTCTGCACATTCCTCTTCGGTGGAGCCGAAATTAATTTGATTGTAATTCTCCGAAACAACATCCCCTGATTTTGCCCTGGGGTTTGGTACAATGAAATTCATTATATCACTGCGACTTGAATAGAAGTTAGCAGATTCTTTCAAAAACACTGGCCCAGAGAGGAAATTAGACTTAACGGTAGTTTTATATGAAGCTACACGAGTGACAAGGTCAGCTGGATTTTCAATACCTGAAACAAATTGAAATCTTATAGGATGCATCTCACACAAGGTAATTAAATGTTCTAACCTATTACGGATAAAGGTGCTGTGTTTATGCATCTTATCTAATTTATAACAATGGGAATTAATCCAGGATAAGGATACCAAGCTATCAGAAAACAAATGGAGTTCCTTTATGTTGATTGCTTCAACATATGAGGGCCCAGTTAATTCCTTATAGGTATCTATTAACACTTCTGCACCCAAAGTAATGGCCTGAAACTCAAGGGAAGGCATGCTCTTCCCAGATAATTGCTTATTCACAAAACGGTTCTTAGCTAGAACAAAGTTCACTTCTAATGACTGGATATCCTGAATAAAGATAAACAGTTCCGTATATATCCTTACTACTATCTGTAAAGGCAATCAGTTTATATTCTCCATTTCTCTGGCCAACAAATCTTCTAATTCCGAGGCTGGGAGAAGAATTTGCCTGTCGACATATGTTTTTCCATTCTTTAATTTCTGCATCCGGCAATTTGGAGTCCCAGGTACAGGACGAATCACATTGTAATTTATGTAGAAAGAGCCGTGCTCGATTTAGAAGGGGCAAAGTAAAGCCAAATACGTCATAGTGACTGGCAATAGTTTTCAAAACATTCCTCTTTGTATTTGCCTCACCATCTAAAACTAGAGGCTTAGTGGATAGGGTATCATCAACTCGATCCCATAAGAGCCCCAATAATTTGACTGATCTGCTAGTTTTCTCGCCAGAGCTGTTATCAATTTCCTCTTGAATTTCAGTATCATTTGTTACAAACTGCTGAAGATAAAATTTATAGGGCTCAAATATTCCTTTTAACTCTTGAAAGGCCCACTTCAATTTTTCACTATTATTTGCAGCAATACTGCCATTATCCATATATATTAATGAATAAATGTGTCTTTTAAGCAAATTTACCTGGTCATCATCATCAGTGTCAATCATCAAAATCTTATAAAGTCCAAGTAATAATATGCAAGGGGAACAAACAAGACCAAATGGAAGTCTTAAGCTACGATATGCAACAATACTGTAATCTCCTTTTTGTACATTACGATGCCATAGAAAAATTAACTTGCTGGAATCTAGATCAGAGAGGCATATGTTGAGAAAGGCTTTTTTAATATCAAAACACAGGAGTTTGGAATCAAAGCGTAGCTGTAATAAAGCTGTGGTGATCTTTTGGTTTAAACAAGGTCCACTCAACATGGATTGATTGTGACTCATGGTTACTCCCTGTAAAGGATTATTTTCACATAGATTAGATAAAAATACTACTCGACATTTTGTAGTGTCACGTTCTGGTTTAAATACTGCCATGTGGGCCAAGAAACTGTGATTTGGATTTTCCTCCAAGTACTGATCAAGGTTGTCAATTCTTTCTATAATGCCTTGTTCAGATTGCTCTCTAAAGCATTGGTCGATTAATTTCAACTTTACTCCATCACCCTTAGAGTATCTTTGGAAATTTGAATTTAGAATTTTAGTAGCTAGAGTTTTATTTTGCCCTAGCAAATGTTTCACTTTGTGATTCCAGATTAGTGGCATAATTAACCTGCCGTCTTCGTTACGCCTTGTATTTTGAAGAACATAATTTATTATTCTTTCGTTTTCAACTACCTTACCGGGAAATATTTGCGTGTCATAATTCAAGGTATCTGTACAACACTTATCAAGGATCTCTTGAGTAGCTCTTTCCAAGGAAGCATAATTGATTCTCCCCGCATCGTTCACTATTGCTATCCTGCCTTCACTTTCTGTCAGATCATCACAATCTAGGAGAGGATCTAAAGAATTATGACTTGAAAGGGCAAGATCCTCACATGTATACAAAGGCACTTCAGCTTTTGTCTGTTCTTCCCCAAAGCAAGGAGGGAGGTGCTTCAAATTGCTCCTAATTTGATCTGTGTTACCCACTAGCATTACACCTGCAGCAGTCAAGGAATAAACCGACGGTGCATCATTCTCATTACCCCCAAATGAAACTGTTGTTTCAGGAAGACAATAAGCAAAATTTGACCCGAGAATAAAATCTATGTTATTAATTTCATCTTTTCCGTCCTTCAAGAAGTCATCAGCCAAGGAATATCCCCTGTTCATAAATTCCCGAACAATTTTCTGCAAGCCAGGCAATTTCAATGAAGTGTGAATAGATGGCACACCCGTTGCTTCAATCTCGTAAATATGATCTCCAATCGTCAAAGGCACTGAAATGTTCGCAGAAAAATAGAAAGATCGAGAGGAAATGGTTGGAGAATATGCCAAGAATTTGAATAAAAGGATCAGAGAGATAAGGAAGTTTTCCCTCGAAAACATGAAAACAAGCCAAGGAAAAATTAAGAAAATGTTTTATATGAAAATTAAGGATAGGCAGTTTGCGTTAGGACAACAGGTGTTGGTTTTCTTACCTATAAGGGAATTCCCACTCACCAACAAGTTCCAAGGACCATTCCAGATTTTGGAGAAGATTAGTGACCCGACCTACGTTATTGAAACCCCAGGAAGAAGGAAGAGCCAAAGGAAGGTACACGTTAACTTATTGAAACTATACCTAAACGAAAACAAGACCGAAGCTTCACAAGTGTGTATGGCGCAAACCATTCCATCCACGGAAGACGACAACGGATGTGAGGTAGGGGCTGTAAGCAAGGTGAATAATTCGTCCCTCATTAGGAACTTTAAAGGCTATTATCAAATCCCTTTGGATGACAAAGCAAAATTGTTATCAGCTTTTATAACAGTTTGGGTCATATCAATACAAAGTCATGCCATTTGGTCTAATGAATGCACCCGCTACCTTTTTGCCAAGGGATGAGAAAATCTCACCTACCTAGGCCAGGAAACATAACCTACAAGTAGGCACAAGGAATAGGAAAGAAGGGGGTGGTGATGGGAGACCCAGAAAATGGTGAGGCGGCATGAAAAGGAAGGCCCAACAGCAATAGTATTCCAAATGGTCTGCCATGGTAGGACACAGAGGACGTCTTCACAACGAGGCATAGCCTACTAAAGACTAAGAGAGAAGCCTAATATTGGTTAAGGCGATACAATGGTTGCACTCGATCGACACACGAGTTTCTGCTGAACGGCTAACACCTACCATATTGCGACACTGTTTGGTAACTTTAACAGTGAGGCATTTGTTGACCGAATGCCCCAATTATAATAAATTAAGAAATAGATATCTGTTTGAGGCTCGAGGTGAAAATGGCTGGTTCATCCTTGCCAAGATTCTTGGACAAGATATGTCCTACAATGCGAGAGGCATTTTTTAATTTATTTCAGAAGCAGGACTTCTGAAAACTATTTAACTTTTATAGTGAAATCTTTTCTTTTATGGTTTTTATTGAATAATCTTTTTTTTATATATAAAAAATGAATTATATTGGCATCAATGACCTTAGATGTCAGGATACCAGAAAACTTTAAATCAATCAATCACCATCAGAACAGGGGCATTCCAATGGGTAAACGTAAGTAGACACAGGGAACAGGATCCCAAGGCATCTATTCAGGGAAGAATAACCATGGCTTGTTATTAACAGGTCGCTGATTTATACACAATATCTTTCGGGATATTTCCCCCAGAGGTTAAAACTCCATTAATACCTGTAAGGTAAAATATCTCTGGTATATCCCACGTAGAAATATCCCAAGTAAAAGCTGCTAATGAGAAACTTCCATCAGGACGACATGGCTCGAGCCCAAAAATATATATATATATATATATATATATATATATATATATATATATATATATATATATATATATATATATATATATGTACAGTATATATATATATATATATATATATATATATATATATATATATATATATATATATATATATATATATATATATATGTACAGTATATATATATATATATATATATATATATATATATATATATATATATATATATATATATATATATATATATATGTACAGTATATATATATATATATATATATATATATTTATATGTATATATACACATACATATGTGTGTGTGTCTGTATATATAAGCATATATATGTACATATATATATATATATATATATATATATATATATATATATATATATATATATATATATATGCATATATATATTTATAAATGCATGTATGTATATATATATACATATATATATATATATATATATATATATATATATATATATATATATATATATATATATATATACATATACAATTATATAGGCAGTATAACTTAGCCATTGATGTTTGCCAACTGTTACATAAGCGGATGGGAAACTTGGTGGAGCAAAGAGAACTTTTAGTGTGAAGGAAATGGCCCCCTAAATCTTGATGAAGTCAGTGGCAGCAGGGAGACGGATTGGGTTTAAGGAGATAGACAAGATGTTTCTTCAGCTTCTAGTCCTGACGCCTGGCGGTTGATCTTACTGGAATTAGTAAGAACTGGCATGGTTCAGTTGCCTCAGTTAGATAGGCACTGTGTATCACAAGGAACTGGCTATCCTCTGGTAAATCTAGCTAATGAATCCTCAATGGATTTAGTCAGTCAATGGATAGAGAAGAGGACAGAGTGGCCCCCAGTCTTGGGTGTACCTGTGTGCTAAGAATCTCCCAGTTTATAAAAATTAAAGAAAAATTAGAATTGGTAGTTGGAATGTTAGAACCATGAATCAGACTGAAAACTTACAGCAAGAGGAGAGTGAATTTATGAAAAATAGTTTGGATATCTTGGCCCTAAGTGAAACACATTGTAAGGGGATTGGTAAGGAAATCTTAGACCAATGCAATATATAAATCTATTCAGGAAGGGCAGATGGCATTGGAAGAGAAGGGGAAGGAATGATGATGACACCAAGAGCAGAAAACGCATTAACTGAGTGGAAAGCTGTAAATAGTAGATTATTACTTGCAAAATTCAAATAAAAAATCAAAGCAGTGCAATATGAGTATTGTAGTTTGATATTCACCAAAAAATAATTCCCTTGAAGAAAGGAAAGATGAATACTATGAACTGCAGTGTAATAGATGAAATTCCAGAGAGAGATATGAAAATTGTAATTGGTGACTTCAATGCTAAAGTTGGAAGGAATAATCAAGGTATAAGGAATGCGATGGGCGCTAAGGGTCTTGGCGAGGTTGCAAATAAAAATGGAGCACATATAAGTTTCTGTTCAACATACATAAACTCTTAGATACCTTTAACGATATCTTATTTTCATAAACCTTTGGATACTTTTAAAGGTATTTTGATTGTTTCTTGTTAAGTAAAGGGTTTAAGAGTTTATACTTGAGCTCCTTCTACTTACTTATCATGCACAGTAAACACTAAGTTATAATTAGAGATGAAAATGTAATATTATTACTTCATGTTGCTAAACGTTCTATTTTTAAAAAAAGATAACTTAAATGATTCATGGTAAATGTTTTCTTGACTAACCTTTTCAAACCCAAAGCTTTAGACGATATAACAAGTTGATCAGATATGACCATATAATGTCTTAAAGCATTGGCGACCATATACTGCCCTAAAGCAGAGATGATGATATAGCTGCCAAAACCCAGAGAACCAGAACGACAGGACCTCTAGTCGAACCATCTTACATGTTTTTTGTGTAGTAGCAGATCTTATATTCTTCATGGACCACAGATCTTATTGGTGTACGACTAATGTGAAGAGTTACTAATAATGAGTTTGACGATGAAGGCGAAAAATCAACAAAGAAAGTACCGAAGGATTGGGGAGAAAAGGCAGCAGGGTTTATAGTAGTTTGGAGGTAAGAATCAAGTTATATTTACGCATGTTTCAGTCGTTTTCAAATTGTATAGATTTGCATTAAGTCAATTCATTAACCCAACTTGCACATGCTATAAAAACTTCACCTGACAGTTCGTGATAATTTGAAGGAACTTAATTATTGTCATTTCACTGTTATTTTCTAGTGAACTTTGAAATAACTTATTGAAGTTTAAGTATCAAATGTTAAGCTAATAAACAACGGCGTTCTTTCTTGTGTTAACATTAAAAAACTTATAAAACTTTAGACTGGGCAATTAAACTTGCTTACATGATAGCTAAGTAGACTAAGCACTGGATAAAACACTTTTTTTTTTTACTAAATTTTAAACTAGGCACATAACCTAGTTAGAAACGTTAATTTTGTATCAGGCTAGCCTAAATCTAATTATCCTGGCAATCTAAATACTCGGAATATTAAAAGTTTGCTATCAAGCTTACTGCAGTTTCAAATAACATTTACATTTCAGTATCAGCGTTAAAGGCTCACGCCTTGCTTTAGATAATAAAAGGTCTTGGCCTTCATTGTAGAATTTTCGTTGTAACTGTCAGGTTATGAAAAAATTCAGTGGTGACCATGTTGTGCTGGAGTGGTGTCTGGCGTAAAGTCATCTCTCTCAGAATAGCACGGTTTGGAAGGGTTACAGAGCACAAAGGACAAGGATTCTAGTAAACAAAGGAATTTAAGTTCATTAGCACAAGTTGTAAGTTTTAATTTTCATGCTGACTTGTAATTAAATATAAATGAAGCTATTTAATTCACCCTGTCACCATTAACTGTATATCATTGCAAGATATCAAATATTAAGATTTTTTCCATACACTTAATACTGGCCATTCTCACTTAGAAGGGGTTCGCAATTAGACGGCATACGCCCTGTCAAAATTCAAGCCTCTGGAAACAGAATGGTCTCTGGACGAGAAATCATTTTGTTTCGTTCTGGAGCAAGTCCCAGAAATGCAAGTAGATCTCTTTGTGATGAGTTTCAACAAGAAGCTTCCCCAGTATGTAGCACCAAATTTAGATCCAGCAGTGGAATGTGATGGCACTGGATTAGAACCAGTGGACTCACATTTACCTTTTACCACCGTTCGATCTCCTTCTGAATGTCTTGGACAAGCTACGGACCTGCAAGGGGACAGCAGCATTAATGGCCCAAAATTGGCCCAAGAGCAATGGATACCCTCTCGTTCTGGAACTCAAACCTCGACAGATTCCTCTGCGAACACCAATGCTGTCCCAGGATGTTCAACAGGAGACTGTCTTCGTTTACTCTTGGATAATGAACAACCTTCAGCTCCTCATTTTCTCGCCAAAGCTGCCAAATGAAAATACGGCATTTCAAAGGAAAGGATTGATTTTGTAAAAGAACACAAGTCCTCTACTGCAAAAAGACAATACTTGTCCTCTTGGAAGAAGTGAGTGGAGTTTGTTAAGAAACATAAGCCCACTTCGATTACAATGGACTCCTGTTTATTATTCTTTATTATACTACATGAACAGGGTCTGGCCTCCACAACTATTTCCTCATGTAAAAAGGCCCTAACCAGACGTATCGCTTTTGCTTTCGATATAGAAATCAACAGCGAACTGTTCAATAAGATCTCGAAGGCTTGTCTTAAACTGAAACCAAATGCTCCCCAAAAACCATCTCATGGTCTTTGGAAAAAGTCTTGCACTTAGCCTCCTCTATAGATAACTATTCCACCTCTTTGAGGGATCTTACAAAAAAATCGATCTTTTTTACTAGCTATGGCTTCTGGTGCTATAGTCAGCGAGATTGTGGCACTATCAAGGGATGATGGCCACATCGAATTCTTGGATTCAGAAAAGTTAATTCATATCCAGATCCTGTATTCCTGGCAAAAGATGAATTCCCCACGAAACACTGGGGGCTTGGAAGATCCTCCCTCTAAAGGAAGATCCTACTCTGTGCCCTGTGGAATGCCTTAAAGCTTACCTGTCAAAGAATGAGGCCTTTAAAGGCAGATAACTTTTTAAAAGGGAAACAACAGATCTAATCTCTCTTTGAAAAAGCTAAGGTCCAAACTCACTTATTTTATCAGAAGGACTGACCCAGATAGTATGCTATCAGGTCATGATCCTAGGAAAGTTGCCTCTTCCTTAAACTTCTTCCAGTATTATTATTGAATTTTGAAGTAATAAATCTTAGAGTTGTTGTTGATGGGCACCATAGTGAGCATAGGAATGTGATATCTGGTGTTCCTCAGGGTAGTGTTCTTGGCCCATCACTTTTCATATTATATACACATGACATGTGGTTTGGCCTAAAAAACAAGCTTGCTGCATATGCAGATGATGTTATTCTCATTGCATCAATTCCATCTCCTGAATGTAGATCTGGGGTTGCTGAATTGCTTAATAGAGATCTAGCTAAAATTAGTGCATGGTGCATATTATGGGGTATGAAGTTGAATCTTAACAAAACTCAAAGTGGGTCAAGGACAGTGCCTTCTCAACATCCGGATCTCAGCATTGATGATGTTTCTTCAACTTTGTATGACGCTTTTAAAATTTTAGGTGTGATTATCGACGGCAAATTTACTTTTTAGAAACACATTAGGTCTGTGCATACAAAATTGGCTTATTGAGAAAGTCTTTTAAGATTTTCGGTAATCAATTTATTCTGATGAAGTGTTTTAATTCTTTCATTCTACCTTGTTTCGAGTATTGTTTTCCTGTCTGGTCTTCAGCTGCTAATTCTTATCTGAATTTGTTGGACAGGAACTTTCAGTCTATTATATTTCTTATTCCTGATCTAGATATTAATCTTTGGCACCATCGTTCAATTAGTTCATTATGCATGTTGCATAAGATTTTTCATAATTCTGACCATCCTTTACATTCATATCTTCCAGGGGAATTCCATCCTGTTCATAATACTAGGCATGAAGTTAATTTTAATAGTCAGGCTTTCTCCACAGTATTCTAGTTTTATTCCAGCTGTGACCAAGTTGTAGAAAGATCTTCCTAATCGGGTAGTTGGTTCAGTAGAACTTCAAAAGTTCAAACTTGCAGCAAATGTTTTTACATTGAACAGGATGACAAAAGTCTTTTTATAGTTTATATATGACATATCTGTTTTGTTGTTGTTACTGTTTTTAAAATATTCTATTGTTAATTTTTTCACATATCATTTATTTATTTCTTTATCCCTTTCCTCACTGGGCTATTTTTCCCTGTTGGAGTCCTTGGGCTTATAGCATCTTGCTCTTCCAACTAGGGTCGTAGCTTGGCTAATAATAATAATAATAATAATAATAATAATAATAATAATAATAATATAAGTACTTCAAAGGCTTACAAGCTGACACTAGATGGAAATCTTCAAGTGTTTTTCGAACATTACCTGCAACAATTGGAAGAAATTAAACACTTCGTTGTGGCAGCTGGAAGTATGATTAAACCAACTTATTAGTTTTGTGCACGGACACCTAGGAGTGTTTAATATGGGACTATCACAGTGTTCTTCTAATTTGCATTGCGTTATAAACTATGTTTATATTGAAGAGTCAAAAGGTGATCTTATTTTTATCATATGGAAGGATGTTACTACTCTATTCAAGTGCTGCTTTAGTATGCAATCTCAAAGTCATGATTTTGCTTTGGCATGCGATCTCACCTGATAGTAGCGATTTCACTTCACTTCACAGCGAATCAAGAACCATTAGATTTTCTAAAAAATATATATATACTAGGAATAACTATCTAAGAAATAATAACCATTCTTTGATGTTAGTGTGCGCACCTCAACATTACCTCTTGCCAGTACATACGGAGCTTGATGTCTTTATTTTTTCGCAAGCGAACCGAGCGCACATTGAAGCAAGAACCATTAGATTTTCTATTATTCTTTTTTTTTTTTTTTTTTTTTTTTTTGCATATTAAAAATATTGAGATCGCATACCAAAGCAAAAGAATAATTTCTTAGATCAGAGCATAAATGATATCGCATACCAAAACATCACATTCTATTCGAGGTTACTGGGGTAAACATCGGTTTTAAGCACAAAAAAATGTAAATATTGTTGCTATTTTGTTACATTTATATGGTTTTGGAAATAATAAAAAATTGTACGTCATTTTTTTTGTTTCCTTTATATGGACCTACGTACCTAAATAAAAAAGTAGTGTACCACTAATTTTTAACCCTTCTTTTTACAGACTATTGCTTGGTCAATACGTATCATACAAAGGTACTTTCTTCACAGTGAGTGGGACTGTGATGATAACTCTTTGATTTCATTAAAGTTTACAAAAACTTGCATAGTCTACTCATAGAGTTTTACTATTGCCCAAAACCATCATGAGATACTCTAATCGTAGAACGATTCTAAATCTTAAAGAGCGCATATGTGGTTAAAACTCTAAATTACCACAACTGAGAATTTTAATTCCCTGGTACACTCCCATCAAGACAACAAGGTTCAAGCCCCAAAAAATGTATTTTGACATAGGAAAAATCTATTTTTGGGTGAGATAGATATGTCGTCCAGATGAGCCCAACCGTTACTTTTCATTCCCTCCCAATTATCAGTGTGAGGTCATGTTTCCTACGATGGCTGCTGCTGGAATGGTGAACCAGTGAACATGTTTACAGTAACACACTGGGATCGGAGTTGTTATGTCTCTCCCACGTATCCAATCCTATCCCATATCCTTCGAGACAAGGTTAACTCTATTCGAGGAAGGATAACCGTGGTAGTTTTAAACACATCCCTGTTAAATAAACAATGTCTCTCGGGATATTTGCTTCAGGGGTAAGAACCCTGTGTTACCTCTACAGGTAAAACACTCTGGTAAATCACTCACAGGAAATATCCCAAGTAGAGAGCTGCGCTGCCTAGAGGAATTTTTATCAGGACGACATTGCTATTTCCCCCGAAAATAGATTTTCCCTATGCCAAAATCCCTTTTTTATTCAATATGTTATATGGTTTTCTGTATTGCAAACGAATGAATCTGCAAACAGCGAACCTGAAAATGAGGGTCAACTAAAATATCGGGTAAAGGTTGATCAAAATAATTCCATATAAGTCAGCTTTCATGATTCCTACACACACACACACACACACACACACACACACACACACACACAATCAAGCACCACAAAAGTTTTCAAATCTATTGTCATTTCAAGTATAATGGTAGGCCTAGTTACGGTGTCTAATAATAAAAGTAACTAAAGGATATTTAACTTGAATTTTCTTAACATAATTTCATAATTAATAGCCTATTTGAGGAGAAATTCCATATCAACTATGAAATAAATTTTTAACTATGCGACCCCAGCTGACAAAAGTTGTGGTTACACTCACGGCAACCTTTATCTTTCTCAAACCTTTCGATAATTGTAATGATAGTGTTAATCATGGTATATTAAAGCATTATCTTTTTTTTTTTTACTACAATATACATAAAAGTTTAAATTTTTACCTGTGGTTGTTGAAGGTTTTCACACTTAGACTGGGTTTGTTTATCGGCAATGAATTGCCTAACTTTCGGAAAGGAGTCGGCAATATTTTCTGTCCTGTATTTTAAACACGGTAGATTTGCTTCACAAAAATTTGTTTTTGTATATTACACGGTATATAAAAGCCTCTCGCTCTTTACCTACCAATCTACTCATACTCTCTCTCTCTCTCTCTCTCTCTCTCTCTCTCTCTCTCTCTCTCTCTCTCTCTCTCTCTCTCTCTCTGCAACAAAAGAGATTTTGACATAGGAAAAAATCTATTTTAGGTGAGATAGCCATGTCATCCTGAAGGAACTTCTTCTAGGCAGCTTCTACTTGGGATATTCTCTGCGAGTAATATACCAGAGTATTTTACCTGTAGAGGTATCACAGGGTTCTGACCCTGGAGCAAATATGCCGAGAGATATCGTGTATGTAACAGTGTCATGTTTAAAACAATCACGGCTATCCTTCGCCGAATAGAGTTAACATTATCTCAAAGGATATGGGATAGGATTGGATACCTGGGAGAGCCGTTACAACTCTGATCCCAGTGTGTTACTGTAAACATGTTCGCTGGTTTGCCATTCCACCAGCAGCCTCACACTGAGAATTCGTAGGGGAAGAAAAGTAACGGGTTGGTCCTTCAGGACGACATGGCTATCTCACCCAAAAATAGATTTTTCCGACGTCCAAATCCCTTTTTTTGGGCACAAGCCACATTGTCCTGATGAAAGTGTACCAGAGAAATAATATTCTTCGTTGTGGCAATTTAGAGTTTTAACCCATATGTGCACGTAGTCACTTCACTAATTATAGGAGAATGAAAATCTATCTATGAATAGTGTGCCTTAGGATCGTTTGTTTACACTTCCAAATATAGCTGATTGTGACAACAGCCCAAGGCTATGAATGGACTATGCAAGTTTTTCTAAACTGTATCGGAACCTAAAAGTTATCATCACAGTCCCACTCACTGTGAGAAAGTATCTTTGCTTGAAAAAAAAAAAAGACCAAACAATAGACAGTAAAAGGTGGGGGAGTTAAAAATAGAATTACACGACATTTTATTTAGGTACAGTAGGTCCGTATAAAGAAATATATTCTTTTATTATTTCCCAAAGTATAAAGATGTATCAAGAATTGCGGCAACTCTATTTACATTTTTTGTGCAAAAAACAAGAGAAGTGTACCCCAGAAACATCTAATAGAATAATATAATAATAATATAATTCCGTATGATTAAGAAAAGAATATTACCTTTGACTCTTCACTATATATATAGTTTATCACACACTGCAAATTAGAATATTATTCAGCCTGCACTATGTGGACTGTAAAAGTCCCAAACATACAGTCCATAAGAGTCCATGCATAACTCTACGAAGATGGTTTAATCACACTTCCAGCTGCTACCACAAAGTGTTTAATCTCTTTCAATTGTTACAAGTAGTGTTTGTAAAACTCTCTTGATTATTTCCATCCTGTGTAAGCTTGTAAGCCTTCGAAGGACATATAATGGAAAAAGTTTAGGGAAGAGGTTACTTACCTAGGGTCATGACCAGAAGGCATACTTTCTGGGTCAGCCCTTCTGATAAAATAGGTGAGTTTGGACCTTAGCTGTTTCAAAGAGAGATTAGATCCTGTTGTTTCCCCTTTAAAAAGTTGTCAACCTTTAAAGGCCTCATACTTTAACAGGTAAGCTTGAAGGCATTCCACACAACACAGAGAAGGATCGCCCTCTAGTGGAACAATCTTCTAGGGTCCACAACGTTTTGTGGGGAATTAATTTTTAGCCAGGAATGCAGAATCTGGGTATAGGTTTACTTCTCCAGACTCCAAGAATTCGATGTGTCTATCATCCCTTGTTAGTGCTAAAATCTCGCTGGTTCTAGCAACATAAGCCAGAGCAAGTAAAAAGATCGATTTTTGAGTAAGATCCTGCAAAAAAGCAGAGTAGTTATGTATTGAGGAGGCTAAATGCAAGAATTTCTCCAAAGACCAAGAGATGGATTTGGGAGGAGCATTTGGTTTCAATTTAGCATAAGTATTCGGAATCTTATTGAACAGTTCGCTGTTGAGCTCTATGTCAAAAACGTAAGTGATAGGTCTAGTTAGGGCCAATTTAAATGAGGAAATAGTTGTAGAGGCCAAACATTTTTCGCGTAGTGAAATAAAGAATGATATACAGAAGTCCATAGTAATTGAAGAGGGTATGAGCAGAAGGTTTTTGTTATCCAGGAGGAAGCGAACAGTCTTCTGCAGAACCTTCTGGGACAGCACTGGTATTAGCAGAGGGATCTGGTGTGGTTTGAGTTCTAGAACAAGAGGGTTCCAATTGCTCTTGAAACAATTTGAGTCCAATAGTACTGCTGTCCATTTGCCTGTCCGTAGTTTATTCAAGACTTTCAGAAGGAGGTTGAACGATGGAAAAAGATAAATTTGAGTCCACCGGTTCCAATCAAGAGACACTGTATGTATCCCCGCTGCTTCAGGATCTAGATTTGGTGCTATGTACTGGGGATGCTTCTTGTAAAAGCTCGTTGCAAAGAGATCTACTTCCAGTTATGGAACTTGCTCCAGAATGAAACAGAGAATGATTTTTCTTCCAGACACCATTCTGTTTCCTGAGGCTAGAATCTTGACAGGGCGCCCACCATCACATTTCGAACCCCTTCTAAGTGACCGGCTGAGAGATGCCAATTTTTCCGCTCCGACAAAGTGAGAAGGGCTAAAATTACATAGTTGATCTGTGAAGATCTTGAACCCTTGCTGTCTAGAACTAATTTGATGTATGAATTTTTCTTCGGGTTCAGTCTCTTCAAAGAAAGGAACACCCCTATGGCTTCCCGAATGTTTATATGGAATTTATTAAGTGCGATTCACCACTAACCCTGTATCCTTTTGGTAGGGGGTATGAGCCCCAACCCTCCGAGGCATCTGCATGGATTGTCACTGATAGAAGAGGAAACTGAAGAGGAATGTGTGTCGACAAGCTCTTGGCAGTGGACCACAGCTTGAGCTGCTTGCACAGTAAAGCCGGGGTCTTGTGGTGAAGATCTCTCCAACCATTTGATGTCTTTCTTCTCCAGACTCTGTTCGCATCCTTGAGTATTACTTTTCAGATTGAATTTGTCACCACTGCAAATTGTAGCGAGCCCAAGGCTCTTTCCTGATGACGTCTGGTGATTGTCTTCGACTTAAGTAAACACCTCACTGAACTTGCTAGTTCCTTCCTCTAGCCCTGAGGTAGAGAAATGATATGTGACTTCAGGTTCCAATGCAGCCCTAGCCACTTGAATTCTTGAGCTGGAGATTGCCTGTAGTTTTCGAGGTTCATTTGGAAGCCTAGGGATTGTGGAAATTTCATAACTTCCAGAGCTGCTAAAAACCATTCCAACTTTTTTGTAGCCCAAACTACAAGTCGTCACGGTATACCATCATTTGAAGGTCTTTGTTCCTGAATTGTTAACCAATGGTCTCGACTAGTTTCGTGAAAATCCTTGGAACTACGCTGAGTCCGAAGGGCATAGCTTTGAATGTGTAGGCCTTTTTTGACAGTCTGAAACCAAGGTAGGGGGAGAAGTGCTGACCAATAAGCATCGGTAAGATCTATGAAGGCGGTGTAGGACCCCTAGGGTAGTATGGTCCATATCAGCGAGATAGTTTGCATCTGGCACTTGTCGTTCAGAATGAACTTGTTTAGAGGGGACAAGTCCAGAATAGTTTGAAGGTGTTCTAATATTTCTTTGGCATGCAGAATAGCCGTCATTGAAAGTTCATGGATTTTGTGCAACGGATAAATTTTCCGGAGAAGATCCTGCACGTATTCCTCCAAGAATGAAGTTGTGGGCTGGAAGAACCTCTTGAAGTGTGGTGGTTTTGGTCTCCATTTCCAGCCTAGTACTTTTGAGACTATGCTATGAGCCCAAGGATCAAATGTCCATTGATCCTTGAAGTGATAGAGTGTTCCCCCAACCAGAAGCTCCTCATTGTTATTTTGAAGGACCTGCTCCTTCATCCGACTTGCCTTTATTTCCTCAGCCCCTAAATTGGCCACCTCTTCCAAACATTCCTTTACCACTTGCATTTTTCACTTGAGCTGCAATAGAGTGAAACGTTGTAGTGGTATGTTCATGGAGGGGTTGAATGCTGGGTACTGTGTCACGTACAGCTGGAGAACCATGTACACCATCTGGCGAATAGTGGCAACTGTGGGTGTTGCAGCAAGAAAGGCTTCTTGCCTGGTCTCTCTCTAGGGGTAAATTTCCTTCTAGAGTATATACCCCATTTCTGCATAAGGTTCTTGAGCTGCCCTCTCCGTGACTTTTGTTAACACCCTTTAAGGGAAAAAGATCTTTTCGCCAGGTGTTTGAGTCTATCAACTTTTTAGGCTCGTATCTAATAGTTGCCATGGCTAGGACGTGCTCTCTGCAGGCCTTCTTGGCTAAATAAAAACGCATGCAGATCCCTATGGAAGATAGCCAGATGGGTTTTTGCCATAACTGGGAAGAGGTCTGACTTCGAGTAGTTCTCAATCATAATATCAAGATAAGACTGGTGCGACAAAGAGGAAGCTAGTTTTCCTTCCGCCTCAAATTCCACCTTTAACAGGTATTCTGGAATTCTGGCCAGTTTCTCATTAAACTACTTGCCTCAAATATCTCTATCCAGTTTTCCAACTATGAAGGTATGTTGGACATCTTCCCAACTATCCGAGTCATTAGTGAGGGCAAGCAAGATGTGCTTACATTCTTCTAGCACTGGCAGAGGCTCACCCTCCATTACTGCCTTTTTATCAGCCTATGAACTCTTTGAGGCGAAAGGAAAGACAGTATCCTTTGGAGCTACAGAGGTTGCATGCTTCCAGCCAAAAGCAGAAAGCTAAATATTGGTAAACTCAGCTGTCTTGAGCTCCCTCACCAATAGGGTTTGAGCATTACTGTGGTCCAAGATGATCGTTTCTTTGGGGATCGTATCATTTCTCATGGATGCCTCAGAATTCAGCCTTACATAACAGTAAGGATAATTCTCAATAGAGGGATACAAGTTTAAAATTGAGACCAGTTTAGAGCCCATGTCTTCTCCAATGTATCCCTCACTCGGAACCATATGTTCCGCATAAGCCAAGGGTTCTTCACTGAACAGTCTGAAAGACTTGATACTGGGGGAGCCTTGGACTTAGGTGCCTGTTGAAGCGCCTCAATCTTCCCCTCTAAGGACGATTATGGTCTTTTATGCTCAGCATGACTGTTCTCCATGAATGCCTTCATAGATGCCATAAACTCCAAATGTCCCAGGAACAAGGGGACCTCCAGAGTTGGAAGAGGAGTAAAGGTAAAGGCAGGTGTAGGAGATACAGGAACAGGAGTATGAATTAATGAAGTACTACTAGGGACAGTACTTATCAAATGACTGCCAAGTGAGTCATCCCAAGCCTCCGTTGTCAGTAACATCCTCTCTCTTTCCGAAAGAAGAGAGGAAGTTGTCGACATATTGTTGGCATCTAAGTTCATCTCCTGAAGTGTGTCCCAGACTTCATGATCAATCTGATCCAGTTGTACCGATGGAAGTTGAACCGTTGGTATCTGGTGACTGTACATAACAGTCACATCTGCCTTGAGGAATAAGAGATCTTTCATCTCCATTGAAGGAAGATAAGGGCCACCTTATTGGGAGCTTTTCTGAAATCTCCTCACCAAATGTCTGATGGTCTTCTGGCCCCAAGTTTTCTCATCCTGAGAAACGTTGGTATCGTGGAATCCAGTATGGATTAGGTCCTTACAAATACTGTAGTTGTTAGGTTCCCAGATTGCAGAAGAACCTTTGGAAACAGGGTAGTCTACTTATTTCCTACAGGTCTTTAAAACATATTCCAAAAAAAAATTTCTACCTACTACTAGCTACAGCTAAAGCTACACTACAATAGAAGTTCATGCCAAGCAACTCAGAATTCTATGAAAACCTAAAGTGTGGTAGAATAGGGGAAGAAAGATTCATACCAATAGAACACTTTTTCCCCGAACAACCTAAAGTGGCAAAATCAGATACCATTTTACCTAAGGCGGCAGCTATTCATAGCAACCGTGGATCTACGGACCAACCTTTCTTTACCCGGTAGGCATGTCGACATAACGCGGCAATGGCATTGCTTAGTCAACAAGAGTGGACAATTCCATTGGGAAGAAGACTAAAGGTTAGAGGAAAGGTATAGACCAATATTAGGCAGCTGGTAGAGTAGTCTGCCACTTGCGTATTTATTAACATGAGATTAAGAAAAATGGGTTTTACCTATTCAAAAATAATGACAGCCATTTACACGGCCAGGAAGCACCGAATTGGCAAATTTGATGAAAATCCTGACAACTAGGAGGTATTGTTCCTCAGATATTGAGGGAAGGTATAGACACAACCGACCAGCTTTTGGTGTCAAGGGAAATGCTCTCTCCTAAATAGAGGAGGGAGGGACCCCTAGCCTACTCACATCTAGAACTAGTAGTAGCTGGCAGGTCTGGAAAGTATGGCCAAATGGTAACCACTCCAGCCAGGGAGATTCCAACCGAGCAGAGCAGCCTAGACTCAATGGCAAGGGATATGTAGCCTAAGAGGAGGAAGCTGATACCAGAAACAAGGCAGCTGATAAGGCGGCAAAGGAGGAGAATCTCTAGGGGTTCTAGTCCCATTGCCTATAAGGATTAGGCTAATAAAAGCTCCCAGGCTGACTAGTCTAGCTATATAGCAATTGAAGTATGCTCAACTGCCAGGGAACGCAGACTAGTTAAAGGAACTGTAGTTCTACGGACAGGAAGAAAATGTAGCCTAACTAGAAAGGTGAGGGGGCAGCTGGCCAACCCAGAGGTGGCTGCTGAGGTGGGAGAGAAAACTAACCCATGATAGGATTATTCACCTGCCTATACGGAGCTAGACTATATTGCAACTGAGAATTCCTCAGATGCAGGCAAAAAACCGGACTAGGGAAAGGAACTGAGTTCCACAGCAAGAAGACCAAGCATAAACAGAGGTGTAGGAAAAGGGGAAAAGGAACATGGTAAAGTGGCAGAACAGGAAGGCCTAACTGTAGTATTAGAACAATCTAATGTCTTTCTAAGGGATCTACAGTAAGTAGGCATGGAGAACGAATTCTCTCAACTGGCTGTCATTTACCCATGGACTAAGTATAATAGCCTTGAAGAAGGGTAAGATGGCAGGGAAGAAAGGTGTACCTGTCAATATTAAAACAGATTTAGTATCGTTCCAAGGGATCAACAGAGTGTAGACAAAGGGAATAGGTTCCCACAATCAGTGCTGCCTATTCAAAAACAAAGGCTAAGTAGATAAGATGAGATACTGTCGACCTAGGCTGGCTGTGACTCACTATCTATACCTCCTAGGGAGTCCCTTCAAGACGGAAGTTCCCTGCTATGACCTAATAGTAGTCAGGGAGATGTGTTGGCTTTACAAGAACCATAAGGTTACGTGGTAGAAGGGGAAGGTAGGATTGTAAATATTAGCTAGCCTTGGCCAAGAACTAAGTGTAAGTAGTTAGCCTAGGCCAAGCTTTTTTGCATGCTTGTCTTAAGACAAGCATGCAAAAAAGCAAATGGCTAACCTAAAATCATACCAGAGTTGTAGAAGAATATATATATATATATATATATATATATATATATATATATATATATATATATATATATATATATATATATATATATATATATATATATATATATATATATTACACTTTTACAAGGCTAGCTAATAAATTCATACAGAAATATTAGTTTCCGGCTTCTGACATGTGATGGCCTTTGGAAAAAAAAAATGGACATATTGCACAAAACAAGGATGTGGTGAAACAAGATTCTCCAACGTAAAAGGATAAGGTACTCAACTTAACCAATGAAGCACAAGAAGAAGCATCCATATCCCCCCCCCCCCCACAAAAAAAAAAACACTCAAAAACTTGAAGAAAGCAAGCAGGAAACTCCCAAGCGATGTATCAAGATGGCATTGCAAGAAGGAATAGCAAACATGTTTACACTAACACACCGGGGTTGGAGTTTTAACGGCTCTCCTATGCATCCAATCCTATCCCATATCCTTCGAGACAAAGTTAACTCTATTAGTAGACGCTGCCTAGAGGAACTTCCACCAGGACGACATGGCTCAAGCCCAAAAATAGAATCTTAGTTCACATTTAGCAACCCAAGTTTAAGAATGAAATTAACATGACTCTCTTGTTGGTTGTGGTGAGCAAATCCTTGCTTCACGTGGTAAAAAAAAAAGTCATTCAATTACACCAAATAATCTCTCTCTCTCTCTCTCTCTCTCTCTCTCTCTCTCTCTCTCTCTCTCTCTCTCTCTCTCTCTCTCTCTCTCTCTCTCTCTCTCTCGTGCAATACAATACTTACAAGTATAAGAAGAAACCAAAATCTTTGTATCCCTAAAAAGTGTCATTAAATACGGTATTAAGAAATTAAACCGTGTATAAATCCATTTCAAAACCAATTTCGTCACCAGACCACTGATTTTAGGAAACATCATTGCTTTCTAGATAATTGCGATTATTTAAATAGTTAATTATGCTGTAATAAAACATTTATGTTCTTTTGTTTTAAATTTCTTATGTATTTCAACAATCGTGTATTACTGACTTCTTTTTGTTTTACCTTTGACTGTAATAAGATCAGCTGATGCCTACAGTCGCTCGTGCAGATTGCCAGGAATATTCATCTGAGCAGAGGCTATATGCATAGGCCTACATACGAAAACAATAACAATGACTATTGTTTATACTGTTTCCCAAGTTATTGAAAACATCTCTATAGTTAAAATTACATAAGCACTAATGTGTTATAAGCTATCATACATTTATAGCTATCATTATTAATTATCACTCGGATCTCTCTCTCTCTCTCTCTCTCTCTCTCTCACACACACACACACACACACACACATACACATACAAATGAAATTTGTTTCTTTACAAAGTTTCAATTTTGGGCTCGAGCCATGTCATCTTGATGGAAGTTCCTCTAGGCAGCTTCTAATTGGGATATTTCCGGAGAATTTTACCTGAAGAGGTATTACAGGGTTCTAACCCCTGGAGTGAATATCCCGAGAGATATCGTGTATGTAACAGGGACGGTTAACCTTCCCCGAATAGAGTTAACCTTGTATCGAAAGATATGGGATAGGATTAAATGCGTGGGAGAGCCGTTACAAGTCCGATCACAGTGTGTTTCTGTAGAAATGTTTGCTGGTTTGCTATTCCTCCTTGCAGCGCCATCTTGTTTGATTTGCTTTGGGAATTTTCTGCTTGTTTCGCAAGTTTTAGTTCATTTTTGGGATTATGGATGCTTCTGCTTCTGTACCTCACCCGTTATTGGCAAAAAATTTCACATATACCCCCCCCCCCATGATTTTTGTGCAGTGCATCTGTTTTTATTTCGCGGCCGCCACATGGCCAAATCCGGAAGCTCATGTATTCTAACTAACCAGTGGTTTATATGTATTGCATAGCCAGTCTTGTTAAAGTTTGTTGAATGTATACTTTTACAATTATGGTAGAATTCTAGGTCAGACATTCATTTTAGTGCATCCTTGTCTTACCTGGTCTTGGCCTATTCTAACTATTTACCCATAGCCTCTGGCCTAGGCTATCTAATATTTACAATCTCACCTTCACTTTCTCACCACGTAACCATGCGGTTCTTGTGAAGGCTGGCACACCTCCCTGTCTACTGATATGTCATAGCAGGGAACTGCTACCTTGAAGGGATCCCTTTGGAGTTGTAGATAGACAAACACAGCTGGCATATGTTGACAGTAATCCCAAGTAATCCCATCTTATCTACTTAGCCTTAGTTTTTGGATAGGCGGCACTGGTTGAAGAAACTTTTTCCCTGTGTGTACACCCTGTCCATCTCTTAGAATGATACTAACTCTCTTTTAATATTGACAGGTAGACCTTCCTATCCTGCCGCCTTACCCTTCTTCTAGGCTATTATACTTAGTCTTTGGATAAGTGGCAGCTTGCTGGGGAATTCCTTCTCTGTGCCTGCGTACTGTAGATCCCTTGGAACTACAGTTAGGCCTTCCTTTCCTGCTGCTTTACCATTTTCTAAGTTTACCTTCCTTTTCCCCTTCTCCTCACACTCCATATTAGATTTGGTCTTCTCGCTGTGGAACTCTAGTTCCTTTGCCTAGTCCAGTTTTCTCTGGCATCTGAAGAATCGTCAGTCGCTATATGTACGGACGGGGCAGCTTATAAGACTATTATTCTAGCTTTGAGTAGGCAGGTGAATAATCCTCAACCTGGATTAGTTCACTAGCTGCCTCAGCTGCTGCCTCTGGGTAGGCCAGCTGCCCCCTTTCCTTCCTAGATACGCTGCATTTTCCTCCTAACCATGGGACGACAGTTCCTTTACCTAGTCTCCCTTTCCCTGGCAATAGAGGAAACCTTGATTGCTATATATCTAGACTAGCCTGCTTGGGAGCTTCTGTTAGCCTAATCCTAGATAGACAATGGGATTAGACCCTCTAGGGGGATCTTTTCTCTTGCCGCCTTAGCAGTCGCCTTGTTTTTGTTTTCAGCTTCCTCCTCTTAGGTTATATCTCTTTCGCCTAGGCTCCTCTGCTCAGATGGAATCTTCCTGGCTTGAGTGATTACCACTTTGCAATACTTTCCAGATCTGCCAGCTTGTAGGTAGTAGGTTGGCCAGGGCATCAGCTGCCCGTTGAGATACTACCACTAGAGAGTTATTGGATCCTTTGACTGGCTAGACAGTAATGCATTGGATTCTTCTCTCTGGTTATGGCTTATTTTTTCTTTGCCTACACATACACACATACACAGAATAGTCTGGCCTATTCTTTACAGATTCTTCTCTTTCCTCATACACCTGACAACATTGAGATTACTAAACACTTCTTCACCCAAGGGGTTAATTACTGTACTGTAATTTGTTCAGTGTACTTTCCTTTTGGTAAGGGTAGAAGAGACTCTTTAGCTATGGTAAGCAGCTCTTCTAGGAGAAGGACACTCCAAAATCAAACCCTTGTTCTCTAGTCTTGGGTAGTGCCGTAGCATCTGCACCATGGTCTTCCACTGTTTTGGGTTAGAGTTCTCTTGCTTGAGGGTACGCTCGGGCACACTATTCTATCTTATTATTTTTTTTCTTCCTCTTGTTCTGATTCTTTTTCTTCTCAAAACCATCCTTACTGTCCTCCCTTCAGTTGAAGCGGCTATCTTGGAGAGTATTTAGCCTTGCATGGTGTATTGGCCCCTCTACGTTGACAAGTTTTTCCGACTTTTTACTATAGTCTATGGGTTTCATTAATCACTTTATTTATAATTCTGTACATATTGTTTTTGTTATGATTCTTGTTAATCTAGTTTTTAAGTATGATGTCTCTTTTTTCATTTCTATTAATTCTTATGCTGTCTGGAGGCATCAAGCGAAATCCGGGACCTGTACGTCCTAGATTTTGTCAATGTTGTCTTCTGTATTGCAATATTCGTGGTCTTCACGCAAATATTCAAGACCTTACAGTTGCGTCCAGACAGTATGATATTCTTTGGTTTCTAATATGAAACACTCATCTGAGCTCCTTATAACTGGTTTTAAGAAGCCAATAATCTTGAAATGTGATGCCATCCCTAGGGCCAGGGGAATGGCGGTGTATATTAGGATTGAGTACCCTGCTTCTCATAAGTCCTGCTATCAATGTGGATGTCATGGTATTCAGGAAATAAAAGTTTTTGGCAGGCATAACAACTTTTATTTGTGTTCGATCTACCGGAATCCAGACATGGATGATTCTATCTTCGATTGTCTTCTTACCATTATGGCTAAGATACAAGAAGATGATAGAAAGGCTTCTTTTGTCTTTGTTGGTGATTTTAATGCTCACCAGAGGGAGTAGTCAAGTTCTATCCTTCCTACCGATCGCCATGGTTTAAGAGCTTTAGACTTTGCCTATGAATCAGGCTGTGAGCAAATCATAAATGAAGCTACTCACAGGTCCGGTAATTGCTTGGACATCGTATATACTTACTCCCCTGGCGTTATAACTAGTAAGGTTGGTTTTCCAGTCGAGACATCTGATCATGCCTTGATTTCATTAGTAGTGTCCCTGATGTATTATACTCTTGTAGAATTTATATGAAATCCCAAGCAGACTGGAATGGGATTTTGCATGATCTTTTGTGCTTGAATTGGTCACAATTATATAGTAGTGTAGATCCTGTTGTCCCTTTGAATGTGAATCTAGTCAACATGATTGATAGGCATATCCCTTCTCATAAGCTAAGGTACCGAGTGAAGGACAACCCGTGGTTCAATGATGATTGTAGAAGTGCTTATTTGGAGAAGCAGGAGGCCTCTCATCTTTGGAAGGGTAACAGATCAGATTTGACCTGGAATACGTATACTCAGCTTCGAGCCTTTGCTCAGAGAGTTTATGCCTCAACTGAAAAGGAATACAATTTAACCGTAAAAGAAGCCCTTTCTGGTACAACTCAGGAACATAAATGGTGGTCTACCCTTAAATCTGCACTCTTTGGTGTTGATGCAACAGTTCCTCCTTTACTTAAACCAGATGGCTCAGTCACTCACTGTCCAAAAGAAAAGGTAACCCTTTTGGCTGATGTTTTTGACAGTAAACAGAGTAATGAAAAACTTGAACTTCCTCATTCCTGTTTTCCTGAGGCTAAACTAACTAGTTTACCTTTTCGATCTCGTGAAATTAAAGCTCTGTTGATGGACCTTGATGCTTATGGAGGCGTAGACCCACATGGTATTTTTCCTTTGTTTTCTTTAAAGACAGCAGATTTCTTAGTTCCAAAGTTTCTGTTCTTTTGCACAATTTAGCAAGAAAAGGAACTTTTAGCACTTGTTAGAGAATTGGTAATGTTACTGCTCAATGTAAATGCGTTTGTGGTAGCTCAAGTCCCACTGATTACCGCCCAATTTCCATAACTCCCATATTATCTAAAGTTTTTGAATGTCTTCTGGCAAAATATCTTAATAGGTTTGCTGAAGGTAATCATCTATTCCCTAGTTTGCAATTTGGTTTTCGTAAAGGCCTTGGAGCATGTGATGCCCTTCTTACAATCTCCAATGCTGTACAGAAATCCCTTGATTGTGGTCAGGAAGTTCGTATGATTGGCCTTGATTCTAGTGCTGCCTTTGACCGTGTTAATCATGAGACCCTTGTTTTCAAATTCAAACAGTTGGGAGTGGGTGGGTCGTTTCTTAGCATTATTATTGATTTTTTTAAGTAACAGATCTCAAAGAGTTGTTGTTGATGGGCACCATAGTGAGTATAGGAATGTGATATCCGGTGTTCAATTACTTTTCATACTATATACACATGACATGACATGTGGTTTGGCCTAGAAAACAAGCTTGTTGCATATGCAGATGATGCTATTTTCTTTGCATCAATTCCATCCCCTGAATGTAGATTTGGGGTTGGTGAATCCCTTAATAGAGATTTAGCCAAAATTAGTGCATGGTGCAAATTATGGGGTATGAAGTTGAATCCTAACAAAACTCAAAGTATGATTGTAAGTAGGTCAAGGACGGTGGCTCCTCAACATCTGGATCTCAGTATTGATAATGTTTCTTTAAATTTGTATGACTCTTAAAATTTTAGATGTCATTCTCGACAGCAAATTTACTTTAGAGAAACACATTAGGTCTGTTTCTTCTTCAATTGCACAAAAAATTGGCTTATTGAGAAAGTCTCTCAAGATTTTAGGTGATCAATTTATTCTGAAGAAGTGTTTTAATTCTCTCATTCTACCTTGTTTTGAGTATTGTTCTCCTGTCTGGTCTTCAGCTGCTGATTCTCATCTTAATTTGTTGGACAGAAACTAACGGTCTATTAAATTTCTTATTCCTGATCTAGATATCAATCTTTGGCACCATCGTTCAATTACTTCATTATGCATATTGCATAAGATTTTTCATAACTCTGACCATCCTTTACATTCAGATCTCCCTGGACAATTCTATCCTGTTCGTAATACTAGGCAGGCAGTTAATTCTAATAGCCAGGCCTTCTCCATCATGAGGCTCAGTACTACACAGTGTTCTAGAAGTTTTATTCCAGCTGTTACAAAGTTGTGGAATGATCTTTCTAATCAGGAAATTGAATCAGTAGAACTTCAAAAGTTCAAAGTTGGAGCAAATGATTTTATGTTGACCAGGCTGACATGAGTCTTTTTACTGTTTATATATGACATATCTGTTTTTGAAGTTGTTAATAGTTTACTTATGACATATCTATTTTGATGTTGTTACTGTTTTTAGAATGATTTATTATTAATTTTTTCTTATCATTTATTTATTTCCTTATTTTCTTTCCTCACTGAGCTATTTTTCCCTATTGGAGCCCTTGGGCTTATAGCATCTTGCTTTTCCAATTAGGGTTGTAGCTTGGCTAATAATAATAATAATAATAATAATAATAATAATAATAATAATAAGTGCGGCTAGCTCTAGATGTTAGTAGGCTAGGGATCTCTTCCTGTATTGAGAAGAGAGCATTCCCCTTGCCGCCTTAGCTGTCGCCTTAAACTGGTTAGCTGCATATATATCTTTCCCTCCATATCTGAGGAACATTATTCTCTAAAATTAATTGATTGGATGCCTCATAGTTGTCAGGATTCTTATCGAATTTGCAATTTTTTTTGTATTCTGGCTGTTTTAAATGGCTCTCATTATTTTTTAATGGGCCAAAACCCATTCATCGTTAAATCTAATGTTAACAGCTACGCAAGTGGCAGTCTTCGCTACCAGCTGCCTCCTACTGGTCTGTACCTTCCCTCTTACCTTTTAATGTGTTCCCTACGAGATTGTCTGCTAGTTGCCGAATTAGTAATGACGTTGCCGCGTTGTGTCAACATACCTACTGGGTAAAGAAAGGGTAGACCATAGATCTTCGGTTGCTAGAAATAGCTGCCACCTTAGCCATAGCTGCTGCTGCCTTAGGTAAAATGGTCTCTGATTTTGGGGGAAAAAGTGTTCTGTTGGTAGGAATCTTTTTCTTTCCCTATTCTACCACACTTGAGAATTCATATAGAATTCTGAGCGGTTTGGCATGAGCTTCCATTGTAGTGTAACTTTAGGCACAGCTAGTAGTAAGTAGAAATTTTTTAACAAATTTGGAAAGTTTTTTAATATTTTTTTTCTGTGTGTAGGTATAAAATATTTTTGATGTGACGATATTGTACTCATGAAAATTTCCTATCTTTACAGGTTGCTGACGACATATAGTGTGGGACAATAACCTGCACGAGGCAGGTCACCAGATACCAATGGTACAACTTCCATCAGTACAACTGGATCAGGGAGATCATGAAGTCCGGGACGTACTTCAGGAAATGAATCTGGAAGCCGACAACATGTCGAAAACCTCTTCCGTTCCATCTGAAAGAGAGAGGATCTTGTTGACAACAGAAGCATCAGATGACTCACTTGACAGTCAGCCGGTAAGTAGTGTTCCAAGTACTTCTTCTATTCATACTCCTGTCCCTGTATCTGCTACACCAGCCTCTACTTTGACTCCTCTTCCAACTCCAACTGCCCCCTTGTTCCCTGGACATTTGGAGAATATGGCATCCATGAAGGCATTCATGCTGAGCATAAAAGAGTGCAAGCGTCCTTAGAGGTGAAGATTGAGGCTCGTCAATAGGCACCTCAGTCCAAAGCTCCAACAATATCAAGTCTTCCAGACTGTTCGGCGAAGAACCCTTAGCGTTATGCAGAACATATGGTTCTGAGTGAGGGATACCTTCACATTGGCGAAGGCATGGGCTTTAAACCAGTTTTGGATTTAGAGTTTTATCCCACTACTGAGAATTATCCATACTGTTATGTAAGGCTGAATTCCGAGGCGTCCATTAGAGGTGATACGATCTCCAAGGAAACAATTATCTTTGACCATGGTAAGGCTCAAACCCTGCTGGTGAAGGAGCTCAAGACTGCTGAGCTTACTAACATTTAGCCTTCTGCTTTTGGCAAGAAGTAGGCAACTTTTGTAGCTCCAAAAGATAGTGTCTTCCCTTTTGCCTCAAAGAATGTAGAGGCTGTTAAAAAGGCAGTAGAGTCGGCCCTCATTAATCGCGGGTTCTTGCTTCGAGGTTTCGGTTTTCCGTGGCCGAGGGAGAAAAAAGAAAAATTCTTTGTGATGATTGTTTACCCAACATTAAAAATGTGATTTCTAATAGTTGGCAACAGCATTGGGATGGCCAAGAACAATACAATATCTATTAAATAAAAGTTCTCATAAAAATCGCAATAAAATTCCAGCCGGGCGATGATTTCAAATAGACACCCTTCTTTACAAGGGTAGCGCTGCTCACCACTACCTATCTCTACACCCACCTGGTCCTAGCTCTCTCAGTACAGTGTGTATCCATTTACTGTGGTAAAAAAATTACACCTATTTTTGAAATTAAACTGAATTTTGATTGAACTGGTGTTACACTTAACTGTATCCCATAAAAATGCATGTAATGTTCATATTTTGGCATCGTATTCACAATTAAAAACATAGCAAATTATAATCTCATGCATTGTTTACATTCAAATCAGCTGATCAACCCTACGTAGTCCGTCGTCAATCTATATTCGCTTTCACGATATTATCCCACTGATATGAGGATTCACTTTCACAGAATTACCTCACTGATATAATCTATCATGCATATTAGTATGATATCTCTTTCACATTAGTATTGTCTGTCACTTATTATTATATCCATAATCCTTTTCCCAATTCCATCCCATTACATTGCTCTCCCACACACACATCTACAACGTATCTTTTTGGGCTCAAGCCATGACGTCCTGATGGAAGGTTCCTTCAGTAGCTTCCTAGGGTATATTTAACTACAGTGGATATTCCCAGAGAATTAAACTAAAGGTTATCACAGAATTCTAACTTCTGGTGCGAGTACCCTAAAGGTTTCCCTCTAGGATATCCTATATCAACAGGGGACGCATGTATTAACACGCCACATAGCTATCTACACCCCATATAGAGTTAACACTTCGATATGGAAAGGTGGCTGAGTAACTGAGGAGCCGTTCCACAATTACACTCATCCGTGACTGCTTTTGGTACTCGAGACGTAAACAAACGGGCGCCATTGCTAAATGACGTCACGTCCGTCCTCATCCTTTCGTCTGTAGCTTCTTTGCTAAGTCGGAATTTTCCCAAGTGCTTACTTTATCAGCTTACATCGCCGTTATGTCACTACCTTCAGCCTCGCCTTCTTCTGGAAAGTTGAGTACCAGGTCCCAGTATTGTTTAAATAAGCTCTAGCCGTAAAGTAAGTTCTACTTTTCGTAAAATATTGTGTTTTGTCGCAGAGCTGTGCCGATACTGGACGCGCCATTTTATGGCGCTGCTTTTCATGTTGCATGCTTTATTCAGTTAGCCAGAACAGCCTTCTCCGGTTATTTAACTAATTAATATTATTAGTTATTTAGTCTTCATAGCCAGGGAATCCTTATATCGTGTTTTAGCGCTCATCAGACTCGGTTGCTGTTCGACCCCATACTAGATCGCTAGCTTAGCCCCTAGGCTGGCCAGCCTAGTGCTTGTTTCCATGCATGATATATACCAGTGTTCCTAAGTTAAGTTATGAAGATTGTGGCATTATTAAACATACTATTTACTGTGATGTAAGTGTTTTCGCCTTTGGGGATCATATAAGGGACCGTGCTGATTGTGTATCATCCCCTCCTAACCTAATGTAGGAACCCTTCTATGCTCCCTATTCCCCCTGCCTGCGGGCATTCCCTCTGGGTAGACTTGCTTTCCCTTCTATATAGGGGAATCTCGTCTACAACCAGAGTATTTTTCGCTTCTCTGCCTACCCTAAGGAAATGACCCCCCCCCCTTAGGGTCATGCCTGAGATATTAGGAAGGGCCCTGCCCTTCCTCAGTTGCACCTGGTTGGGTTACTCCTTCCTCCCTGCAACTAGCGATGTGTCTTTCAAGCTTTCCTAGCATAGGAGTTAGTCCTCCTACTCTAGGTTAAGCTCTGGGGGTAGACTCTGCCTTATTATAGTTTGAGACGGTACATTAGTACCGTTCTCGATCTGGGCTACCTATCCTAGGTGAGGGAGCGTTCTCCCTTACCTTGGTGGCCGTTCTCATGCAGTCTCTCCTCTTTAGAAAGACCCATTCTTCTCCCTCCCCACCTATCCCTTTGGTGTAGGCTTGCCTACTCACCTCTGTCCTTAGTCCTACAACTCCTCCCTTGGGTGGAGTGGTAGGGCTAACTTGTTCTCCTAGTAGCTGGCCACTCTGGTACACTTACCCTTCATAGCGTTCTATGGGGGTGGTTGCCGGCGGCGGTCCTGCCGGAGGGGGATTCCCCCTCTTTGAGTGCCCTCTGTCCCTCCCTTGGGTTACCACAGGCACCCGGCCACCTGCCGGCTCCCTGCCGCCGGATGTTAGGAGTATCCACTCCTATCATGAGTGCACTCTCTCCGGAGGGATGCCGGAGGGTATAGGATCTTACCCCTTCCATCCCTCCTTACCTTTCTCTCTTTCTATCTTGGTGCCGGTCCCTTGCCGTCTCTACTGCCAGCGATAACCACCACTACCTCAGGTGACATTCTTTCATTAGATGCCTCCCCCCTTTAAGACGTCAGCCTTCCGTGTGCCGGAGGCTGCCGCCTTCCGTCGACTTACCGCCGACGTCCCACCCCTCATTTTACCTTGTAACAGCCGGCCGACTTTCGGAGTCAGCCACCCGCATGCCAGCATTGATTGCCGGCAATTTAGGTATACAACCATATACATATCTATCTTATGAATTGATCCAAGGCTCACCATGCCGTCAGCCTTCGGCTGCCAAAGCCGCCGCCCCCTGCCGACGACCCGCCACTGTGTGTCTGCCTTGATGCCTTCCACCCTGCAGGACCGGCCTCCGGTGTGCCGTCGGTCTGCCGGTACTCTCATGAGACGTTAAGGGACATGTACCCCTTCCCTGGCTGCCGGCAACATGCCGACAGTCAATATGCTGCAGCCAGATGGCTTGGCCACTTCCATATAGGTATTGTCTTACCATCCAAGATGTGGCTATGCTGTTTGATTGCACATTACAATAATTCCAGCATACTCTGCGTATCTTAGTGCAGTCGATTGCCGGAACCTACATTTAATAAGGGGTTTATCCTATTCCCCCTCTCCCCCAGGGATCTGAGTGGTCTCACACCCTATTACACTCTGTGGACAATTCCTGTTAAAAGCCTAGCTTGGGTCATCCATACGGATTTCCCTTATTGTGACCTTCGGGCACAAAGGAATTGTCTACGGATAAGGTTACGGTAACCGGCTGGGCGGGATTCACAAGTGTGTGTCTATCTACTTCCTTTCCCGCTCATTAATCTTAAGCATTAATATGTTTTAATAATTAAGTTATTCTTAATTTCAGATTAAGTTATCCTTAATTTTAGAGTAATGTAAGTCATTCTTATGCCTTCCATGTACTCATGATCTCTTTCTTTTACAGGAGGAGTATCTGAAGTGTGAGAGTAACTTCTGTGGGGTGAAGCGCCCGGACTTCTACGGGCACAAGGCGTGCCGGACCCACGCCCCCTGCGCCGCCAAGAAAGGCGACTTGAAGTATTGGGACCCGCAGAACTGTACAGTCTGCAAAAGTCTTCTTGTCGAGGCGTTCGACGATCCTCCTTCTGCGGAGGCAAGGGACATTGCTAGGGAGAAGCTACGCAAATGGGTGCGTGGCTTCCAGAAGAATGCCATTGGACCGTATCTTCCCAACGAAGACTTGAGAGCCTTGCTTTTCCTAAAAGCATCAAAAGATTCAGTGGTCCCCCGTGATCAGATCCCCACCATCCAGATCGTGGTGGAACCTGATGTAGTCATGGCACAGTCCATGCGTGAGTGCCATCTTGATTCCGACAACGTGGAACGTATGTCGGAAGTATCAGAAGAGACGGAGAAGAACCTCATGGGCGAGGAACTCGATTATGAGGAAGATCAGGTGGAATACCCTGATTCGGAGACCGAGGTCGCTCCTGCTCCCCAAGCAACTCCTGCACCGTTCGAGGAACCTGTTCCTTCGACTTCTGCCACCCCGGACCCTCTTCCATCGCCCACTCAAGAGGTCTTCAAGATGCTTGAAGCCCTCATGGAAAAGAAGCTGCGAGAAACTCAGGAACAATTCCGGACGACTCTCGTCAGCTTCAAACAACCGAAAAGGATTTCGGTTAAGGACCTCCCCACCTGCTCGGAAGCTAACCCGTGGAGATACACCGAGCATATGCCAATTACAACTGGCAAGATTTACATCAGTGAAAGGGTTGGCTCTATCTTGCTGGAAGAAGTGGGGTTCTTCCCAAATTCCGAGGCTTATCCGGACTGTTATGTCCGGCTCAGGTCCGAACCAGCCTCAAAAAAGGAGATCGAACCAAAAGAAGTTATTGTGTTCGATCTCGTGAAGGCCTAAGCTATGTTATCTCAGGCAGTGAAGAGTAGGGGTTTCACTAACTCCAAGATGCCGGCGCTTAGCAAAAAGCATCCAACCTTCGTTGCGCCAAATTCTGCGACCTTCCCCTTCATCGAAAAGGCCTTCACAGCGGTCATAAAGGCAGTGGAGGAAGGGAAACCTTGTCCTGCACTGGAGGAGTGCAGACCCTTCTCCATTACTCTTCCCCCCGATGATAGGCACTGGAAAGACATCCAATCGACCTTCACGGTAGGGAAACTGGAGCCTGATGTAGCCGGTCGTAAATTCAATGAGGACCTCCCAAGGCTGAACGATCACCTCCTTCGTAGGGAACAGGATACGGAGGAGAGACTCGCCGCGTCGCTGTCCCATCAGGTACAGCTCGAACTCATGGCCGGGGATACTAGAGTCCCGGACTTTTATATGGAGCTCGCTAAGTCGCACTTGGCGACTGTAACCAAGGACCTATATAGCTTCACTAGGGCTCGCAGAGCCTGTCGTGAATTCGTGTTTGCTAACGCAACAGTGAAACACGAACCCCGGAGGCTGATTTCCTCCAATATCTGGGGCAAGTATCTCTTCCCATCTACCTTGGTGAAAGGTAGATGTGGGGCATGTCCCGCAAGAGGAAGTCCTCTCAGGATGATGGCCCTCAGCCTAAGAGGAAAGCTTCAAAGCCCAAACCCCAGCAACGTCAACAGAGAAGACAGTTTCCGGGTCCCGCTACTCCCCAAGCGGCTACGCAGCCGCAACAGACCTTTCAGTTGGTCCCCCAACCGGTGGTGTCGCAGTCGCCAGTCTTCACCCCTGCATACGAGCAACACTCGACTACCTTTCGTCCCAGAGGTAGGGGCTTAGGCAGAGGCTCCGGCAGAGATTCTTCTCGCCGTCCCTCCAGAGGCAGAGGAGGAAGGGGAGCTAGCGGCCGAGGTGGCAAACCCTCGGGACACCAGAAGCAATGATGTGCTTCCGGTGGGAGGAAGACTCCGCCAATTCCAGGATCGTTGGACCTTCGATCCCTGGGCACACAGCATCATCAAGAAGGGACTGGGCTGGAGCTGGACTCAACCACCCCCAGCCTTCCAGCAATTCTTCCAACATTCAACCCCCCTCCTGGAAGAATATGTCTTGGAACTCTTGAACAAGAAGGTGATCAGGAGGGTAAAGTCAACCAGGTTCCAAGGGAGACTCTTTTGCGTTCCCAAGAAAGACTCCGACAAACTCAGAGTCGTTCTAGACTTATCCCCTCTCAACAGGTTCATTGCGAACAACAAATTCAAGATGCTGACTCTGCAACAAATAAGGACCCTTCTGCCTCAAAGGGCCTACACGGTCTCCATAGACCTGGCGGATGCCTACAGGCACATTCCAATGAACCATTACGCTTCCTCCTACCTAGGATTTCGACCCCAAAGGAAAAGTTACGCCTTCAGGGCCATGCCCTTCGGGCTCAACGTGGCTCCACAGATCTTCACCAAGCTGGCGGACGCAATCGTCCAACAGCTCCGTCTTCAGGGCGTCCAAGTGATGGCCTACCTAGACGACTGGTTAATCTGGTTGATATCGCCCGAAGATTGTGTGAGAGCCTGCAACAAAGTCACCCAGTTCCTAGAGCATCTGGGCTTCAAGATAAACGCCGAGAAATCTCGCCTCTCTCCAGCTCAGAAGTTCCAATGGTTGGGAATCCATTGGGATCTTCAGTCACACCGCCTTTCCATCCCACAGAAGAAAAGGAAGGAAATAGCAGGGTCTGTCAGAAGGCTTCTAAAATCCAAACGGATCTCAAGACAACAGCAGGAACAAGTCCTCGGCTCTCTACAGTTCGTCTCTGTGACAAACCCAGTGCTTCGTGCACAGCTAAAGGATGCTGCGGGAGTCTGGAGACGTTTCGCATCCATCACTCGAAGAGACCTCAAGAGACGGCTTCCAAACAGACTTTGATTACTCTTAGAGCCGTGGTCAGAAGCAAAGGCCCTGAAAAGGTCCATCCCTCTTCAACACCCGCCTCCATTGATCAACATCCACACGAACGCTTCACTGGAGGGGTGGGGAGGTCACTCCCACCAACAACAGGTTCAAGGAACATGGTCTCCCCTATTCAAGACGTTCCACATCAACATCTTGGAGGCCATGGTGGTTCTTCTCACCCTGAAGAAACTCTCCCCGCCTCCCTCGATCCACATTCGTCTGACTCTGGACAACTCGGTGGTAGTCAGATGTCTCAAACGTCAGGGCTCGAGATCGCCCCAGATAAATCAGGTACTTCTTCCGATCTTTCGTTTGGCAGAAAGGAAGAAATGGCACTTGTCTGCAGTTCACCTACAAGGATTCCGCAACGTGACGGCGGACGCTCTATCAAGGACAAGCCCAATAGAGTCGGAATGGTCTCTAGACGCAAGGTCATTCTCCTTCATCTCTCACCAAGTCCCGTAATTTCAGATCGATCTCTTCGCGACGAGCGACAACAATCAACTTCCTCGATATCTGCCCCGTACGAGGACCCCAAGGCAGAAGCAGTGGATGCCATGTCACTGGATTGGAACAGATGGTCCAGGATATACCTGTTCTCCCCTCCCAACCTTCTGCCGAAAGTCCTCTCCAAACTGAGAACCTTCAAAGGGACAGCGGCCCTAGTGGCTCCCAAGTGGCCCCGGAGCAATTGGTACCCTCTGGTCCTGGAGCTGCAGCCCACGCTGATTCCCCTACTGGGTCCAGTTCTCTCTCAACAAGTACAGAAGTCGACTGTCTTCGCTTCATCACTGAAGGTCAGGGACCTTCATCTCATGATTTTCTCTCCTTAGCCGCAAAGAAAAGGTTTGGGATCTCGAAGAAAAGCTTAGACTTCCTCGAGGAATACAAGACTGAATCTACCAGACGGCAATACGAATCTTCCTGGAGAAAGTGGGTCTCTTTTGTCAAGGCAAAAAACCCTATGGAAATCACCATTGATTTTTGTATGTCCTTCTCCATTCACCTTCATGGACAAGGCTTAGCGGCCAACACGATTTCCACCTGCAAATCGGCCTTGACTAGACCACTACTATACGCCTTCCAGATTGATCTATCCAGTGATATCTTCAATAAACTGCCAAAGGCATGCGCTAGACTACGCCCAGCACCCCCACCAAAACCTATCTCCTGGTCCCTGGACAAGGTGCTCCATTTTGCTTCCAGCCTGGACAACAATTCGTGCCCTCTGAAAGACTTGACTCAAAAAGTTATCTTCGTTTTTGCTCTCGCCTCGGGAGCCCGAGTCAGTGAAATAGAGGCATTATCAAGAGAAGAGGGTCATATCCTGTTCGCAGAGACAGGAGAGCTTACCCTCTTCCCCGATCCAACGTTTCTTGCTAAGAATGAACTACCCACCAAGAGATGGGGCCCTCTGAGAATCTGCCCCCTGAAGGAAGATGTCTCTCTATGCCCAGTGGAGAGTCTTAAGGTCTATCTTCGAAGAACTTCAGACTTCAGTGGAGGACAACTCTTCAAAGGAGAAACATCGGGTAGCGACCTGCCACTGAAACAACTAAGAGTGAAAATCACCTACTTCATTCGCAGAGCGGATCCTGACAGTACACCCGCCGGTCACGATCCTAGAAAAGTCACTTCTTCTCTGAACTTCTTCCAGAGTATGGACTTCGAAAGCCTCAAGAGCTTTACAGGCTGGATATCATTGCGCGTTTTCTTCAAGCACTACGCAAAACAAGTGCACGAAGTAAAGCTTGATTATAAAGCCTCAATAGAGACTTAGCAAAAAAAAATCATTTATTACAGAGAGAGAGAGAGAGAGAGAGAGAGAGAGAGAGAGAGAGAGAGAGAGAGAGAGAGAGAGAGAGAGAGAGAGAGAGAGAGAAAGATTAATTGATTTAAAGTTTTCTGGTACCTGCCTGACATTTAAGGCATTTGAGAGAGAGAGAGAGAGAGAGAGAGAGAGAGAGAGAGAGAGAGAGAGAGAGAGAGAGAGAGAGAGAGAGAGAGAGTACGAATGGTTTGAAGTTTTTTTGGGCTCAAGCCATGTCTCCCTGATAGAAGTTCCTCACTGGCAGCTTCTACTTGGGATATTTCTGTGAGTGATATACCAGAGAAATTTACCACAGAGGTATCAACGGAGTTCCGAACACTGGAGCAAATATCCCGAGAGATATTGTGTGTAAATCAGGGATGTATTAATAACAAGCCATGGTTATCCTTCCCCAAATAGAGTTAACCTTGTCTCGAAGGAAAGGTAAGGATAGGATACGTACACAAAAGAGCTGTTACAACTCCCGATCTCAATGTGCTAAAACTAACACATTTCCTGTTGATCTGTTCTCTTTAGCAGCACCATCTCTGTGGTTTTTCTTGGAAAGTTTCTGCTAGTTTTCCGATTTTGGTGAGTGATTTTTGATCATGGAGGCTTCAGCTTCTTCCTCATTGACTAAGCTGAGTACCCCCTATATTTTTTGTATTGCATGCTTTTATTGTTCCGAGCCCGGCATGCTTTCGGGGCCATTACATCATGTCTTTTTGGGCTCAAGCCATGACGTGTTGATGGAAGGTTCCTTCAGTAGCTTCCTAAGGGTATATTTGACTACAGTAGATATTCCCAGAGAATTAAACTAAAGGTTTCACAAAATTCTAACTTCTGGCGAGTACCCATAAGGTTGCCCTTTAGGATATCGTATACTAACAGGGGACGTATGCTTGACACGCCACATAGCTATCTGCACCCCACATAGCGTTTACGCTTCGAGGGGGTAGAGTGGCAATTATGGGAGGAGCCGTTCCAAAAACTCTCCTCCTACACTACTGTTATGGTACCTAGCGATGTAAACAAACCGCCGCCATATTGGCCGACGTCACATCCGTCCGCGCCAAATCCATTCCACATTCTGTAGCGTATCCTAGGAGTTGTGTTTTCCCAGCATTCGCTTATTTTCTGCATCATGTCGCAATCTTCGGCCTCGCTTTCTTCTGGAAAGTTGAGTACCATATTCTTGTATTGTTTAAATAAGCTCCAGCCGTAAAGTAACGATTACTTTTCCTTAAATCTTGTGTTTTCTGGCGGAGCTGTGCCTTCACCGCAGGCGTCATGTTGAGACGCTATTGCTCGCCTAGCATGCTTTATTTAGTTAGCCAGAGCAACGTTCCCGGTCCCTTAACTAATGATTATATTAGTTAGTCTTCATTGCTAGGAATTAGTTACATTATGCTGTTGGTATTCGCCTTCGGCGATCATGTTAGCCGAACCCTAAGCTAGCCTGCTGGCCTAGCCCCAAGGTAAGATGCCTAAGTGTTCATGTTTACTTTTTGCATGATATGATAGTGTTCCTGGTGGGGGGGGGAGGGAGAGGGCTGCCGGCTAGCCGGCGCCCTTCCACTGCCAGTACCTTTGTCGTGCCAGTATCCTGTTGGTATACCGCTGCCGGTTGCCTGCCGGCTGTCAGAGCCGCCGGCCCGCCGGCGATCTGCCATCTCCTTATAGCATCACCCTTTCTCTTTGCCACTTAGACTGCTGGCTTAGAAGGGTTCCTCCCTGATGGAGATCCGCCGGCGCCGGTCCGGCCCCCGGCATTCCGCCGTGCTGCCGGGGACACCTCAGGTACATTATAGTGGACAGTCACTCCTTACTCCTACCGGCCTGGTGCCGGCAGGGATTATTGTGCAGCTATGGATAATAGCCAGTACTCTTTCGGTATTGTGATACCCTAAACTGAAAACTATTGTGTATAGTTGTACATTAAATAATCTTCCAGCATATTCTGTGCATCCATGTGCAGTTTTTTGCCGGGACCTATCCTATAGAAGAGGGTTTCGAATATCCCTCCTCCTTATTTAACTGAATGAACTAATTCTCTGTAGGAAGACTAAGCTTGGCTCATCCTCCACGGGTGTTCCTCTTCCTCCCAGGACATACTCAGCCCTCTGGAATTAGTTACGTTGAGAGGTCTCGGCATTGGGCTGGGCGTGATGCACAAGTATGTGTCTTCCCCACTTTCCTTTCTAGCTTAACTATCCTAAGCTTATACATGGAATCGTATATTATAAATAATTAAACTTACTTCTAATCTAAGATTAAATTAAGTCACTTTCGTATTGACTTTCAAGTACTCATAGCCTATTTCTTTTACAGGAGGAGTATGTGAAGTGTGAGAGCGCCTTCTGTAGCGTTCGTCGCCCAGACTTTTACAGTCACCGGGCATGCCGATCCCACGCCGGCTGTTCCACCTTGAAAGGGGACCTTCTTTATTGGGACCCGCAGGTCTGCACCGTGTGCAAGAAACTGCTGGATGAGGCGTTTGACAACCCTCCGTCTACGGAGGTTAGGGACAAGGCCCGAGAGACCCTGCGCAAGTGGGTGCGTGGGTTTCAAAAGAACGCCATGGGGCCCTATCTCCCAAGCGAGAGGATGAGAGCCATGCTCTTACCTAAAGCTTCTGCGGATGCCGTCATCCCCAAGGACGAGATCCCCTGCGTCCAACTAACGGGTCAAGCCGGATGTCTCGGCCGCCCTCCGAGAGTGCTGCCTCGACGAGGTGGAGAGGATGTCAGGGGTCTCCGACGACACTGAGAGGACTCTCATGGAAGGGGGTCAGGAGGAAGAGGAGGACCTTGTGGAGTCCCCGGATTCTGAGGGCGAGATTGCCCGTACACCCTCTGTGGTTTCCGTTGCGACCTCGGAGCCAATTCCTTCCACATCGGCCACCCCAGTACCCATCCCAGTAAGTTCCCAGGATACCCTCCAGGTCTTGATGGCATTCCTGGATGAAAAGCTCCGCTAGGGGCAGGCGGACATCAAGAAGGAGATACTGGGCTTGAAAAAGGTGCCCAAGGAGATTTCCGTCAAGGATCTCCCCGAGTGCTCGGTGACGAACCCCTGGTGGCATGCGAAATATATGCCTATCACCACTGGACGCATCGTGATTAACGCGAAGCTAGGTGTCGTTCCCCTTGAAGAGATGGAATTCTACCCTAGCTTTGAGGCCTATCCGGACTGCTTCGTCCGTCTGAAGTCTGAGCCATCCTCCAAGGAGGAGACTGAGCCGAAGGAGGTAATCGTGCTAGAGCACTCCAAGGCTCAAGCTCTGCTGGCCAACTGCCTCAAGAGCAGGGGCTACACCAATTCAAAGGTGCCAGCCCTAAGCAAGAAACACCCGTCATTTCTTGCTTCCCCCACCATGGTCTTCCCCTTTGCTGAAAAGGCCTTGACTGTTGTATTAAAGGCGGTGGAGGAGAACAAACCCTGCCCTACATTGGAGGAACGTAGGCCTCTCTCCCTCACCCTACCCCTGAACGATAAGAGCTGGAAGGACATCCAGCTAACTTTCATGGTTGGGAAGCTGGAACCTGACATTCCTGGACGTCAGTTCAACGAGAACCTTCCCAAGCTCACGGATTACCTCCTCTGCCGGGAATTGGACACAAAAGAGAGGCTGGCTGCCTCTCTGTCTCTTCAGGTGGTCCTTGAGACAATGTCATCCAATACTCGAGTCCCCACCATCTACATGGTCCTCGCGAAGACCCACCTCGCCATCTTGTTGAAGGACCCATATAGCTTAATCAAGGCTCGGAGGGCATGTAGAGAGTTCGTGTTTGCGGACGCAACCGTTAGACACGAACCCTGGAAACTGATCTCCTCGAACATCTGGGGCAAATATCTCTTTCCCGTGGACCTGGTGAAAGAGATTGTGGACAGAGCCTCCACTGAGAATAGGAACCTTCTCAATAAGTGGGGCTTGTCGCGCAAAAAGAAGTCTTCTCAGGATGAGGGCCCCCAGCCTAAGAAGAAACCTAACAAGTCACGCCCCAACAGCGTCAGGATAAACGCCAGTTTCCGGCTCCCGCTACTCCTCAATTAGTGGCTCAGCCACAACAGACCTTTCAATTGGTCCCTCAGCCGGTGGTGTCCCAATCACCAGTTTTCACCCCAGCCAACGAAAGGCAGACCACTACCTTTCGCCCCGGCAGAGACTCCTCTCGACGTCCTTCCAGAGGGAGAGGAGGAAGAGGAGCAGGCGGCCGAGGTGGTAAGCCCTCGGGAAACCAGAAGCAATGAAGTGCTTCCGGTGGGATCGCTGGACCTTCGATCCTTGGGCCCACAGCATCGTCAAGAAAGGACTGGGCTGGATCTGGATATCACCTCCACCAGTCTCTCATCATTTCTTCCAACGATCAACCCCCATTCTGGAAGAATATGTTCAAGAACTCTTGAACAAGAAGATGATCAAGAGAGTAAAGTCCATCAGGTTCCAGGGAAGGCTATTCTGCGTTCCCAAGAAGGACTCGGACAAACTCAGAGTCATTCTGGACTTATCCCCTCTCAACAAGTTCATTGTGAACAACAAGTTCAAGATGCTGACCCTTCAACATATAAAGGCCCTACTGCCTCACAAGGCTTACTCGGTCTCCATAGATCTGGCGGATGCCTACTGGCACGTTCCAATGAATCATCAAGCTTTCTCCTACCTAGGATTCAGGCTTCAAAGAAGACAATACGCCTTCAGGGCCATGCCCTTCGGCCTCAACATGGCCCCAAGAATCTTCACGAAGCTCGCAGACACGATCGTCCAACAGCTACGTCTTCAAGACGTCCAGGTGATGGCCTACCTGGACGATTGGCTGATCTGGGCGACATTGCCAGAAGAATGCTTGCGTGCCTGCAAAAAGGTGACCCAGTTCCTGGAACATCTGGGTTTCAAAATCAACACCAAAAAGTCTCGACTGTCTCCAGCTCAGAAGTTTCAGTGGTTGGGAATCCACTGGGATCTTCAGTCACACCGTCTTTCCCTCCCTCTGAAGAAAAGGAAGGAAATAGCGGGATCTGTCAAGAGACTTCTAAAATCCAAATGGATCTCAAGACGACAACAGGAACGAGTGCTCGGCTCCCTACAGTTCGCCTCAGTGACAGACCCAGTGCTAAAAGCACAGCTAAAGGATGCATCGGGAGTCTGGAGATGAAACGCATCCATCGCTCGAAGAGATCTCAAGAGACCCCTACCAACCAGGCTTCTTTCACTCCTAAAACCCTGGTCGAAGACAAAGAACCTAAGAAGATCCGTTCCTCTCCAACCACCACCTCCGTCGATCACCATCCACACGGATGCCTCACTGGAAGGGTGAGGGGGTCACTCCCACCAACGAAAGGTTCAAGGAACATGGTCTCCCCTGTTCAAGAAGTTTCACATAAACATCTTGGAGGCCATGGCGGTTCTTCTCACCTTGAAGAAACTGTCCCCTCGTCCCTTGATCCACATCCGCCTCACCCTGGACAGCGCCGTGGTGGTCAGATGTCTTAACCGTCAGGGCTCACGATCGCCCCATCTCAACCGGGTGCTATTACCCATCTTCCGCCTTGCGGACAGGAAAAGATGGCACCTCTCGGCAGTTCACTTACAAGGATTCCGCAACGTGACGGCAGACACTCTATCACGGACAAGCCCGATAGAGTTGGAATGGTCCCTAGATGAAAGATCATTCTCCTTCATCTCCCATCAGGTCCCGGAACTGCAAATCGACCTCTTCGCGACGAGCGACAACAACCAACTTCCTCTTTATGTGGCCCCATACGAGGACCCCAAGGCGGAAGCGGTGGACGCCATGTCCCAGGACTGGAACAGGTGGACCAAGATTTACCTGTTCCCTCCAACCAACCTTCTGCTGAAAGTCCTCACCAAGCTGAGAACCTTCAAGGGAACGGCAGCCCTAGTGGCTCCCAAATGGCCGAGGAGCAATTGATTCCCTCTCATCCTGGAACTGAAGCCGAAGCTGATCCCCCTGCCGGACCCAGTTCTCTCCCAGCAGGTTCAGAAGTCGACTGTCTTCGCTTCATTAAGGAAAACCCGAGACCTTCATCTCATGATTTTCTCTCACTAGCTGTGAAGAAAAGATTTGGAATATCGAAGAAGTGATTAGACTTCCTAGAGGAATACAAAACAAAGTCTACCAGAAGGCAATACGAGTCTTCCTGGAAGAAGTGGGTGTCCTTTGTCAAGGCAAAGAATCCTTCGGAAATCTCTTTGGATTTTTGTATGTTCTTCTTCATTCACCTTCATGGACAAGGCCTAGCAGCCAACACGATTTCCACTTGTAAATCGTCCTTGACAAGATCATTACTCTATGCCTTCCAGGTTGATCTGTCCAACAAAATCTTTAACAAAATTCCGAAAGCATGTGCTAGACTCCGTCCCGCACCCCCACCGAGACCTATCTCCTGGTCTCTCGACATGGTACTTCAATTTGCCTCTAGCCTGGACAATGAATCTTGCCCTCTGAAAGACCTGACCCAAAAAGTGATTTTCCTTTTCGCTCTCGCTTCGGGAGCGTGGGTCAGTGAAATATTGGCCTTATCTAGAGAGGAGGGCCAGATACAGTTCGTCAAGACAGGGGAACTTACCCTCTTTTCTAACACAACGTTTCTGGCAAAGAATGAGCTCCCAACGAAGAGGTGAGGCCCTTGGAGAATCTGCCCTCTGAAGGAAGATGTCTCTCTATGCCCAGTAGAGAGTCTTAAGGTCTATCTTCGTAAAACTTCAGACTTTGGCAGAGGACAACTCTTTAAAGGCGAAACGTCAGGAAGTGATTTGTCACTCAAACAATTACGGGCGAAGATCACCTATTTTATTCGCAGAGCAGATCCTGACAGTACACCCGCTAGTCATGATCCTAGAAAAGTCGCCTCTCCCCTTAATTTTTTTCCAAAGCATGGATTTCGAGAGCCTCCAATCTTTCACAGGCTGGAAATCCTCGAAAGTGTTCTTCAAACACTATGCGAAGCAGGTGCAAGAACTCAAACGGTTTGTAGTAGCCGCAGGTAATGTACTAAAACCTGCTGCTTAACGCTGCGAAGGACAGTGAGTTATTCGGGAAATTAACTCAACGGGTGCCTGTGTTGACCCTTGTGCGATACATAGTGTTTTAAGTACCACTCAGTGTCACTAGAGACTGTTCCTCCTTATGGTGAAGTGACATAGACTTGGACACGTGTGCCACATGTCTATTGGACATGAAGTGAATTTCAGATGTCAAAGACTTTCCAGTTCCACCAGAACTTACGTGTGTTGTGGCAAGATCTTCTTTTCAGATTTCACACCTTCGTCTTCGACAATCTCCAGCCTATGTCTGTATCCAAATATTTTTATGTTAAATAAGTTGTCATCTTATTTCATTTTTATTGCAAAATTCTCCCAAATAAATTGAAATTTCGCTATCAAATGCGTCTTATTTCGCCCTACTATAACCAAATATACTACTGTTTTAGTGTTTTAATTATCCTAATTTTATCAGCATTATAATTCATCTTATTATACTGCTCCTGGTGGAGATACTCACCTAAGAAATGTGATATTTTTGTTCCCACAAAAAGTACTTATCTCTCAGGACATGTCTATGAGACCAACAAGTCCCTCGTCCAAGGCTGAGTCTTCTCCCACAGGTGACTTCAAGATCTTCCTACGCCCAATTAGGACTTCCTTGCCAGGGGGGCAGGAAGCCATGTCATAGCTTATGCCATTGGGAGTGACATGTAATGGAGATGTCACGGTCTCTATGGTCATCAAACCAAAGGAATATTTTTTGGAAGTCAAAGGCACTATTGAATTGGGGAAACAATCCACGATACACTAATTCTCTGGTACACTTCCATCAGCACGTCATGGCTTGAGCCCAAAAAACGAATTTTGAGCGAAGCGAATAATCTATTTTTGGGTGAGATAGCCATGACGTCCTGATGGACCCGCCCAAAACTCTCTATTCTGACCTGTCAAGCCCCTCCCTTTCTTATTGTATCCTGGAGGCTGGCGGATATGCCGGGTGGAATGGATTTGGCGCGGACGGATGTGACGTCGGCCAATATGGCGGCCGTTTGTTTACATCGCTAGGTACCATAACAGTAGCGTAGGAGGAGAGTTTTTTGAACGTCTCCTCCCATAATTGCCACTCTACCCTCTCGAAGCGTAAACGCTATGTGGGGTGCAGATAGCTATGTGGCGTGTCAAGCATACGTCCCCTGTTAGTATACGATATCCTAAAGGGAAACCTTATGGGTACTCGCGCCAAAAGTTAGAATTCTGTGAAACCTTTAGTGTAATTCTCTGGGAATATCTACTGTAGTCAAATATACCCTTAGGAAGCTACTGAAGGAACCTTCCATCAGGACGTCATGGCTATCTCACCCAAAAATAGATTTTTCACTTCGCTCAAAATCCGTTCATTAATCAGGAAAACTTAGTTATTTATTCATTTTACTTTAGGAATATGTTCTATTTTATTGTTCTAAAGTATGGTATAAAGTGTGTTATGTTTATGGTATCCCCCATCCTTCCTTGGTGTTTCTTGTGTGTTTTTTATCAACATTGCCTCAGGCTAGCCTACCCTAGCCTGCGGCCATGCCTGGTAAATGTTCACTATGCACCATACCCTTCTTTCACCAAACCGTACCGGTTGAGTGAGGCTGTCTATCCACTCATGCTGTCGATTCGTCACAGCAGGGAGCTGCAGTCTTGAAGGTCCTTCTGGGAGTAGAATAGTGTTCCCAGTTGTCCTAGGGTGACTTTTTTCACTTTCCACTTGGCCTATATGTGTGGCAAGGCAGCACAGGTCTTGGGATCCTGGTCTCTGAGTCTACTTATCTTTACCCATTGAAAGGCCTTACCCTGTGTTCTGATGCTGACTAGTAGACCTCCTTGTGTCACCCTAACCATTATTAGGCTTCTCACTTTGTCTTTGGTAGGCTATGCCTCACAAGTCCTCTGTGCCCTATCATGGCTGCCCCTTAGGAACACTATTGCTCTTCTAATGTTGGTTTTGGGCTTTCCTGTCATGCCAAATCCCTATTTTCTGAGTCGCCCATCACCAGCCCCTTCTTCCCCTTTCCTTGTGTGTGTTAGTGTGCCTACTTGTGGGCTATCTTTCCTGGCCTAGGTAGGTGAGATATTCTCCTCCCCTGGGTAAAATCTCTCTGCCGCCTTAGAGACCACCCTTGGGTGTTTCTCTGCCCCTTCCCTTTCCTAGTTACACCATGACCGGACTGTACTGGAACTATGTTCATCTTGTCTAGTCATCTCACCCTAGCTTTTGAGCTTTCCCTCACCCGCTAGGTAGGCTAGGCTTGCCTACACAGCTCTCCTTATGACCTAACCATATCTAGGCATGGAGTTGGTAGCCCTTGGGGTCCTCCCCTGCCGCCTTGGCAGTTCTTGTTTTATATCTGCAGCCTCTCTTCATGTGCTATATGCCTCTTGCTATGGAGTCTTGACTCCCTTGCCCAGTTAGTCTTTCTAAGCAGAGGTCCCGGCTTCTGTCATGTCAGCTTGAGATATCCCTCTTGCTATGGAGTCTTGACTCCCTTGCCGGGTAATCCTATCTAGACAGAGGTGCTGCCTCCTGTCTCTGCTTCCTGTCTTGTCAGCTTGAGTTCTTCTAGCACTGGCTGTGTGTTGGCTATGGGTCACCCCCTCCGCCGCCTCGGTTGCAGCCTTTGACTAGTTATCTGCTCTTTCCTATCCCACATCTGTGGAACTTTGTCCTCTAGAGTTGGTCAATTGGATCCTTTCTGGTTGTCAGGACATGCTTTGAATTTATAATTCTTAGTGTCCTGGCTGTCTTGTACAGCTCTCATTATCTTACGAGCTGCAACCCCCCCCCCCCCCCCTTTTCATACGTTAATAATAATGATCAGGTTTTGGCAGGTTCACTTATTAACTGCCTTTCATTCCTGTACTTCCCCTGAGTGTGAACCCTTGCCTATGGGATTGTTCACTCACCACCTGTTGACCTTTCAATGCGCCTGCTGCCCTGTGTCGACATGCCTGGGGTATTGACAGGTCAGTTCTTTACTGGCTACTAGAAATAGCTGCCGCCTCCCAGCTGCTGCCGCTTTGGGGGCAGCTGTTGCTGATCCAAGCAGTATGATGAGTGAACTTGCATTCTTAGGCTGTTCTAATAGATCAACTCTGGAGGTTCTGGTGTTTCTTTGATGTGATCCTTTCCTCCATATTCCTACCACACCATCACTATGTTTTGCTCCATAAATCACTACAGATTTCTGAGCGGTTTGTCATGTATTCTAATTTTATTTTAGATTTAACCATTCTTTAGGGGTGGGTATATTTAGGTTAGGATGTGTTATGTTTAAACAATTTTAAGAGGATACGATCTCTAATAATTTGTACTCATTGTAATATCTTACCTTTAAAGGTCACTGATGACATGAGTGTTCAACGGTCACCTATACCAGGCGGGTCAAGTTGTCTTGTGGCCACAAGACTCGCCGGAAACATGCCGACTGCCATGTTACCAAGGGATCCGTTGCAATCTGGGACCCTACCAACTGCCAGGTTTGCACGGATCTCCTTCAAACCGGCTTCTATGCCACTGATGTCTCCTTGGACGGTTGAGATTGATGTCGGAGGACGCTCCGAACACTGGAAGAGGCTTGCAGAAGAGCTCTCAACAAAGTGCCCCCTAATCTTCCTTCTCTGGAACTGAAGGACCTGCTCTTCCCAAGGCTGAGGTGTCCTCTTTATTTGGTCTCCAGTTACTGACGGTCCAACTCCCGCTGGTACCAGCAGATTATGGGCACGTTGAAGTCTGGAACGCTCTCAAAGTCATGAGCCTAGACGCCGACAACATGTCTACTACTTCTTCTATGTCATCAGATTGGGAGAGAATCCTGCTGGCCCCAGAAGCCTCAGAAGAGTCATTGGATATAAATCAGGTGAGTGCAACTCCCAGTGCCTCCTCTTCTTTCTACCCAAGCCCAAGCTTCCACCTCCACCCCCGGTTACGATGTTAGAAAAACCTTAGCTTCCCAGTAACTTAGAACTAATGGCATCCATGTAAGCTTTCATGGAGAACCTAACCGCCAAATATAAACTTTATCAAGCAGACCTAACAGCGAGGATAGAAGCTTTACAACAGGCACCTGTTTCTAAGGTTGCGCCAGCTTCGAGCCTACCAGAATAAACAGTTAAGAACCCTTGGTGCTATGCTGAGCATGTGGACTTAAAAGAAGGGCTCCTTCATATTGGGGATGATTTGGGTTCCGTGCCAGTCTTGGACTTGGAATTCTTTCCATCTATCGATAGCTATCTTACTATTACATAAGGCTTAACTCGGAAGCGTCCATTAGGGATAATACAATCCCTAAGAAAACAAAAATTCTGTATCATGGCAAGGCTAAATCCCTTTTGATTAGGGAGTTAAAGGCAGCTGAATTCACCAACACCCAACTTTCTGGCTTTGGCAGATAACTGTCTTCCCTTTTGCCTCTAAAAGCTTAGAGGCCGTGATAAGAGCAGTAATGGAGAACAAGCCATTCCCAGTGCTAGAAGAATGTAAACCTGTCTCTCTAGCCCTTCCTTATCATTCAGACATCTGGGAGGACGTCCATCATGCCTTCACTGTTGATAAACTAGATAAAGACATTGGAGGCAAACAGTTTAATGAGAAACTGCCTAGGATTCCTGAATCCCTATTGAAGGAATAACTGGAAGCTATAGAGAGACTTTCTGCCCATTTATCCTTCCAATCTCATCTGAGGATGCTTATTGGGAACTATTCCAAATCTAACCTCTTCTCTGTCTTCGCAAAGACTCACCTAATCATGCTTTATAGGGGTCTCCATGCTTTCTTCGTAGACAGAATGGCATGTAGAGAATGCGTCCTAGCCGCTGCTACGGTCAGACATGAACCTAGAAAGCTGATCGACTCCAATATCTGGGGGAAGGATCTCTTCCCTGAGATATTGGTTAAAGAAGTCATCGACAAAGCGGCTCAGGAGAATAAGAGCCTTATCGACAATTGGGGCATTTCATCTAAATGAAAATTTACCCCCAATGAAGGACCTTAACCCAAGGGCAAGAGGCCCAGAAGTCACTTCAAGGGAAGGAAATCCTTTGCTGTCGCGTCACCCTCAGTTTCCACCATCCCTCAGACTGTGTACACAGTTCCCAACATTAGGTTTTACAGTCTCCAGCCTTCAACCCTGCCAAAGCTCATAAGAAGGGCTCCGGTAACAGGGGAAGGTCTGGAAGAGTCGGTCGAACTAGAGGCCGAGGAAGTAGAGACAAGACGACTAAAGTTAGGGGTCCTTCGCAAAAACAATGAGGAGCTTCCGGTAGGGGGACGACTTCACTTTTTCAGGGATCAATGGGAGTTAGAACCCTGGGCTTACAGCATAATCTCAAAAGGGCTAAGCTGGAAATGGAGGCAGAAACCACCCCCAGTTCAAGCGATTCTTTTGACACAACCTCCTTTTTGGAGGATTATGTTCAGGACCTTGTTTGGAAGGGAGTCATCCGCTGCACAAAATCCATGAACCTTCAAGGGCAGCTATTCTGCCGGCCCAAGAAAGATTCTAACACTCTTCGAACTATTCTGGACTTGTCCCCACTAAACAAATTCATTCTGAACAAGTTCCAGATGCTGACTATCTCGCAAATACGGACTCTACTACCTCAGGAGGCCTACACTGTCTCCATAGATCTTACAGACACCTATTGGCATCTTCAGATGTGTCGGCACTTCTCCCCCCTACTTTGTTTTCAGAATGGCAAGAAAAGCCTATGTATTTAAAATCATGCCTTTTGGGCTCTGTATAGCTCCAAGGATTTTCACGAAACTAGTCGAGGCCATTATCTAACAACTTCGGAACAGAGGCCTTCAGGTGATGTGTACCTGGACAACTGGTTAGTCTGGGCTGCAATGAAGTCGGAATGTCTTCAAACAGCCCAAGAGGTCGTGAAATTCCTACAACCTCTGGGCTTCCAAATCAACCTTGAGAAATCCAGGCTATCTCCAGCTCAAAAATTCCAGTGGCTAGGACTTCATTGGAATCTACAGTCACACACCCTCTCTCTACCACAAGGCAAGAGAAAGGAAATTGCAAATTCGGTTAGGTGTCTACTCCGTTCAAAAGTACTCACCAGACGGCAACAAGAAAGGGTCTTGGAGTAGTTACAGTTTGCTGCCGTGACAGACCCAATCCTGAAAGCAAGACCCAAAGATGTCAACAGAGTCTGGAGAAGAAAGGCATCCAATGCTTGGAGAGATATTCCCCACAAAACCCCTGTCTTATTGCAGAAGCAGCTCAAGCCGTGGTCTACCGCCAAAAGTCTATTGAGCCATGTCCCTCTACAGTACCCTCGTCCTTCCGTGACTATTCACATGAACGCATCGGAACAAGGATGAGGGAGTGGGGGACACTCCTCTTCCAAAAAAAGTGCAGGGTCAGTGGTCGATCACATTTCAGAAGTTTCACATCAATATTCTGGAAGCTATGGCAGTGTTTCTGACTCTGAAGAGACTATGCCCAAAGACGAAATCACACATCAAATTTGTCATTGACAGTAATACAATAGTACACTGTGTCAACAGACAGGGCTCCAGATCTCCTCAGATCAACCATGTAATCCTAAATCCTAGCCATTCTCTCTATAGCAAAAAGGAGGAAATGGTATCTCTCAGCAGTTCATCTCTAAGGGGTTCGCAATGTGATGGCGGACGCCCTGTCGAGATCCAAGCCTTTGGAAACAGAATGGTCTCTGGACGCAAAATCATTCTGTTTCATTCTAGAGCAAGTCCCGGAACTGCAAATCGATCTCTTTGCGACGAGCTTCAACAAGAAGCTTCCCCGGTATGTAGCAACAAACTTAGATCCGGAAGCGACAGGAATGGATGCGATGTCTCTGGATTGGAACCAGTGGTCTCACATATACGTATTTCCTCCATTCAACCTCCTACTGAACGTACTGAACAAACTGCGGACTTTCAGAGGAACTGCAGCTCTTGTGGCTCCCGTGTGGCTCAAGAGCAATTGGTACCCTCTTGTTCTGGACCTCAAACCCCTCCAGATCCTTCTACCATCTCCAGTGCTGTCCCAGGTTATTCAACAGACGGCTGTCTTTGCTTGAAGAGTACAAGTCTAACAGCACAAAACGACATTTGTCTTCTCGGAAAAAATGGGCTGCGTTCTTGTAAACTCATCAGCCCTCTTCTATATTTCTTCTGTATTTCTTTCTTTATTTCATTACCCGATCAAGGTCTAACCTCTACAACTATTGCCTCTTGTAAGCCAGCACTAACTTGACCGATCGCGTATGCTTTTGACATCGAACTCAATAGCGAGCTATTCAATAAGATCCTGAAGGCTTATGCTAAAGTGAAACCTAATGCTCCTCCCAAGGTTATTTTATGGTCGTTAGATAAAGTCCTGCACTTTGCCTCTTCGATAGATAACGCCTCTGCCTCTGTGAGGGGTCTTATTCAAAAGACTATCTTTTTGCTTGCTTTGGCTTCTGGTGCTAGTCATTGAGATTGTGGCCCTTTCAAGGGATGATGGCCACATTGAATTCTCGGATTCGGGAGAGGTAAACCTTTATCCAGATCCTGCATTCTTGGCGAAAAACAAACTTTCCACAAATGCTGGGGGCCCTGGAAGATTGTTCCACTACAGGAGAACCCTTCTCTGTGCCCCATGGAGTGCCTTTAAGCCTTTAAAGACGGTCAACTTTTTAAAGAAGAGTCGACAGGATCTAATCTTTCTCTGAAACAGCTAAGGTATAAACTCACCTACTTCATCAGAAGGGCTGACCCAGAAAGTATTCCAGCGGGTCATGACCATAAAAAAGTTGCCTCTTCATTAAATTGTTTCCAATTTATGCCCTTTGCAGGGTTACAGGCTTAAACAGAATGAAAATCTTCAAGAGTGTTCTTCAAACATTACCTACGTCAGTTGGAAGAGATTAAACACTTTGTGGTGTCCTGAGAAGAAGACCAAATATGGTCGCATTCGTTATGGCAATCCGGATCCATCCGGTAGTCCTTCGCTCTCCTGAGCCGTTGCCGCCCCCCCCCCCCCCACCAAGGAATCTACGAAAACAAGGAGACAGAAAAAACCCTTCGTTTGCAATTTGATATAGAGATAGACTCTTGTCGCCAGGGGAAGCTGAGAAAGCACACACTCCCAAGCGAGCTAGCGAACTGAGGTCATTCACATGACCTCAAACAGAGATTCACAAACAAGGTATACGTGACAAATCCCCCCCTACCAAGTTACAGTTACTCCTGGAACTGTGATAAATTCCAACAAAAACAAGGAAAATCTTGTCACGTCACCATTTACTTTAAATTCAAACCCCAACATTACTATTCAGACGCAACTCGCTCTGGGTGTGCAAAATCTCAACTTCACAAAAAAAAAGTAACTCAAACAGCAACAAACTACAAAATCTTAACAAATTAAATTCACATAATTCATTACAGTAGTTGTGCCTTCTAATATAAGCAAAATATGAACTATAACTCAAGATATACATAATGTGATTAAATGGAACCGAAAAACAAACTAAAAAAGATCATATACTCAAAAGGATTATATATTCAAACAAAAAAGATTATATGCTCAAAATAAAAGGAAAAGAACAAAATTGGCAGTAAATAACCCTGAAAACCAATACATATGGGTAAATGTGAGTAAATATGAGTAAACAAATTACTGAAAAAGGTTACATGGATATATAGCAAAAATTATGGCAAGTAATTCTGAAAACAAGGCATATCTTGACAGCTTTAGGCAAGCAAGAACTAAGAACAAAATATCCAAAGGTTACACATTAACAACTGAAATCCGAAGATTCCCTTGAGCAAAACAAATAATATAAAGAAAAATACTCAACTTAGGATTTTAATCCTTAGGCTCGCCTAAGCGACAATTTTACTACTCTCAGATCATAGGGGAGGCGTTACATGGTTCAGTCTCACTCTCCGCCCTGGATTCTGTAAGTAGAGACATGGTATAATAACAGTTGACAAAAAATCATAGTACATAAAAAACAAACCATTCCCTATGGAACAGAAAAATATACATATAAGTCCACAGAGACGTCATAAGCAAAAAGAGATACATATCACAATCATCAGAAAAATTAAAATTAAACATATAGGTTGGCCAACATATATCAAAGAAAAAATCACCAAAAAGATCATCAAACATAATACTCTCATATAGCTATATCAATCTAGCAAAGCGCTTACAAACTCAAAAAAGTACTAGTTCATAAACGCAGAACACACGGTAATGCGTACAAACGCAGAACACACAGTAATGCGTATAAACACAGAACACATATGTGTGTGCACTCAACTTACAGGTGATACCAGCCGAGTTGGTGCGTCTTCAAACCATGCTTGTGATGGTACGTCCATCCGGACACCTGTGGGCTCATTGGGACACACCCGAACCCCAACCTGAGTAGGAATGTTCCCTCGACCTTCATCAGCGTGAGATACCTGGCTGGCATTCCTCCTTTGAACTTGTGTTTCTACAGTCAAAGTTTCCCTTACTGGCAGAGGATCTGTCAGCATGACTGCCCTCTGCCATCGGAGACAGGTAGGACCACATATCATTGGCCTACAACATACAACCAGTCCACCCAGGACAGCAATAAACACACACACACTAGCTATGTAAAAACCTACGCTCATAGTCCTATGTGACGTTTTTAAATCTACAAATTGTTCGAAGAGTGGAAGGTGATCTAAGGACATGGTTCCAAGTCTAGTCAGATTAAGGTGAACTAATACGAGACACATTCACACCTGGCAAAACGACAGAAGCATTCAACACAGTAGTGTCCTTAACTGTCACACGTTCACCCTTCATTCTCCTTTGGCCAGGTAGACGGTACCCATCCCCTTGGACAGAGCACCCGTCTTCATGTGTCAAAACAGTGACTCCTGGGTTCAACACTTTAACCTCATTCCTCGAGTCACACATCACCTTGTACTTCAATTCATGTCTCACAGATACAACCCAACGATGTCCTAAATTAACTATCTCCCTCTCAAAGTCAGCTTTTACCTCGAACTTACAACTATGCACAAAGCTAGGCTGTTCTAGGTATACATCAAGCAAACAAACATGCACGGCAGGAGCGAAAAGTGCATACACAGGTTGACACAACACATGTGTTTTCCCTATCCTACACCTATCTAAGTTAGGCAAAGCCACAGCCCAAGTGTCCCTCTCGTTCACAGCAAAATATGGCAGATCCACTGATACTCGAGTTGCGAATTCCTCTGTTCCAGTCTGGGTCCACAGTGACTTTACTTCAAACAAACGAAAATCTAAATCCCCGTTTTTAACAGGTATATCTACAGAAAAACAAAACTTGCCCTTTAATTTAGTAACAGTCACGGATGACATCCGATAGAACTCAGCCAAATTTTTTTCTAAAAGGGAATAAACATTGGCACTACTTCATGAATTTTTTTAATGATCCTCAATAACTTCCTAGGAGGTAATATTTCGGATGTGATTTCACCCGTGGTGGCCACTTGTTGAATTTGGTTAGCCACATTCTCTAAGTGAAGAGTTAGCTTACTAGCTACAAAAGCTAATTGTGCAGCGCTCGCCACATAAATCACGTCCCTTTTGGATTTGTTCTAATCTCTCCTCAAAGTCATTAATTCTTTTCGCTAACATACTTAGTGCCTCCTGTCCTTTAGCTACAGTCATAAAAACTGTCTTCAATTTATCATTTATAACACGTGTATGAGATATTACTTTATTTATCATGATGTGCGTATTTTTCTCTTCTTTTGTTAGAGCGGTCTTCAATTGATCAAGTTCCGACCAGGTAATTAGCCCAGTCCAACCTCCAATCAATTCGCCAATCCAATTAGCCGCACGTTTCTTTCTTTCCCCTTTCGAAAGCACGAAGTCTTTGAAGGCATCTCAGGAGCTTAGGGCTCTTTTTACGTTATCAAGAATCGCTCTAAGTTTAACTACTGTTATTCCGTTTTCAACCTTTTTCAATTGATCCTCTAACTTGTCAATCTGGTGCAGAATCGCAACTAGTGGACTCGCAACTTCCTCGGGATCATAACTAATCAACAACACATATACGTCAGACGTGAAAGATAACTTAAATCTCTAATCAAAGACTACGCCCTTGCGTACTCTCACTTCACTGTTCACACACATGTAAACAGCTATCAAACACACTGCTGCGGAAAGTCGGACACTTCCCATGTCTAATTAATCAACCTAAACCTATCGCTAATCCTGGCTAACTGACGCCAAGTTCTAGGCTCACTGCCTTTTAAAAGGCGGGGGCCTCTCTCTTACTGCTGTCGTCATCAGAGCTATGAACTCTACATGCCCAATCATTCAAATTCCAATCTAGGCAAACTGCTGACACCTTGCTGGCATCACAACAGAAAACAAGCTTTCTAGCAGAAACTTTCGCAACAGAGACACAACCTACACAAATCGCTTACACAACAGCGACATTCTCATCTTGTGTTGTCTTATCTCTTTTGCCCGAACTCAAACTAATCCGAACAAACAACAATCATTCTGGAATGCTTATTCATTCAAGCTGACCCACATCACACAAACAAAGGCTCTTGAGTTACCATCACACTAACATTCTCTACATCGCACCTTACAGCCCTAAGCCACGTAGGCCTGGGTCTTCCAATTCTCTTAGTGCCTTGTGGAGCCTAATTAAACGCTTGGTGAACCAATCTTTCTAAGGGAGTGCAACCACTCACCACAGAGAACTAATCTGAAACCGAAATTTCCCAACTCAATTACTAATAAGGAAAACCATTCCAACCAGATCTACATTAATTCTCAACAACAAAAAACAAAAGGCGTAAAACGTAAATTTACGTTAAAACCAAACGCCACACAATTTCTTCAAAAACTAAACTGTTCCCAAGTTACGTTAAACTTTATTCAGAACATAACAAACTCTTTAATCAATTTCTAAAGAAAAAGAAAAACACTCAAAGAAAAACTTTCTTCCCTACCTTTAAGGGATAATCATTAGCCAAAAAGAAAACAGTTCTCTCTCATCTGTTCTCACACAGTTATCTCCACACACCTTTTTCTTTTGATTCTGCGAACATACTTACGCCACTCCTGCGCGTGCGCAATCTCACAAATCAATCAATCAATCTCTCTCTCTCTCTCTCTCTCTCTCTCTCTCTCTCTCTCTCTCTCTCTCTCTCTCTCTCGCGGCTGAAAAGGAGCTTGGGTGACGTTTTGCCACTCACCAGCTGATCCGCCACCCCTCTCTCTCTCTCTCTCTCTCTCTCTCTCTCTCTCTCTCTCTCTCTCTCGCTGCGCACATGTACGCGAACACAAACATTCGCTCACACAGAGACTGAGATGTGTCGACTCTTTCTCCCTCACTTCCTTCAGCGAGTAACGAACTTAAAACTAAAAACATCAGAAAAAGAAAACAAACCAGAGTCTCTTTTGGCCTTTGGGATAAGTCACTAAGACTTAATAACTCTAAAGAGCCATTAACTAAACTCTTATTGGGTCTCCAAACGTACACAAAAACCACTAAAATACTAGGCTTTATCTCGTGGATATACCAAATCCCTTAATTGCAATGTTATACCTTGACATCAAAAACAAGTAATTAACTTATGAACTCATTACATGAATCAGAGCTTATTACTTGACTAAGTTATTCTTCAAAACACAGGTTAGCCTATCAAGTCTTGCGACTCTAGACCTAGGCTACTGTTATAACTATCGTGCCTCCGATATCTGATGTTACAGTCGTTCCGATCATTTACTTTACTCTTTGCCACAAACAAATGAAAATCTACGGCATCTTGTTAGCCATTTCACAAAATTTTCATATTACTTATTTTGTTCTCGCGAGTTAACTAGAACTTACAATCACATAAGAACTCAATTTCTCTTTTTTGGGGGTCAAACCATGACGTCCTGATGGAAGGTTCCTTCAGTAGCTTCCTAAGGGTTAATATGACTACATTAGATATTCCCAGAGAATTAACTAAAGGTTTCACAGAATTCTAACTTCTGGCGCGAGTACCCATAAGGTTTCCCTTTAGGATATCGTATAGTAACAGGGGACGTATGCTTGACACACCACATAGGCCTAGCTATCTGCACCCCACATAGCGTTTACGCTTCGGGGGGAAGTGTGGCAAGTTATGGGAGGAGCCGTTAAAAAACTCCCCTCCTCCGTTACTGTTACGGTACTCGGCGACATCATATCCGGTCGCCATGTTGGCCGCCATGTTAGAAGCGGGCCTTCCACATTCCTTCGCTTGTAGCGTCTATGACCAGGTGTTTTTTCCCAGTTTTCGCTAAAGTGATCCGTTATGTCGCAATCTTCTGCATCGCCTTCTTCTGGAAAGTTGAGTACCATATTCTTGTATTGTATAAATGAGCTCTAGCCATAAAGTAACGTCTTTTTATCTTAAAATACCGTGTTTTGAAGCGGAGCTGTGCCTTGACCAGAGGCGTCATTCATGACGCTGTTGTTCGCCTCGCATGCTTTATTTAGTCAGATAGAACAACCTTCCCGGTCTTATAACTATTTATCAGCATTAGTTTTTTGGGCTCAAGCCATGGCGTCCTGATGGAAGGTTCCTTTTTGGTAGCTTCCTTGGGTATAAAACTACTAAGATATTCCCAGAGAATTTAACCACAGGTTATCACAGAATTCTAACTTCTGGAGCGAGTATCCCAAAGGTTTCCCTTTAAGACATCGTATATCAACAGGGGACGCATGTCTGAACGCGCCACATAGCTATCTTCACCCCGAACAGAGTTAATGCTTCGGTGTGTAAGGGTTGAGAATAGCTGGGAGCCGCTCCACAGCCAATCTCACTCGTGGCTACTACTGATACTCGAGACGTAAACAAACGGGCGCCATTGCTCAAATGACGTCACGCCCGTCTTCATCCTTTGTTTAGTAGCTTGCCCTACTTAGACGGATTTTCCCTGTGCTTCATTTATCGATTTGCATCTACGTTATGTCGCTACCTTCAGCCTCACCATCTTCTGGAAAGTTGAGTACAAGGTTCCAGTATTGTTTAGTTAAGCTCTGGCCGTAAAGTAAATATTACTTTCCGAGATAATTGCTGTTTTGTGGCAGAGCTGTGCCTCTACCGGACCCGCCATTTTATGGCGTCGTTGTTGTTATGCATGCCTTATTTAGTTAGCCACAACAACGCTTCCGGCCTTATTTACTAATCGAATACATTAGTTTATTTAGTCTTCATAGCTAGGAACTTTTATATCGTGTTTCGACGCTTTTTATCGGTCATCGATTGACCTCATACCAGTCGGCTACTATAGCCCCCAGGCCAGAGCGCCTGTACATAAGTGTTCATGCATGATTTTATTAGTGATCCTAGGCTAAGTTATGAAGATAGTGGCATTATTTTACAATACTTTCGACTGTGATGCAATGTTTTTTCGCCTTCAGGGACCATATAGGGGATAGGTTAGTTAGTGTCTCTTTCTAACCTAACCTACTTGTAGGACCCCTATATGCTTCCTTCATCCCCTGCCTTGGCATTACCTCTAATTAGCCTTGATTCCCTTTCTGAGTAAAGGGATCAAGTGTCTAATGGAGTATTTATCGCCTCTCAGTCCTCCCTATGGGAATGAACCCCCCTTAGGGTTGCGTCCGAGAGTGAGGTTAGGCTAGCCCTACCTCTATGGCTAGGATTAGTCTATGACTATCCTGCGATAGCGATATGTCTTCTACCTTTCCTAGTTCAGGACTATTAGCCCTGCTCTAGGTTAGGTTAGGAAGGTTTCTCTGTTCCCTGCTGAAACTGTACCCATGCACCGTTTCAGCCGGTCTGCCTTATCTTAGGTTAGGGAGTGTCCTCCCTTTCCCTAGTGGCCGCTCTGGTACAGAAACCCTTCCTTGGAAGACTTCTCTCTACTCCCCTCCCCACCTATCTCTTGTATAGCCTAGCCTATGCTTAGGTTAGTCTATACCCATCTGTCCCCTGTCCTACAACTCCTCCTTAGGGTGGAGTAGTAGGGCTACCCGAGCTTCCCTGTGCAGTCCGCTCTGGTACATATACCCTTCATAGTGTCCTATGGGGTTAGTCTCTAGATGTGTTCTGCATATGGGGGGCTCCCCTCTTTGGGTGTCCCCTAGCCCTCCCTTGGGCTACCTAGCTCCCGGTCCTCTATCATGGGTACACCCTCTCAGGGGGGGGATGTCCGGAGTCCATGACTGAACTTCCTGCATCCCTCCCCCCCCTGTCTCTCTCACTATCCGGGGGCTGGTCTCTTGCCGCCTCCACTGTCGGCGACACCCGCCTCCTACCTTGGTGACTCTCCCTACCCTTGCCGCCAGCCCCCTGTGTGCCGGGGGACTGCCGACTGCCGCCGGCTCCTACCGGCGGCTCTCCTCCCTCCTAGCTTGTCGTCCGCTCGCCGGTCGGCCGCCGGAGTGCCGGCATCTATTGCCGGCAACCCGGTTCCGCTATAACATTGTCCCAGTCACCAAACCGGCATCCTCCGACTGCCGGAGCCGCCGCTCCCCTCCCGGCGTGCCGCCGTTGTACCAGCGGCCGCCACCCTGGTATACCCTTGACTTACATATTGTCTGTCTTAATGCCAGAAACTCTGTCGGAGCGACCTCCGGCATGCCGGCGGCTTGCCGGAAACCCCCGGAGGCGTCAAGAATACTTGCACCCCCTTCTTCTAGCTATCATATGATACTGATAGCCCTATACCGCAAACAGATGGGCTGTTTCCACTATTAAGATCAATACCTTGGTACTGTTCTGTTAGTGATCATGCTGTCTCTTTGCATTCTTCTAAATTCCAGCATGCTGCGTGCATCTTAGCACGGCTGGTTGCCGGAAGCAGTTACCTTAAAAGGAGGCCCTCTAGCCCCTAGCTTGGGACCGAATGATCTCGGTCCCAATCTTACCCTTGGTTTTTCCACGGAATTCCATTGCCCTATGGAACTCTAAGGAATACTATCCGGTGACTTCGGTCTCTGGGATTATCCAAGGACAAAGCTTACGGTAACCAGCCGGGCGAGATGCATGGAGTATGTTCTCCTTTACTATTTCAATCTCTATGCATCACACCCTACATTAAGTTAAAATTAATAATTAATATTAACTTAGTTTAAGAGCCATTCTTATGACTCCCCCATACTCATTTTCTCTTTCTTCCACAGGAGGAGCAGATGAAGTGTGACTTCGCCTTCTGCGCTGTGAAACGCCCGCAGTTTTACGGGCATACGGCTTGCAGGACTCACGCCCCTTGTGCCGACAAGAAAGGGGATCTGAAGTTTTGGAATCCACTGAACTGTACGGTCTGCCAGGCTCACCTAGTTGACGCCTTCCATAACCCTCCCTCAGCGGAGGTCAGAGACATTTCTCGTGAAAAGCTACGCAAGTGGGTGCGTGGCTTCCAGAAAAATGCCACCGGACCTTACCTGGCCACCGAAGAATTGAGGTCACTCCTGTTCCCTAAGGCCTCCCCTGATTCAGTGGTACCCAAAGACGTGATTCCCACTGTCCAAATTACAGTGGAACCTGATGTTGTCATGGCTCAGTCCATGCACGAGTGCCGCCTGGATTCCGAAGATGACGAACAGATGTCGGATGTCTCGGAAGACACGGAGAAGACGTTTATGGCCCAAGGAGCCGAAGATGACGAAGACAAGGTGGAATACGCCGAGTCGGAGTAAGAGGTCGCTCCTCCTTCCATCCCCGCTCCTACTCCTACACCGACGGAAGTGTCTATTCCGTCTACCTCCTCGACCCCGGATCCCTCTTCTTCCACTCAAGAAATGATCCGACTGATTAGAGCCGTCATGGACGACAGGTTGAAGGAGAATCAGGAGTTCATCAGGTCCATGATGGGATCCAGAGAACCGAAGAGGATTTCGGTTAAGGATCTCCCCGCTTGCTCACATGCCAACCCGTGGAGGTATGCTGAGCATATGGTTATCGCGACCGGCAGGATCTTCGTCAGCGATAAGATCGGCACGGTCCCCTTGGAAGACGTGGAGTTCTTCCCAAACTTTGAGGCCTACCCGGACTGTTACGTCCGTCTGCGTTCTGAACCTGCCTCGAAGGAAGAGACCGAACCGAAGGAAGAGATAGTGTTCGATCTCGCAAAGGCCCAGGCTATGCTAGCCACCACATTCAAGAGTAGGGGCTTTACCTGCTCTAAGCTTCCGGTCCTGAGCAAGAAGCACCCTACTTATGTCGCACCTGAAAGTGCGGTTCTTCCATTCCTGGAAAAGGCCTTAGCTGCGTGCCTTAAAGCTGTGGAAGAGGGGAAAGCCTGCCCTGCACTGGAGGAGTGCAGACCCTTCTCCATAGTAACTCCCCCTGACGCTCAACACTGGAAGGATGTCCAGCATACTTTCGTCGTGGGAAAGCTAGATCCTGACGTCGCCGGACGTCAGTTTAATGAAGACCTCCCTAAGCTCAACGATCACCTCCTTCGTCGGGAACAAGATACGAAGGAGAGGCTCGCAGCATCCTTATCTCATCAAGTCCAACTTGAAATTATGGCCTGTGACACCAGAGTACCAGACCACTACATGGTACTCTCCAAATCCCACATGATGACCGTGATGAAGGACTTGTACCACTTCATAAAGGCTCGGAGAGCCTGTCGTGAATTCGTGTTTGCAGGTGCCACCGTGAAACACGAACCCCGGAGGCTGATTTCCTCCAACATCTGGGGTAAACACCTCTTTCCTTCTGACCTCGTGAAGGAAATCACCGACAGAGCCGCCACGGAGAATAGGAACCTTCTCCACAAGTGGGGCATGTCCAGGAAAAGGAAACCCTCTCAGGACGACGGACCTCAACCTAAGAGGAAATCCCAAAAACAGAAACCCCAGCAACGTCAACAAAGACGTCAGTTTCCGGGACCCGCTACCTCCCAAGTGGTTGCCCAACATCAACAGACCTTTCAATTGGTCCCCCAACCGGTGTTGTCACAGTCACCGGTCTTCACCCCTGCTTTCGAGCAACAGTCAACTACCTTTCGTCCCAAAGGTAGAGGCTCATACAGAGGTACAAGCAAAGACGCTTCTCGCCGTCCCTCCAGAGGCAGAGGAGGAAAGGGAGCTAGCGGCCGAGGCAGCAAGCCCTCGGGACACCAGAAGCAATGAAGTGCTTCCGGTGGGAGGAAGACTCCGACAATTCCAGGATCGTTGGACCTTCGATCCCTGGGCACACAGCATCGTCAAGAAGGGTCTAGGCTGGAGTTGGACTCAGCCACCCCCAATCTTCCAGCAATTCTTCCAACAATCAACCCCTCTTCTGGAAGAATATGTCCTAGATCTCTTGAACAAGAAGGTGATAAGGAAGGTAAAGTCCACCAGGTTCCAAGGGAGACTGTTTTGTGTCCCCAAGAAAGACTCAGACAAACTCAGAGTCATTCTGGACTTATCCCCCCTCAACAAGTTCATAGCGAACGACAAGTTCAAGATGCTGACTCTTCAACAGATAAGGACCCTTCTGCCTCGAGGTTCCTACACGGTCTCCATAGACCTGGCGGATGCCTACTGGCACGTTCCAATGAACCATAACGCTTCCTCCTACCTAGGATTTCGACTCCAAAGGAAAAGCTACGCCTTCAGGGCCATGCCCTTCGGCCTCAACGTGGCCCCTCGGATCTTCACAAAACTGGCGGATGCCATAGTACAACAGCTCCGCCTACGAAACGTCCAGGTGATGGCCTACCTCGACGACTGGCTAGTCTGGGCTCCATCGCCCGAAGATTGTGTAAAATCTTGCAACAAAGTCACCCAGTACCTAGAACACCTGGGATTCAAGATCAACGAGAAAAAATCTCGCCTCTCTACAGCTCAGAAGTTCCAGTGGTTGGGAATCCACTGGAACCTTCAGTCACACCGCCTTTCCATCCCCCAGAAGAAAAGGAAGGAAATAGCAGGGTCTGTCAAGCGACTGCTGAAATCCAAACGCATTTCAAGACGCCAGCAGGAACGAGTTCTAGGCTCTCTACAGTTCGCCTCAGTGACAAACCCAGTGCTTCGCGTACAGCTAAAGGATGCCGCGGGAGTCTGGAGACGTTCGGCATCCATCGCTCGAAGAGACCTCAAGAGACGGCTTCCAAACAGACTGCGACTTCTCCTAAAGCCGTGGTCAGAAGCAAAGGCCCTGAAAAGGTCCATTCCTCTCCAACACCCTCCTCCATCACTCAACATCCACACGAACGCTTTTCTGGAGGGTTGGGGAGGTCACTCCCACCAAAAACAGGCTCAAGGCACCTGGTCTCCCCTGTTCAAGACGTTCCACATAAACATCTTGGAGGCCATGGCGGTCCTTCTAACCCTGAAGAAGTTATCCCCGCCGCCCTCGATCCACATCCGTCTAACCCTAGACAACTCGGTGGTAGTTCGTTGTCTCAATCGCCAAGGCTCAAGATCGCCCCAAATAAATCAGGTGCTTCTCCCAATCTTCCGTCTGGCAGAGAAGAAGAAGTGGCACCTGTCTGCAGTTCACCTACAAGGATTCCGCAACGTGACAGCGGATGCTCTATCTCGGACAAACCCGATAGAGTCGGAATGGTCTCTAGACACAAGATCGTTCTCCTTCATCTCTCACCAAGTCCCAGAACTTCAGATAGATCTCTTTGCAACGAGCGACAACAATCAACTTCCTCGGTATGTGGCCCCGTACGAGGACCCCAAAGCAGAAGCAGTGGATGCCATGTCACTGGATTGGAACAGATGGTCCAAGATCTACCTGTTCCCCCCCACCAACCTTCTGTTGAAAGTCCTCTCCAAACTGAGAACCTTCAAAGGGACAGCGGCCCTAGTGGCTCCCAAGTGGCCTCGGAGCAACTGGTACCCCCTGGTCCTGGAGCTGCAGCCCAAGCTGATCCCTCTCCCGGGCCCAGTTCTCTCTCAAAAAGTACAGAAGTCGACTGTCTTCGCTTCATCATCGAAAATCAAGGACCTTCATCTCATGATTTTCTCTCCCTAGCCGCAAAGAAGAGGTTTGGGATCTCGAAGAAAAGTCTAGACTTCCTAGAGGAATACAAGACCGAATCCACAAGACGGCAATATGAATCATCCTGGAGGAAATGGGTCTCCTTCGTCAAGACAAAAAATCCTAAAGAAATCACGATTGATTTCTGCATGTCCTTCTTTATTCACCTTCATGGACAGGGATTAGCAGCCAATACGATATCAACCTGCAAATCGGCCTTGACCAGACCAATTCTATATGCTTTCCAAATTGATCTGTCCAGCGACATCTTCAACAAACTACCGAAAGCATGTGCTCGCCTACGCCCAGCACCCCCACCGAAACCGATCTCCTGGTCACTAGACAAGGTGCTCCATTTCGCCTCCAACTTGGACAATGATTCATGCCCTCTCAAGGATCTGACTCAGAAAGTTATATTTCTCTTTGCTCTCGCTTCAGGAGCTCGAGTCAGCGAAATAGTGGCATTATCAAGAGAGGATGGACACATCCTGTTTACCGATACAGGAGAAGTTACCCTCTCCCCTGATCCGACGTTTCTCGCCAAAAATGAATTACCCACCAAAAGATGGGGCCCTTGGAGAATATGCCCCCTGAAGGAGGATGCCTCTCTATGTCCAGTAGAGGGCCTCAAGGTCTATCTTCGCAGAACTTCAAACTTTGGTGGAGGCCAACTCTTCAAAGGAGAAACATCGGGCAGCGACCTGTCACTGAAACAATTAAGAGCGAAAATCACCTACTTCATTCGCAGAGCGGATCCTAACAGTACACCCGCTGGTCATGATCCTAGAAAAGTGGCATCATCTCTGAATTTCTTTCAGAGTATGGACTTTGAAAGCCTTAAAAACTTCACGGGTTGGAAGTCCTCGCGAGTTTTCTTTAAACATTATGCGAAACAAGTGCACGAAGTCAAACATTTTGTGGTAGCCGCAGGTAGTGTTATGAAACCTGCACCTAACTCTGCGTAGAACAGTGAGTTACTTGGGACTCTAACTCTTCGGGTGCCTATGTTGACCCTCGAGCGATTCATAGTGATGTCGAAAACACTTAGTGCTTTTATAACTGTTCTTATCCCAGGTGAAATGTCATAGTTGTCACACAAGTGCCGCATGCCCTGAGCATGATGTGTTTTTTAATCAAAGACTTGCGTTCCTCGAGAACGAGTGCCTACTAATAAACTTGAAATTCCTTTTCAGATTCAAGAGCAAGTCTTTATTACTATGTACATTATAATTACTGTAAATGAACTTTACTTATTGCTGTAAATTATTTAATTTCTGCATTTGTGAAATAAAATTTCTATTTTATTACCTGTGCGTCTCAATCAGCTCCTACTTACTATGAAATACATGCCTGTCATAGTTTTATTATCCCCCCTTTTTCCTTATGGTTATGAAGAAATTAAGATGCTAACTCTTAATTTATATTCACTCTGATTATGTAAGGTTCCAACACGAATACTTACTTTTAATACCCGGGAGATGAACCATCATTCTCAATATACAGTGCCCAACCACCACTGGTCTAATTTTCAGAATGTTCCTATACAAATATCAAACATTCGGCTTCATCTCCAAGTTCTTCAGGTTCTTCTATCAGGATGAATAGCCCTTCAATACCACTTTGACGTCGGCATGGCCCATGGGAACTTCACTGCCAAGGGGGGCAGGATGCTTCTTCCCTATGGTCCTTTATCAAAGATTACTATGCTGTTTTGTCAATGCCTTGGCACTTACTATTAGGGGAAAATCTACCACGATACATTGATTCTCTGGTATTCTTCCATCAGGACGCCATGGCTTGAGCCCAAAAAACGGATTTTGAGCGAAGCAAAAAATCTATTTTTGGGTGAGATAGCCATGGCGTCCTGATGGACCCTCCCTGCTACTTCGTCCAGTTTTAGATCCCACCCTGTTCTACTGTATCATGGTGATGGGCAAGCAACTGGCTTCAGGATGAAGACGGGCGTGACGTCATTTGAGCAATGGCGCCCGTTTGTTTACGTCTCGAGTATCAGTAGTAGCCACGAGTGAGATTGGCTGTGGAGCGGCTCCCAGCTATTCTCAACCCTTACACACCGAAGCATTAACTCTGTTCGGGGTGAAGATAGCTATGTGGCGCGTTCAGACATGCGTCCCCTGTTGATATACGATGTCTTAAAGGGAAACCTTTGGGATACTCGCTCCAGAAGTTAGAATTCTGTGATAACCTGTGGTTAAATTCTCTGGGAATATCTTAGTAGTTTTATACCCAAGGAAGCTACCAAAAAGGAACCTTCCATCAGGACGCCATGGCTATCTCACCCGAAAATAGATTTTTCGCTTTGCTCAAAATCCGTTATTTAGTCTGCATTGTTAGGAATTAATTATATTATGCCGACGGTATTCATCTTCGGCGAGTGTAGGTAGCCAATACTTATGCTAGATTGCTAGCCTAGACCCTAGGCTTGATAGCCTAGGCGTTTTTTGTTTAGTTTCATGCATGATATAATAAGTGTTCCTAGTGTTAATTACGAAATGAAGATAATAGGCATTTTTGGGCTCAAGCCATGTCGTCCTGATGGAAGTTCCTAAAGGGTAGCTTCCTTGGGTATATATAACTATGGCGATATTCCCAGAGAATTTACCTTAAGGTACCGAGAATTCTAACTCCTGGAGCGAATATCCCTAATAAAAGAACCAGGGATATCGCGAAATATCAGAGGACGTATTCTTGACACGCCACATAGCAATCTGCACCCCGAACAGAGTTAACACTTCGAAGGGGTCAATTGGCAAGAAAACGAAAAACGAGAAAGAAAGGAGAGCCGCTCGCAAGGTATCTCTCCTCTCCCGTTTGTAAGCGTGCATTGCGCCGCTCACGGCGCCATCTGCATTCCTTTTTGCGTAGCTCAACAACTCAGTGTTTTTCCCTGTGTTATCTCGCAATTCTTGGATTATTTCAACTTGATAATGCTTTCTCCAACTTCTGCGTCTGATAAGTTGAGTATTATTTCTTTTATGTATAAATGTAAGCTCTTGGTAATTTTAAAATGATTTGATAGTGATATCGTTGTTACAAGAGCTGTTGCCTACCGGAGGCGTCCTGGACACTGTCGCTCGCTATGTATGAGTTATTTAGTTAGCCAGAGCGACGTTCCCGGCTGTTTTGCTTTAATAATTTTAGCTATTCAGCGTTACATAGGTTTTCTTTATATGATGCTTTTAGTATTTCCGTTTTGGCGAAGGATTTGCCGATTCGGGCCTACGCTAGACCTTGTAGCCTAGTCGTTTGGCCCTAGTACTTTCCTGCATGATATTCAGATTTCCGAGTGTTTAAAATTTCATTGAAGCTTTAGGCAGTTTTATACATTTAAGATTATGTTGATTTTCTTCCAAGATAGTATACGAGTGAGTTTCGGTGATTTAGGTAATCGATTCTATTCGCGCCTAGGCTAGTTGTCTATGGGGCCATAGTATACTTTCTCTCACTCCCCGGTTGCTCTCTTCTCTTCGGAGAATGTGTGCAATCCCTTTCCCTCTGCTTAAGCCTTGGGCTCAACCCTAATGGTTTATCAGAATTGACTTTAGATACAACTATATTAGGGTGTTTCTGTTCTTTCCTGTTTCCAGTAAGTCTGGCTTTAGGAAGGGGGCAGGACATCAGAGTTCTTAGTCTGAGTCTGTTTCTGTCTAGCTTGTGGTTGAGATTCCCTTGCTAGGCTGACAGCAGACATAGGAGGCTTAGCCTCCTTAGTTCACTTTCAAAAGTTTCTGTACGAGATGATACCTTCTTTTTGTGATCTAGCACAAAGGATGAGATCCTCTTTTCTGTGAATAACAACGCCTTCCTTGCTTTGGTTCCGAGGGAGTTGGCAAGTATAGCTGGCCTCCCTCCTCGGATCTCCCCTAGGCTAAAGAGTTTTCTTGGCTGCGGGTGATTCATTATTAGAGCAAGGTTGGCAGGACCCTCTTCCCCCTTTCCCCCTCTTTCCTTAGTGATGGCCTAGCCATTGCATCCCTGTCCGTCATTCTACATCTGTACCTAGCATAGGTTAGGATGTGGGGTTGAGTCAGTCCCTTGCCGGCCGGCAGTGCGTGCCGGCCGGCAAGGGTCTTCTGCTTTGAGTGCTGCCCGGACCTCCCTTGGTCTCTCATCCATGTTTGTCTGTAGAGCCAGATGGCATTGGTCAGGAAGCCTGAAGTTATATTCTCCCCTTCCTTATGTGCACTCTTTCGGGTTGCCGGGCTATGAGGCAGTACAGTCTCTTATCCCGGCATCCATTCTGTTTTTCTTCTAGTGTTTGTACCCTAGCCCGGCTGCCGGCCTAAGTGGCCGGCAGCTGGGCAGTCGGAGTTCTCTGATTCTTTTGCTGCCGGCCGGCATTGGTTGTATACCTTTGCCGGCCGGCTATATATCACACCATTGTTCTGTGTTTAGCGGCCGGCCGGCAGTCCCCTGCCGGCCGGCAATAGAAACACACCGAGGTTCTGCCGGCCGCTACGATTGGCAACCGGCAGCTGGGTGCTATCTTGTGTAGTTGCCGGCCGGCAGTGACTGCCGGCCGGCACACGCATTTGAACCAGCGTTCTTCTACCTTATAGTTTATAAGTAGTATACTTTGGAACTAGTTAAGGTGTGTGCCGGCCGGCACGTGGAGGCCGGCACATTACCTTCTATACTGTAGCCAGTATTTTTCAGTATAGTATATACTGTAGGGAGAAAACTATAGTATAGTATTTGTTACAACACTAAGTTTTTCTAACACTTTTGTGTTGTCTTGCACAGCCCTTTGGTGTAACCTTACAGATAAAGAAAGGGAGTTCTTTCTTGTCTACTATCCAGCATTTTAAAATCATGTATTTGGGTGTGAGCTACACCTGTTCCTCTGGAAATTATTTATTAGTCGCTCTAGAATAGATTTAGCACACGATTTTATTATCTGGAAGGTTGCAGCAATTGACTGTGCGGGAAATACAAGTGTGTGTCTTTCCTTTCTAGTTTAGTTATGCTAGGCTATGTATATCCAGTGATACGTAGTTCACTTGATACTCATGGAATTTTCTTCTCTTTACAGGAGGACCATCCGAAGTGTGGAAGCGTTTTCTGCAACGTCCGCAGCAAGAACTTCTGCGGACATGACTTGTGTAGGAGGCACGCAGCATGCACAGTCTCCAAAGGTGATCTCCGGTATTGGGACCCGCAGGTATGTACCGTGTGCACAAACCTGATTACTGAGGCTTTTGATTCCCCTAAGACGGCGGAGTCAAGGGACGCAGCAAGGGAGAAACTTCGTACCTGGGCAAGGGGCTTTCAGAAGAACACTTCTGGGCCCTATCTTCCAAGTGAGAAGATGAGGGCTTACCTTTTCCCCAAGGCGTCAGCTGAGGCAGTGATTCCCCAGCCTCAAGCGGAGATACCGGTGGTTCAGATCCCGGTGGATGCTGAAGTCGCGGACGCCCTACAGGACATCCAATTGGACAATAGGATGTCGGAGGTGTCCGAGCGTTTGGAAGAAGACCTTCTGGCAGAAGACCAGGAAGAAGTGCAGGCTCCAGACAATGAAGAGGAAGAGTTCGACGAGGTGTCGGCTACTCCGGTTCAGGCCCCTGAACCTATTCCCTCAACATCGTCCTCTCTCCCAGATGAGATGGGAAAGACCCTTTCCTCCATCGTTGGAATGATCCAACAGATGCAGAGGGAAAATAATGAGAAGGCTGTTGCAATGAAGCTGGAGATGCGGAGACTTGCAGCATCACGTGGGCCCCAGAAGAAGCTCAGCGTGAAAGACCTTCCCTTGTGCTCAGATGCCAACCCTTGGAGGTATGTCGAGCACATGCCTATGACGACGGGAAAAATCGTCATTTCGGAGAAGTTGGGCTCAGTCCCCCTTGAGGAGGTGGAATTCTGGCCCAGCAAGGAGTCGTATCCGGACTGTTATGTCCGTCTGAGGAAGGAACCAGCCTCAAAGGAAGAAACGAGCCGAAGGAGGTCATAGTTTTGGACCACGCTAAGGCTCAAGCTTTACTGTCAAGCTCGATGAAAGAGAGGGGCTTCACAAACTCAAAGGTACCTGCTTTGAGTAAGAAGCACCCTTCCTTTGTGGCCTCTCCTTCTAGAGCCTTCCCCTTTATGCAGAAAGGGTTTACTGCTGTGCTGAAAGCAATCGAGGCAGGTGAGCCATGCCCCTCCTTGGAGGAGTATAAACCTCTGTCTTTGGCCCTACCCATGGACCACAAGGACTGGAAGGACGTCCATCTTACCTTCTCAGTCGGGAAGTTGGAGGCTGATATTGCCGGACGTCAGTTCGGTGAGAACCTCCCCAAGCTGTCTGACTTTCTTTTGCGCAGGGAGCTTGAGACAAAAGAAAGACTTGCTGCCTCAATGTCTTATCAAACGACTCTAGAGACAATGGCAAGTGACCCCAAGGTCCATGAAATGTTTATGGTAGTGGCTAAGACACACCTAGCCACAGTGACGAAGGACCTTTATAGCTTCGTCAAAGCTAGGAGGGCTTGTAGGGAGTTCGTGTTCGCCTCGGCTGCGGTGAGGCACGAGCCAAGGAAGCTAATCTCCTCCAGCATTTGGGGCAAAGACCTCTTCCCTAGTGAAGTGGTCAAGGAGGTTGTAGATAAGGCCGCCACGGAGAATAGAAACCTTCTCCAGAAGTGGGGCCTATCTCTCAAGAGAAAGTCTTCCCCAGATGAGGGTCCCCAACCAAAGAGGAAGACTAAGAAGACTAGGCTACCCTCTCGGCCAGCCAAGCCATTCAGACAGCAGCAGCAGCAACAACTTCCTATGCCTACAGTGCCCCAGATGGTGGCACAAACCCCGACCACGTACCAGTGGGTACCCCAAGCCGTGTCGACGCAGTCTCCGGCATTTAACCTAGCGTTCGAAGGGCAGTCAACTACCTTTCGAGCGAAGCCTAGAGGAGCAGCCAGAGGTTTGTCTAGACGCCCCTCAAGGGGGAGGGGATTCAGGGGTGGTCGCGGTCAAGGAGGCAAGACCTCAGGGCAACAGCAGCCAAAGTGAGATGATACCGGTAGGAGGGAGACTTCAGAATTTTCGGGATCGGTGGACCTTCGATCCCTGGGCCCACAGCCTACTCAAGAATGGACTGGGTTGGAGCTGGTACAGCACTCCAACCCCGTGCCTTCGATTTTTCCAACACTCCACCCCCGTTCTGGAGGAGTACATTCAAGAACTGTTGGAGAAAAGAGTAATCCGAAGGGTAAAGTCCATCAAATTCCAAGGGAGGCTGTTTTGTGTTCCCAAGAAGGACTCAGAAAAACTCAGAGTCATTCTGGACTTGTCACCACTCAACAAGTTCCTAGTGAACTGCAAGTTCAAAATGCTAACACTGCAACAAATAAGGACCTTACTGCCCAAGAGGGCATATACCGTCTCCATAGATTTGTCAGACGCCTATTGGCACGTTCAAATCAATCGTCAACTCTCCCCCTACCTAGGGTTCAAGCTACAGCGAAGACTCTACGCCTTCAGAGCCATGCCATTCGGGCTAAACATAGCCCCAAGGATCTTCACGAAGCTTGCGAGCGTAGCTCTCAAACAATTACGCCTAAAGGGAATCCAGGTGGTAGCCTACCTGGACGACTGGCTGGTGTGGGCAGCATCCAGGACAGAATGTTTGCAAGCTTCCCTACAGGTGATCCAGTTCCTAGAGCATCTAGGCTTCAAGATCAACAGAAAAAAGTCTCGACTTTCTCCATCTCAAAAGTTCCAGTGTTTGGGAATCCACTGGGACCTAGTGTCACACCAACTCTCCATCCCGGCGAAGAAGAGGAAGGAGATAGCTGGTTCTGTCAAGAGACTTCTGGATTCCGAAAGGATATGAAGACGCGAACAGGAGAGAGTGCTGGGTTCTCTCCAGTTTGCCTCAGTAACAGACCCAGTGCTAAGAGCACAGCTAAAGGATGCAACCGGAGTTTGGAGAAGTTATGCATCAAACGCGCGAAGAGATCTGATAAGACCAGTACCGCTTCGTCTACGTACGCTTCTCAGGCCTTGGTCCCAAGTCAGGCAATTAAAGAAGTCGGTGCTTCTTCAGCCACCTCCCCCCTCGTTGACTATTCACACAGACGCCTCGAAGGAGGGGTGGGGAGGTCATTCTCATCGGAAGAAGCCCCAAGGAACTTGGTCCAATCTATTCAAGACATTTCACATAAATTTTCTGGAAGCTATGGAAGTACTCCTTACCTTGAAGAAAGTCTCCCCTCGTCGCTCGATCCACATAAGGTTGGTACTGGACAGCGAGGTGATTGTGAGATGCTTGAATCGACAAGGATTGAGGTCACCACCACTCAACCAGGTGATGTTGGCCATCTTTCGACTGGCGGAAAAGAAGAAGTGGTACCTGTCGGCAGTTCACCTTCAAGGAGTCCGCAATGTGACAGCGGACGCTCTATCCAGGTTCACACCGATAGAGTCGGAATGGTCCCTAGACGCAGGATCATTCTCCTTCATCTTGAGTCAAGTCCCAGAACTGCAGATAGACCTCTTTGCGACGAAAGACAACAAGAAGTTCCCCCTTTACGTGTCCCCGTACGAGGATCCCTTGGCGGAAGCAGTGGACGCGATGTCCCTCGACTGGAACAGATGGTCCAGGATTTACCTGTTCCCTCCTCACAACCTTCTATCGAGGGTCCTCAACAAACTGAGATCTTTCAAGGGAGTAGCGGCAATAGTGGCTCACAAGTGGCCGAACAGCGTGTGGTTCCCTCTGGCATTGGAACTACGGCTGAAGTGTCTACCGTTACCAGATCCAGTTCTAACCCAGCGAGTTCAGAAGTCGACTGTCTGCGCTTCATCACAGAAAACCCGGAACCTGCAGCTCATGATTTTCTCTCCCTAACGGCGAGAAAACGTTTCGGGATTTCGAAAGACAGTATAGACTTCCTAGAGGAATATAAGTGCAAATCTACTAGAAGGCAATATGAGTCATCATGGAGAAAATGGGTGGCCTTTGTCAAGGCAAAGAATCCGCAAAAGATCTCGATGGACTTCTGCTTATCTTTCTTCATCCACCTCCATGGTCAAGGGTTAGCAGCCAACACAATATCAACGTGTAAATCTGCTTTGACAAGACCCATTTTATATGCCTTCCAGGTCGACCTCTCTAACGTTATTTTTAATAAAATTCCGAAAGCCTGTGCTAGGCTCAGACCATCAGCACCTCCAAAGCCCATTTCATGGTCTTTAGATAAAGTTCTTCATTTCGCTTCGCTGTTGAACAATGAGGAGTGTGCTTTAAAGGATTTGACCCCAAAAGTTATTTTCCTGCTTGCACTCGCGTCGGGGGCCAGGGTTAGTGAAATTGTAGCCCTCTCGAGAGAGGAAGGTCGTGTTCAGTTCTTGGATGGGGGAGAACTGAACCTGTTTCCGGATCCTACGTTTCTCGCCAAGAACGAGTTACCCACCAACAGGTGGGGTCCCTGGAGAATCTGCCCTCTCAAAGAAGATGCATCTCTATGTCCAGTGGAATGCCTAAAGGTCTATCTTCGTAGAACTTCAGACTTCAGGGGTGGTCAACTATTTAGGGGAGAAACATCAGGCTCAAATTTATCACTGAAACAACTTAGGGCGAAAATCACCTATTTTATTCGCAGAGCGGATCCAGACAGTACACCCGCAGGTCACGATCCGAGGAAAGTTGCCTCATCCTTAAATTTCTTTAATAGTATGGATTTCGAACATCTTCGCTCATACACTGGCTGGAAGTCTTCCAGAGTTTTCTTTCGTCCTTATGCGAAGCAAGTGGAGCAACTGAAGAGGTCTGTGGTAGCAGTGGGTAGTGTCGTTAACCCTGCTTTTTAACTCTGCGAGGAACAGTGGATTTATTTGGGACGATTAATTCCGGGGTGAGTGTGTAGTTACGAACTGTTCTACAAACTAAGTGTTAGGGCACTGGGGTACCCACATTGACTGTTCCATATTCAAAGGTGAACCTAGATAAGTGCAGACATGTGTGCCAAGCGTTTCCAACGCTAATGTAACTGATTAGTAATAGAGACTTTTATGATTTTGATACCTCGGTATGTTAAAAGTGGCGCTAATGTTTTTCTTTCAGATAAAAAAGTTTTCTGTTTACTATCATGCTTATGCTTATTTATTGGTTATCCTCCTCTTATATATGTATAATTGTTGTTTAACCTGTTTTATTTTATTGTTTGTCAATAAACTAGTTCTTGTGAACCTTGCGTCTCCTTCGCCTGTGTCATTTTACTTGAAATGATTTAGCTTTACGTTTACTATGTATATTTATCTGGGATAATTCTAATAGATTGTTCCTTTATGCAAGCATTTCTGCATTGGTTTATGCTTTACCCTAGCGGGAGGACTCCATGCCCTAAGGGGACGGTGGCGGATATGCAAGTTTTCCTCCTACCCAGATATAAACCTTTGTCCAATCCAGTAATGAACGGGGAACTGGTCGATATTTCATATTGACTCAGTGGTTCTTTACAAACTATGCTTTACATGATATAGGGTGAGACCACTATATTGGCTTGTCTGTTATTCATACATAGGTATATGTACTCTTCGAAACTTTTCCAGAGTCTAGTATGACTCTTCCCTGTAGGGGGCAGGAAGCACTAACAGGGTCTATGGTTAGTTAAAAAGATGTATGACGGTAACATCTTAGGTCTCTAGGTCTAGTTGGCCGGGAAATACCTTCGGGGAGTACGGCATGTTTTGAGAATCCACAGATACAGTAATGCTCTGGTATACTTCCATCAGGACGACATGGCTTGAGCTCAAAAAACGGATTTTGAGCGAAGCGAAAAATCTATTTTTGGGTGAGATGGCCATGTCGTCCTGATGGACCCGCCCTTCCCTTTTCTTCTAAAAAGGGCTGTAGGTCCCCTCCCTACATACAGTATCTGTAGCACCTCGTGTATCGCTACAAGGAATACAGATGGCGCCGTGAGCGGCGCAATGCACGCTTACGAAACGGGAGAGGAGAGATACCTTGCGAGCGGCTCTCCTGTCTTTCTCGTTTTTCGTTTTCTTGCCAATTGACCCCTTCGAAGTGTTAACTCTGTTCGGGGTGCAGATTGCTATGTGGTGTGTCAAGAATACGTCCTCTGATATTTCGCGATATCCCTGGTTCTTTTATTAGGGATATTCGCTCCAGGAGTTAGAATTCTGGGTACCTTAAGGTAAATTCTCTGGGAATATCGCCGTAGTTATATATACCCAAGGAAGCTACCGTTTAGGAACTTCCATCAGGACGACATGGCCATCTCACCCAAAAATAGATTTTTCGCTTCGCTCAAAATCCGTTTTATACATATAAGATTCAGTGATTGCACATATGTTTTTGCCTTCTAGGAAATATACAAGGGGTTTCGATGATCTTGGTAGTCGACTCCCTTGCCCCTAACCTGACGCTAGGGCTCTTGTATACTTTCTCACCTCCCCAGTTACCTTACACAAGGTAATCTCCTCCCTCTGAGGTAGCCTAGGCTACATCCTAGCCCTCCTTACCTTGAATCATATTCGAGTAAGGTTAGGCTAGGATTTTCTTTCCCCGATCCTAGCCATAGTACATGAGCTTTGAGTTTGGGACGGAACCTCAGAGTACTAGTTGTTCGCCCCCAGCTACCCCATTAGGAGAATGAACTCTCCTTCTGGTCCCTGCTGGTCGGTGAAGGGGGGGGGGGGGGGGCTCTGCCCTTCCCCCTAGTCCACACTTGGTTGGGTTACGATCCTTCCTTCCTGTGGTCTAGTGACTTGTCCTACCCTTGTCTGTCCTGGCTTGGGGACTTGCTCCCCTAGCCTAGGTTAGGCAGACCAGGGATTCTGTTTCTTTATAGTTTAGGACGGATCATTAGTGCTGTACCTTCATTGTACTAACCTACCCTAGGCTGGAGAATGAATTCTTCCTACACCTGGGATAGTGCCGGTACTGAAACAGAACCCCCTCCTTGAGTGTCGGTAAGGGCTACGCCTTCCCCTACACTCCCCCTCAGGACCCTTACCCCTCCCCCCTCTGTCCTTTAGTGTTGGCCTAGCCATCACACCTCTGTCCGCCGTCATACAACTCCACCGTGTGCCGGCGGGTTGTGGGTTCGGCTCGGTCCTTTCGTTGGTTAGTCCGGACTGCTACGCTTCCTGCATATAGTCGAATTATGGGATAGCATACGACAGGTCGATCTGCCGGCAGTAGACCTCTCTATCTTAAGAGTGTTCTTTGGTCCTCCCTTGGGCCGCCACCTGCAACTCTAGCCAGCTGCCGGCTCTGTTGCGACCATATGAAAGGTTGCTACCCTCTCCCTTTCATTTGAACACTCCTTCCGGAGGAAGACGAGGTCTGGGTATCAAGTTACTGCCCTTCCCTCCTTCGTCTCCTATCCTTTCTCTCTTTCTACCAGTGCCGGTCCACTGCCACCTCTACGCTGCCGGCAACAGCCGTCAGTGTTAACCGGTATCCTCTCTGACTCATTGATTGACGTCAGTGTTGGAATACCTTCGCCGGTTGCTTGCCGGCTGCCGGGGGCCGCTGACTTGCCGGCGATCTGCCATCACCCAGAGGTTTCACCCTCTCTCTGCCACATAGACTGATGGCTGGGAAAGGTTTTCCCCTCGATGGAGATTTGCCGGCGCCCGGCACGCTTCTGGCATACTGTCACGCTGCTGGCGCCACCTAATCATATTACTTCAGTGGACTGTCACATCTCCCCTGTCGGCCCGGTGCCAGCAGTGACTATTGTACAGCTGTATACGATAGCCAGTACATCTATGGTATAGTACATAGGCCTACCCTAGACTGAAAACTATAGCATATAATTGTGCAGTAAATTCTTCCAGCATACTCTGTGCATCCATGCACAGCCCCTTGCCGGGACCTAATCTGAATAGGGAGGAATCATTCTCTCCCTTTTCTTCTATGCTGAATGAACTCAGCCTCCCCGCCCCCCTCTCACCATAACTAAATCCCCGGAGGTAGTCTAAGCTTAGCTTATCTAATGTGGATATTCCTTCCTCCTCTCAAGGCTCCTGAGGAGCCCCAAGAATTAGATATGGCGTGGGGTCACGGCAATTGACTAGGGGGGATGCACAAGTATGTGTCTTTTCTGCTTCTTTTCCAGCTTACCTATCCTAAGCTTACATTTGAAAAGGAATCTTATATTATAAGTTTATATAACTTTAATACTAATCTAAGATTACTTTAAGTCATTGTAATTGACTTCCACAGACTCATGTGCCCCTTTCTTTTACTGGAGGAGTACCTACAGTGTGAGAGCGCCTTCTGCAGCGTTCGGCGCCCGAATTTCTACGGCCAGCTGGCATGCCGAACCCACGCCAGCTGTTCCATCTCCCAAGGAACTCTACATTATTGGGACCCACAGGTCTGCACTGTTTGCAAAGACCTGCTCCATGAGGCGTTCGAGGACCCCCCGTCAGCGGAGGCCAGGGACATCGCCCGAGAGAAACTGTGCAAATGGGTGCGTGGTTTCCACAAGAACGCCACTGGGCCCTATCTCCCAAATGAGAAAATGAGAGCTTTGCTCTTCCCAAAGGTGTCTGCGGATGCCGTCATTCCCAAGGCTGAGATCCCGTGTCCAACTGGCGGTCGAACCGGACGTTTCGGACGCACTTCAAGATTGCCATCTTGATGAAGTGGAAAGAATGTCGAAGTGTCGGACACACCGAAAGGACCCTGATGGCCGAGGGTCAAGAAGAGAAGGAGCATGTGGACTCCCGACTCCGAGGGCGAGGTCGCCCGCGCCCCCTCTGTTTCTTCCGTTGCTGTATCGGAACCCATCCCCTCTACTTCTGCCACTCCTGTACCCGCAGCAGTGGGCAACCAGGATAGCCTCCAGGCCTTGGTGGCACTCCTGGATGAGAGGTTCCGTCAGGGACACGCGGACCTAAAGAAGGAGATCCTCCGTCTGTCGAAACAGACGACGAAGAAGATCAGTGTTAAGGATCTTCCCCTCTGCTCAGTGACCAACCCCTGGAGGCATGCAGAACACATGCCCATCACGAGTGGACGGATTTTCATCAATGATATACTAGGCGCCGTTCCCCTTGAAGAGGTGGTGTTTTGGCCTAGTTCCGTAGCTTACCCGGACTGTTACATCCGTCCCAAGTCCGAGCCAGTCTCCAAGGAGGAGACCGAGCCAAAGGAGGTCATTGTCTTCGACCACGCTAAAGCTCAAGCTCTTCTAGCCAACTGCCTCAAGAGCAAGGGCTACACCAACTCCAAGGTGCCGGCCCTAAGCAAGAAACACTCATCCTTTCTTGCTCCTGCCACCATGGTCTTCCCTTTTGCTGAAAAGTCCCTGCTGGCAGTGTTGAAGGCGGTGGAGGAAGGGAAACCCTGCCCTACATTGCAGGATTGTAGGCCCCTCTCCCTCACCCTCCCTCCCGACGACAAGATCTGGAAAGACATCCAGTTAACTTTCTCAGTAGGAAAGTTGGAGGCTGATGTCGCGGGACGGTAGTTTAACGAGAACCTCCCCAAGCTCTCCGAGTACCTTCTGCATCGGGGGCAAGATACAAAAGAGAGGCTGGCTGCCTCCCTGTCTCATCAAGTGCAGCTTGAGACAATGGCCTGTGACACTCAGGTCCCAGGCTTCTACATGGTTCTCGCTAAGTCCCACTTCGCCACCTTGACGAAGGACTTCTACAGCTTCATCAAGGCCCGGAGAGCCTGTAGAGAATTCGTGTTTGTGGATGCCATCGTCAAGCACGAACCCCGGAAACTGATTTCCTCCAACATTTGGGGGAAAAATCTCTTTCCTAACGACCTCGTGAAAGAGATCGTTAACAGAGCCGCCACTGAGAACTGGAACCTTCTCAACAAGTGGGGCATGTCAAGAAAGAGGAAATCTTCTCAGGATGAGGGCCCCCAACCTAAGAAGAAGTCAAACAAGCCCCGACCCCAGCAGCGTCAGGCTAAACGCCAGTTTCCGGCACCCGCTACTCCCCAGTTGGTGGCTCAGCCACAACAGACCTTTCAGCTAGTCCCTCAGCCGGTGGTGGCTCAGTCACCAGTCTTCACACCAGCCTACGAAAGGCAGTCTACTACCTTTCGCCCCAAAGGTAGAGGCTCCGGCAGAGACTCCTCTCGACGTCCATCTAGAGGGAGAGGAGGAAAGGGAGCAGGCGGCCGAGGTGGAAAACCCTTGGGAAACCAGAAGCAATGAAATGCTTCCGGTGGGAGGAAGACTCCACCACTTTCAGGATCGTTGGACCTTCGATCCTTGGGCTCAGAGCATCATCAAGAATGGACTAGGGTGGAGCTGGGTAACACCACCTCCAACCTTCCACCAATTCTTCCAACACCACCCCCGTCCTGGAAGAATACGTCCTAGAACTCTTGAACAAGAAGGTGATCAAGAGGGTAAAGTCCACCAGGTTCCAGGGAAGACTATTCTGTGTTCCCAAGAAGGACTCCAACTCCGAGTGATTCTGGACTTGTCCCCTCTCAACAGGTTCATAGCGAACAACAAATTCAAGATGCTAACTCTTCAACATATAAAAGCCCTACTACCTCGCAAGGCATACACAGTCTCAATAGACTTGGCGGACGCCTACTGGCACATTCCAATAAATCACCAGGCCTCCTCCTACCTAGGATTCAGGCTTCAAAGAAGGCAGTACGCTTTCAGGGCCATGCCCTTCGGACTCAACATAGCTCCAAGGATCTTCACGAAACTCAGAGACGCGATCGTTCAACAGCTACGCCTACAAGGCGTCCAGGTGATGGCTTACCTGGACGAATGGCTGGTTTTGGCAGCATCCTCAAAAAAATGCTCGCGTACTTCGAGAAAGGTAACCCAGTTCCTGGAAAATCTGGGTTTCAAAATCAACACCAAAAAGTCTCGACTGTCTCCAGCTCAGAAGTTTCAATGGCTAGGAATCCATTGGAACCTTCAGTCACACCGTCTTTCCATCCCTCTGAAGAAAAGGAAGGAAATAGCAGGATCTGTCAAGAGACTTCTAAAATCCAAACGGATTTCAAGACGACAACAGGAACAGGTGCTCGGCTCCCTCCAGTTCGCCTTAGTGACAGACGCAGTGCTACGAGCACAGCTAAAAGATGCATCGGGAGTCTGGAGAAGATACGCATCCATCGCTCGAAGAGATCTCAAGAGACCTCTGCCAACCAGGCTTTGCTCACTCCTAAAGCCATGGTCGGAGGCAAAGAACCTGAGAAGATCAGTTCCTCTTCAACCACCGCCTCCGTCGGTCGTTATCCACACGGATGCTTCGCTAGAAGTATGGGGGGGGGGTCACTCCCATCAATGACAAGTTCAAGGAACATGGTCTCCCCTATTCAAGACGTTTCACATCAACATCTTGGAGGCATGGCGGTACTTCTTACTCTGAAGAGGCTGTCTCCACGTCCCTCAATCCACATCCGTCTAACTCTGGACAGTGCCGTTGTGGTCAGATGTCTCAACCGTCAGGGCTCAAGATCGCCTCAACTCAACCAAGTGTTACTGCCCATCTTCCACCTAGCGGACAAGAAAAGATGGCACCTCTCGGCAGTTCACCTACAAGGATTCTGCAATGTGACGGCGGACGCTCTATCGAGGACAACCCCAATAGAGTCGGAATGGTCCCTAGATGCAGACTCATTCTCCTTCATCTCCCGTCAAGTCCCGGAACTGCAAATCGACCTCTTCACTACGAGCGACAACAAACAACTTCCTCTTTACGTGGCCCCATACGAGGAGCCCAGAGTGGAAGCGGTGGACGCCATGTCCCTCGATTGGAACAGATGGTCCAAGATTTACCTGTTCCCTCCACCCAACCTTCTACTGAAAGTCCTCACCAAGCTGACCTTCAAAGGAACAGCAGCCCTAGTGGCACCTAAGTGGCCCCGGAGCAACTGGTTCCCTCTAATCTTGGAGTTACAACCCAAGCTGATTCCTCTGCCAGACCCAGTTCTCTCCCAGCAGGTTCAGAAGTCGACTGTTTTCGCTTCATCAAGGAAAACCCGAGACCTTCATCTCATGATTTTCTCTCCCTAGCCATGAAGAAGAGGTTTGGGATCTCGAAGAAATGTTTGGACTTCCTAGAGGAATACAAAACAAAATGTACCAGAAGGCAATACGAGTCATCCTGGAAGAAATAGGTATCCTTTGTCAAGGCTAAAAATCCTACAGAAATCTCTATAGACTTTTGTCTGTCCTTCTTTATTCACCTTCATGGACAAGGCTTGGCAGCCAACACGATTTCCACTTGCAAATCGGCCTTAACAAGACCATTACTTTATGCCTTCCAGATAGACCTGTCCAACGACATCTTTAACAAGCTGCCAAAGGCATGTGCTAGACTCCGTCCTGCACCTCCACCAAGACCCATCTCTTGGTCTCTTGATAAGGTGCTCCATTTTGCCTCAAGTCTGGACAATGAATCTTGCCCTCTGAAAGATTTGACTCAAAAAGTTATTTTCCTTTTTGCTCTCGCCTCGGGAGCCCGAGTCAGTGAAATTGTGGCTTTATCTAGAGAAGAGGGCCAGATACAGTTTGCTGAGACAGGCGAACTTACCCTCTTCCCTGACCCAACGTTTCTCACCAAGAATGAGCTTCCCACTAAAAGGTGGGGCCCCTGGAGAATGTGCCCTCTGAAGGAAGATGTCTCTCTATGCCCAGTGGAGTCTAAAGGTCTATCTTCGAAGAACTTCAGACTTCGGGGGAGGACAGCTCTTTAAAGGAGAAACATCGGGATGTGATTTGTCACTCAAACAACTAAGGGCAAAGATCACCTATTTTATTTGCAGAGCGGATCCTGACAGTACACCCGCAGGTCATGATCCCAGGAAAGTCGCCTCTTCCCTGAACTTTTTCCAGGCAATGGGTTTTGAAAGTCTTGGATCTTTCAAGGCTGGGAATCCTCAAGAGTGTTTTTCAAACACTAAACGAAGCAGGTGCACGAGCAGGTAGTGTGTTAAAACCTGCTGCTTAGTGCTGCACAGAACAGTGAGTTATTCGGGACTCTAACTCCATGGGTGCCAGTGATTACCCTAGTGCGAAACATAGTGATTTTAAGTGCCACTTTGTGACACTAAGGACTGTTCTTTTACAAAGGTGAAGTAACATAGACAGAAACACGTGTGCCACATGTTTTTAACGTGAAGTGTATATAAGACTTTTTAGAAAGACTTTATAGTTCCCCTGGAACTTATGTGTGTAATGGCAAGTTCTTCCTTTTCAGATTCCACACCCACACCTTCTGATGTCTTTAGTCTATGTTTTTAATTGCATTCCATTTGAAATTCAACTATTTCATGTTAATTCTTAATTTTATTGAATGAAATAGAATTTTGTTACCCTGTGCGTCTCATTTCGCCCTTACACATGAAATAAAAAACACTGTTAGAGAATTTTTATTACCTTATTATTTGAATATTATAATTAATGTTATAATATTGCTTCTTCTCGATGCATACTTATATAGACCAAGGTAATTTGTTCCAACACAATTGTACTTACCTTCTTCGATCTGTCCATGAGACCGGCAAGATCTCCGACAATAGGTGAGTTCCTTTATCAAGTAACTTTAAGATGTTCCTTACATCCAAATAAGACTTCCCTGCCAGGGGGGCAGGAAGCGATAACATGGTATATGCTTATCTGAAGTGACACGTAACGGAGATGTCACGGGTCTCTGTGGTCATAAGACCATAGGAATATTGTTTAGAAGTCGAAGGCACTACAAAAGGAAAAAATCCACGATACATTAATTCTCTGGTACACTTCCATCAGGACGTCATGGCTTGAGCCCAAAAAACGGATTTGGAGCGAAGCGAAAAATCTATTTTTGGGTGAGATAGCCATGACGTCCTGATGGACCCGCCCTTCTTCTCTATTCCGGCCTGTCAGGCCCTTCCCAATCTTATTGTATCATGGAGGCTGGCATATATGCCGGAAGGAATGAGGAAGGCGCGCTTTTAACATGGCGACCGGATATGATGTCGCCGAGTACTGTAACAGTAACAGAGGAGGAGAGTTTTGTAACGGCTCCTCCCATAACTTGCTACACTTCCCCCTCGAAGCGTAAACGCTATGTGGGGTGCAGATAGCTATGTGGCGTGTCAAGCATACGTCCCCTGTTATTATACGATATCCTAAAGGGAAACCTTATGGATACTCGCGCCAGAAGTTAGAATTCTGTGAAACCTTTAGTTAATTCTCTGGGAATATCTACTGTAGTCATATACACCCTTAGGAAGCTCCTGAAGGAACCTTCCATCAGGACGTCATGGCTATCTCACCCATCCGTTCTCTACATCATGTCAATTATTACCTAAAAACAACCAATTCTTGTTTACTTGTCACGATTTTTCCAAAACACATAACTCTCTAAAGAGTTAAAAAACAAAGACTTAATTCTGACCTTTAAGCAAAAAGAAATTAGGTTACTTGTCAAAACCTTAGGTTTCCTCTCAATACTCACAACAAAAATTCACTCAAGGTGTACTCTTCAACAGTGGCGGTGACATCATAATGCTTACTCAGGGAATTCACACAACATCGCATTCGTTTCACTCATCTTCATTCGTGTCAGCTGACTTTAATCGGGTACCCTTTAAACCAAAATGCATTCACACTCCCGGTTAAACCATCTGACATTACTTGTCCAAAATAATTTGTTAACAATGCTCGGGGTCATCAATCAGACCGAACACTTGACAAACAAATCACTTATGACACACTGTACTAAAAGAAACCAAACGCAAAATTTTTAAATCTACATGACATCACTAATTACTTAACAACTGTCAACAACTGAACTCGCTTCAATTATTACGTTAACAACTCGCCTTCATCAATCAGAATAATCTCAGACAAAAACTGGCAAACAATAGCTTACTCTTTCTTTCAAAATATCTCATAATGAACTAAGTACGCTATTAACCAACAATACAGAAAACGACGTAAGAACAAATATTGTGACACTAATTTTCCCAATTGCCAATGTACCTAATTTACATCTTTTTTCTCCATAATTTTATCAAGTACACACTCAAAAGGGATATTACAAAAAACTTCATAACTTACGTCTTAACTTTGAACTTACAAACGTTCTACATTTCCTCTCTGGAATTAAACAACTTGTTATTGTTAACACAAAGTTATATCAACATGTGACTTGACTTCTCTTCCAAAAACCACATTTAACATCTTTGACCACAAAGGTCTCAAAAACAAACTCAAAATACTATAAGTCAAAGAAACTATGCAACGAAAACTTATAGTTCATGCAGCATAAAGACAATTTCTCACCAAACCACACAGCAACGGAATCAATTTGATTTTCTTCTTTTACAAACAGAAAAGTTAATCTTTACTCGAAGCTTTAACAACGAAAACATTTTACCCGACTAATTACTTTCTTCAATTAAACTAGTGTCTTTCATCCAACTTTAACATTACGCAAAGAAAACGGGATGATAGCTTCATTACTCGACAAAATCTCAAAACATATTAGTTAACCATAAAACTATATATTTTGTAACATGTTACCTAACTTCTGTTGGGGGTTGATTGCTGTGGGTCGCCTTGGGTCCCTCGTCCTACAGTTGCTGTCTGGGATCTCTTTCACTTTTCGAGATTGTCCTTGACCTTGGCGGGCATGTCATTTCTGCCAATACACTCGCTGCTGCTGCTCGGACGACGAACTCCTCTATGGCAAGGTTACTCAAGCACACTGCGGCTGCTGTTGACAGGGTCCTAGACCACCATTTCGAACGGCGATTTTCGATGCTGTTGCTCCCGCGACGGGAAACTGAATACAGCGACGACTTTAGACGTACATGCTAAGGTACTGTCTTCTCTTCCAACAGGAACATTGCCGTGTCATCCTCTCTAGGACGAATGTGTTTACTTACAGTTTCCTCTCCTGGCCGTCATCTATTCCGGCCCTTACAACTCGGCGTAAGGGCGCTAAGGTCTCCTTCCCACAGGTACTCCGTGGGTGACTGCATCCACAAAACTCCTGGTTGCTTCCTTCTGGACGGGAACGACGTTACTGGCGGTTCTCAGGCCTGCCCTCTGTTGTAGGCGTCTTCTCAGATGTGTCCATGATATGGATTACAGGAATTCGATTTTTCTCCTCAATTTCCTAAGGGCATTTCCTCGAATTCTCTGTTTCGCCTCGATGATTTTCTGACGATCAATCCAACATGGCTCCATTGTCGCTGCTTCCACATAACTCAGAAGTGTTTCATATTGGCTGTATGGTCGATTTCCTCCGAGCCGGGGTTCGAACCCATCTTCCAATAAAGGGCTGTTTTGGTATTCTTCCTGCTGTGTTCGTTTCTCTGTGCCCATCGATATTCCAGTGTGTACAGGTTCTCTTTGTGTCCTTACAAAATGCTGTAGACCTCCGACGTCGTCGACTTCCATGTACACATCTTCAAGTCCATGTACACTCATTTTGTAATTTATTATATATATATATATTTTTTTTAACAAATTGTCAAATTATTCTGCCGCTGCCACCATAAATTGTCACTGTTCTTAACAATTTCAATTTAACCCTGGATAAGTACGGTGGGTCGTTTGCGACCCCGAGCGTAAAAAAAAAACAGGTTTTTCTCACGTGACTCACCCCTGTGACTGAATTTGTGGGTGATCGACCTGCAGGAGGTGTCTCCCCTACACGCTCTAGTAGTGTCCAGATGTGCATTGCTGTAGCTGTACTCCTTCCCCGATTTCTGAGACGCGTCGGGGTCGTTCGCGTCCGAGTTTACCCTTCTGAGGTAGTTTGCATAATTATCAAAGTTATTACGTATTATGAAATTGTCGTAGAATGGTGCAACTTGTATAGGTTATCAGTTGTGGAAAGTCTTGGTGGATTGTTTGGCTACCATGTGCATGTTTTTTTTTTTAGTTAAAATGTCGTTCATCACCACGAGGACCATTTTACCGCGAGTGCCCCTTTTTCATTTTTTTTCATTTTTTTGCCAAGTCATTTTTCCGTAAGATATTGCCAAATAGTGTCGTAAAACTTTTGCTTGTTTAGTGTTGGAAAGTGTGTCTAGATGATCTGGCTACCCATGCATGACTTTGTTTTTGTCAGATACGACGTAGTTATTGGTATAATGGGTATTTAACTGCGGTTACCAATTTCTGTTTTTTTTTCAATATTTGTAAAAATTACTACGTAGTAAGGAATTGCCGTATATTATTCATTTTTTTTTCATGTTTATGTGTTAGAAAGTGTGCCTTGATGGTTGGGCTAACACGTGCATGTCTTTTTTTTTATCTGAGATGTCGTATATTAGAATGTCAGGCATTTTACCGCGAGTGTCCCTTTTTAATTTTTTTTCATTTTTTTGCCAAGTCATTTTTCCGTAAGATATTGCGAAATAGTGTCGTAAAACTTTTGCTTTTTTAATGTTGGAAAGTGTGTCTAGATGATCTGGCTACCCATGCGTGATTTTGTTTTTGTCGGATACGACGTAGTTATTGGTATATTGGGTATTTAACTGCGGTTGCCAATTTCTGTTTTTTTTTCAATATTTGTAAAAATTTACTACGTAGTAAGGAATTGCCGTATATTATTGATTTTTTTTTCATGTTTATGTGTTAGAAAGTGTGCCTTGATGGTTGGGCTAACACGTGCATGTCTTTTTTTTTTATCTGAGATGCCGTATATTAGAATGTTGGGCATTTTTCCGCGAGTGCCCCTTTTTATTTGTTTTGCATTTTTTTGCTTAGTCATGTTACCGTAAGGAATTGGCAAGTAGTGTCGCAAAACTTATATTTTTATAGTGTTGGAAAGTGTTTCTAGATGATCTGGCTACCCATGCCTATTTTTTTTTTAGCCAGATATGGCGTATATATAAGTATGTGTTCGATTTTCCTGTGATTGCCATTTTTTCGTTTTTTCCCATTTCTTTCAAAATTACTACGTACTAAGGAACTATCACAGAGTAATATTTCATTTATATGTTTATTTGTCGGAAAATATGCCTTGATGGTTTGCCTAGCACGTGGCTGAAATTTTTTTTTTCTGAAATGCCGTATATTAGAATGGCCATTTTTCCACGAGTGCCCCTTTTTATTTGTTTTGCATTTTTTTGCTTAGTCATGTTACCGTAAGGAATTGGCAAGTAGTGTCGCAAAACTTATATTTTTATAGTGTTGGAAAGTGTTTCTAGATGATCTGGCTACCCATGCCTATCTTTTTTTTAGCCAGATATGGCGTATATATAGGTATGTGTTCGATTTTCCGGTGATTGCCATTTTTTCGTTTTTTCCCAATTCTTTCAAAATTACTACGTACTAAGGAACTATCACAGAGTAATGATTCCTCTAGATGTTTATTTGTCGGAAAATTTTGTTTACTTTTTTTTTGATTGAATATCATCAAATTATTTTAGCTAAAATATTGTTTTACATTTTTTTTTTTCGATTTTATTTCCCTTCAAAAAAATTTTTTTGGGTCAGAATTTTAATTTTATAGTCGTAAAATAATCGACAATTATCCAGCAACCCACCAGACAATTTTTATGCATATCCAATAATAATTAGATTAGTAAATAACACCTTGAAATTGACATACCCTTCCTACATTTCAAGTGGCAGATTAGGGAGTCTGAGTCAGTGTGGTTGGCGGCCATTTTGTGGACATATCCGAAGCGTAAGCTGCCCTATCTATATATATTCTTGTTCCCTATAGAATTTGTGATATTTTGGTATATTTTTACCTGCATAAATATCATATTATATATTAAATATATGTATTTTTTTACGAAATTTCCAAGTACTCAAAAAATTACCTTTAGATATGGCCCCTGATATAAATGTAATTTACAAAATAATGAAGATTTTTTTACATATTTCTATTTTAGGATAACATATGTTTATTCCCTAAAAAAATTAGCCACTTCCTATTTCATTTGGGTACCCAAAAAAATTCATGAAATTTGGACAATTTTTTTTGGCCAAAAAAAGTTACCCTTTTTTTCTCATTTCAGATCTTCACCTCCATGGGTCTGACTTCATCCAAAATACATCAAGATGTGTCCTAAACATTCAAGAATCAATTCCTAAAAGGATTTGTGTATATATGTATAAACTTTTTTTTTATGAATTTTTATGTCAGGTCTTTTTTTTTCTACTTAATTTTTTAAAATATTTATAATAAATAGTTTTTCTGCAGATGAGTAGTATTTATCTTTACAGTTGTTTTAAGCATTCATTGAAGTTTTTTTTGGCAAAAAAAAAAGGAGGTTACTGCAAAAACTGATTTTTCAAGAATTTTTTTTGGCGTCGGGGTCGTTCGCGTCCGAGTATACCCTTAAAGGGGTGTCCGAGGACCGTACCTATCCAGGGTTAAAACAAGTTCAAGTTTAGTTTGTATCTGACAACATGTATTTCATTAAGTAATTGATTACACAGGTCTGAGCACACTTAAATTGCTTTAAAGTCAGGGAAATTATCAATCTTATCCATAAAATAAGTGCTCTTTATCAACCAGTGGCTTAATACAATTATTCTTGGGCTAACAACGGTCAGGGAACGAAGGAAATCTTACTTTACTTTAAATAGTTTCTTCACTTCTCTGTAAAATTTCTAAGGCCAACAATTTCAGAGTAAAAAGCCTAAGTATAAAAAGGTAAGAGTATGGGTCGTGGCGAGCAATGTAACTACAATAAAATCTTATCTGCTCCTTGTGAGATCTCAAGCCCAACTGATTCATAGGCCGCGGGCGGCGCTGGACGTGACCCCATGGTGTCCTGAGAAGAAGACCAAATATGGTCGTATTCGTTGTGGCAATCCGGATCCATCCAGTAGTCCTTCGCTCTCCCGAGCCGTTGCCCCCCAAACCACCCCCCCAAGGAATGTGCGAAAACAAGGAGACAGAAAAAACCCTTCGTTTGCAATTTGACATAGAGATAGACTCTTGTCGCCAGTGGAAGCTGAGAAAGCACACACCCCCAAGCGAGCCAGCGAACTGAGGTCATTCACATGACCTCAAACAGAGATTCACAAATAAGGTATACGTGACATTATAAAATAAGCTGTATTTCTGTTCAAGAAAGTATAAATATACAGTAACATACTGCGCAGGTGACAACACGTAAGAAGTTGAGTCATGGTTCTAAAACGCATAGCAACGTAGGCTACCAGTTGTCTGAACAAAAACACTGAACACTTACAGTAAGTACAGTTAAGCTGTACTGTAGTAATATTACTGTACAAATATTACAGTAATATACACTACAGTATCAGTGAGTATTAGGTTACAGTACAGTATTACTAGGTAAAAAAAAAAAATTCTATACAGAACAGTAAGGGGATGATGACGACTCGGTAAAACTTTACTTTAGCACAATAATGTACTGTAATCTGTGTCCAGTACGTAGTGTACATGTGTGCAAATGTACTGTACAGTGTACATATGATTATAAAATGTTATAGAAACCAAATTAAGACAATATAAGGCAGTATTTACTGTGTTAATCATCAGCTTGGGCACCCGCTCGTGGCAAGGTGCAATGACTTTTTAGGTTAGGAGTTAGACCACCCTAGTGCAGCATTTATTCGCGAAAATTCCCTTTTCGCGCCTGTCTGTAACCTAACTATCGCGAGAAGGGAGACCTGACTGTAATGGAAGGTAAGCCTCTGCTAGTGCTAGAAGAATGCAAACCTCTTCTGATGGCTCTCCCTTATGACCACGATAATATTTGGACAGATGTTCAACACACCTTCACAGTTGGAAAACTAGATAGGGATATCGGAGGCAAGCAGTTTAATGAGAAACTGCCCAAAATTCCGGAATTCCTACTAAAAGCGGAATTGTAGGCCAAAGAAAGACTGGCTGTTTCTTTGTTGCACCAGTCTTATTTTGAAATGTTGATTGAGAACTACTTGAATTCTGACCTCTTCCCAGTTCTGGCAAAAACCTATTTGGCTAACTTCCATCGGTATGCATTCTTATTAGCTAGCAAGGCCTGCAGAGAGCAGGTATTAGTAGCAGTAACTATTAGGCATGAGCCTAAAAAGTTGATCAACTCCAACATCTGGGGGAAAGATCTATTTCCCTAAAAGGTAGTTAAAGAAGTCATGGACAGAGCGGCTCAAGAGAACAAGAGCCTTATGCAGAAATGAGGTATGTCCTCTAAAAGGGAATTCACCCCTAGAGAAAGACCTCAACCTAAAGGCTAGAAGCCTAGGAGCCCTTTAAGGGCAAGAAAACTTTTCCTGCCACAGTTGCCACTATTCACCAGACGATGTATACGGTTCTTCAGCAGTACGTGACACAGTCCCCAGCTTTCAACCCTGTCTACGAATGGACCACAAGGACATTTCACCGTATTGGAGCTCAAAGGAAAAATGCAGGAGGAAAGGGAAAGTCTGGATTAGGTGGCCAATCTAGGGGCCAAGGAAATAGAGGCAGGTTGCATAAAGAAACAGGTCCTTCAAAACAATAATGAGGAGTTTCTGGTAGGGGGAAGACTATCACTTCATGGATAGATGGAAATTTGGTCCTTGGGCACACAACATAGTCTCAAAAGGACTAGGCTGGAAATGGAGATAGACCCCACCACAGTTTAAAAGGTTCTTCCAACCCACAACCTCATTCTTGGAAGAATATGAGCAGGATCTCCTTCGGAAGGGAGTTATCCATTGCAAAAAATCCATAAACATTCAAAGACAGGTATTCTGTGTGCCAAAAAAAGGACTCAAACACTCTTCGAAAAATCCTGGACTTGTCCCCTCTAAAAAAGTTAATTCAGGACAAGTTCCAGATGCTAACTATCTCACGAATACAGACCCTACTACCCCAGGGGGCCTACACCATTTCCGTAGATCTTACTGACGCTTATTGGCTTCTTGTGATAGGTCGACACTTCTCCGCCTACCTTGGTTTCAGACTGGCAAGAAAGGCCTATGTATTCACAGTTATGGTCATCGGGCTCAGCATAATTCCAAGGATTTTCACAAAACTAGTCAAGACCATTGTTCAATAGCTCAGGAACAAAGGTCTTCAAGTGATGGTATACCTTGACGACTGATTAGTTTGGGCTACGATGGAGTCGGAATGCCTTCTAGCAGCTCTGGAATTTATAAAATTTCTACAATCCCTGGGCTTCCAAATCAATCTCGAGAAGTTCAGGCTATCTCTAGCTCAAGAATTCCAGTGGCTAGATCTGCACTGGAATCTGAAGTCACACATCCTTTCTCTACCTCAGAGCAAGAGGAAGGAAATAGCAAGTTCAGTCAGGTGTTTACTTTGGTCGAAGACGATCACCAGATGTCATCAGGAAAGAGTCTTGGGCTCGCAAGACTCAAGGATGCAATGAGAGTCTGGAGAAGAAAGGCATTAAATGTTTGAAAAGATCTTTGCCACAAAAGCCCGGCTTTACTGTGCAAACAGCTCAAGTTGTGGTCCACTGCTAAGAGCTTGTCAACACACGTCCCTCTTCAGTTTCCTCCTTCGTCAGTGACAATCCACATGGATGCCTCGGAACAGGGATGGGGGGGTTATACACCACCAAGAAGATACAGGGCCAGTGGTCTGTCACACTTCAACAATTCCATATCAATATTCTGGAAGCCATGGCAGTGTTTCTTTCTCTGAAGAGACTGAACCCGAAGGAAAAATCACACATCAAATTAGTTCTTGAGCGCCAGACAATAGTCCACTGCATCTACAGACAGGGATTGAAATCTCCACAGATCAATCACTTAATACTGATCATTCTCACTTTGTCAAAGCAGAGACATTGGCATCTCTTAGTGGTTCACTTAGAAGGGCTTTGCAATGTAACAGTGGATGCCCCATCAAGATTCAAGCCTCTGGAAACAGAATGGTTTCGGGCTGAAAAATCATCCTGTTTCATTCTGGAGCAAGTCTCAGTACTACAAAAAGGTTCCCTGGTACGTAGTGCACAATTTAATTATGAAAGCAGTAAGGATACATGCGATAGCACTGGATTAGAACCAGTGGACTAACATTTACCTTTTCCACCGTTCAATCTCCTTCTGAAGGTCCTGGACAAACTACGGACCTTCAAGGGGACTACAGCATTAGTGGCCCCAAATTGGCCACAGAGCAATCGGTACCCTCTTGTTCTGGAACTCAAACCTCGACAGATTCCTCTGCCGACACCAACGCTATCCTAGGATGGCCAGTAGGAGACTGTATTCAATTTCTCTTGGATAACAAAAAACCTTCAGCTCATGATTTTCTTGTCCTAGCTGCTAAACAAAAATTTGGAGTTGAAAAAGAAGGGAAAGTCCTCTACAACAAAAAGACAATACTTGTCTTCTTGGAACACGTGGGTGGAGTTTGTTAAGAAACACAACCACACTTCGATTACAATGGACCTCTGTTTATCATTCTTCACTTCACTCCATGAACAAGGTTTGGCCTCCACAACTATTTCCTCATGTAAATCGACCTTAACCAGAAATATCGCTTATGCTTTCAATATAGAGCTCAAAAGCGAACTGTTCAATAAGATCTCGAAGACTGGTTCTAAACTGAAACCAAATGCTCCTCCCAAATCCATCTCATGGTCTTTGGACAAAGTCTTGCACTCAGCCTCCTCAATAGAAAACTACTCTGCTTCTTTGAGGGATCTTACTTAAAAATCGATCTTTTTACTAGCTATGACTTCTGGTGTTAGAGTTAGTGAGATTGTGGCACTATCAAAGGATGATGGCCACATCAAATTCTCGTAGTCGGGAGAAATTAATTTCTATCCAGATGTTGCATTCCTGGCTAAAAATGAACTTCCTACGAAACGTTGCAGGCCCTGGAAAATTGTTCTCCTAAAGGAGGATCCTTCCCTGTGCCCTGTGGAATGCCTTAAAGCTTTCCTATCAAAGAATGAGGCCTTTAAAGCCAGACAACATTTTAAAGGGGAAACAACAGAATCTAATCTCTCTTTGAAACAGCTAAGGTCCAAACTCACCTATTCTATCAGAAGGGCTGACCCAGATAGTAGGCCATCGGGTCATGATCCTAGGAAAGTTGCCTCTTTCTTAAATTTTTTCCAGTATATGTCCTTTGAAGACTTACAAGCTTACACAGGATGGAAATCTTTAAGAGTGTTTTTCAAATATTAATTACAGCAACTAGAAGAAATTACACAGTTTGTTGTGGCAGCTGGTAGTGTGATTAAATCAGCTTTTTAGTGTTGTGCATGGACACTTATGAACTTTACAATATGGGACTTTTACAGTGTGCATAGTGCAAGTTGAATATTCTTCTAATTTGCAGTGTGTGATAAACTGTTTATGTTGAAGAGTCAAAAGGTGATATTTTTTTCTTTATCATATGGAATGATGTTACTATTTTATTCTATAGGATGTCACTGGGGTAAACATTTCTTTTAAGCACAAAAAATGTGAATATTGTTGCACCAATTTTGTTATATTTATATGCTTTTGGAAATAATAAAAGATTGTATCTTTTTGCATTTCCTTTATATGGACCTACTGTTCCTAAATAAAAAGTAGTGTACCTTTATTTTTTTAACCCTCTTTTCTTACAAACTATTGCTTGGTCAATACGAATTCACACAAAAATACTTTCTCACAGTGAGTGGGGCTATGATGATAACTGTGAGGTTTCGATACAGTTTACAAAAACTTGCATAGTCCATTCATATATATATATATATATATATATATATATATATATATATATATATATATATATATATATATATATATATATATATATATATATATATATATATACTGTATATATATATATATATATATATATATATATATATATATATATATATATATATATATATATATATATTTATATATATATATATATATATATATATATATATATATATATATATATATATATATATATATATATATATATATATATATATATATATATATTTGGGCTCAAGCCATGACTTCCTGATGGAAGGTTCCTTCAGTAGCTTCCTGAGGGTACAGTATATATGACTACAGTGGATATTCCCAGAGAATTAAACCAAAGGTTTCACAGAATTCTAACTTCTGACGCGAGTACCCTAAAGGTTTCCCTTTAGGATATCGTATATGAACAGGGGACGTATGCTTGACACGCCACATGGCTATCTGCACCCCACATAGCGTTTACGCTTCGAGGGAGAAAGGTGGCAAGATAACTGAGGAGCCGTTGCAAAGTTATCCTCCTACGTTACTGTTACGGTACCTCGCGACGTAAACAAGCGGCAGCCATAGCTGTCCGCCATCTTGACTGACGTCACGTCCGTCCTCTTCATTCCAAATTTAGTAGCGTCTCTGCATAGTTTGTTTTTTTCCAGTTCTTGCTTTTTTTCAACGCGATGTCGCAACCTTCGACCTCGCCTTCTTCTGGAAAGTTGAGTACCATATTCTTGTATCGTATAAATAAGCTCTAGCCGTAAAGTAACTATTTTTTATCCTTAAATCTTGTGTTTTGTGGCGGAGCTGTGCCTTGACCAGAGGCGTCATGTTGTGACACTGCTGTTCGCCGCGCATGCTTTATTTAGTTAGCCAGAACAGCATTCCCGGTCTAATAACTAATTTAATATCATTAGTTATTTAGTCTTCATTGCTAGGAATTAGTTATATTATGCCGATAGTATTCTTCGGCGAACTTAGTTAGCTGAACCCTACGCTAGCCTACTAGCCTATCCCCTAGGTTCGATGCCTAAGTGTTCATGTTTACTTCCTGCATTATATAATAAGTGTTCCTAGTGTTAATTATGAAATGAAGATTTAGGCAATTATACATACAAGATTCAGTGATTGCACATGTGTTTTTTCGCCTTCTAGGGACTATACAAGGGGTCGTAGGTGGTCTTACCATCGACTCTTTTACCCCTAACCTAACGTTGGGGCCCTTGTATGCTTCCTTATCTCCCTAGTTACCTTATTTAAGGTAATCTCCTCCCTCTGTGGTAGCCTATGCTACACCCTAGCCCTCTTACCTCGAATGGCATTTGGGTAGGTTAGGCTAGGATTGTTCTTCCCTTCTCATCGCCATTGTTCATGGCTCGAGTTAGGACAGAAGCCCAGATTACTTGTCGTTCACTCCAGCTCACCTTAGGAGAACGTTTTTCTCCTTCTGGTACTGGCTGGAGGATGAAGGTGGAAGGGCTCTGCCTTTCCCCCTAGTCTGCACTTGGTTGGGTCACGACCCTTCCTCCCTGCAGCCTAGCGACTTGTCCTACCCCTATCTTGCCTAGTCTGGGAGAATGGTTCTCCTAGCCTACGTTAGGCAGTCATTGGGACTCTGTTTCTTTATGTTTAGGACAGGACACTAGCGCTGTACCTAAGCTGAGCTAACCTACCCTAGGTTGGAGAGCGTTCTCTCCCCACTAGATAGGCTAGCCTATAAACAGATTCCCTTCTCTTGGGCGTGTAAGGGTGTGTCCCCATCCCCTTATCACTCCCTCTCAGGACCCTTTCCCCCTCCCCCCACTCTGTCCCTTTGTGTTGGCTTGCCATCACACCCCTGTCCGCCATCCTACAACTCCTCCGCTTGCCGGCAGGTTTTGGGATTGGCTGTGTTCTTATGCTTGATGGTCCGTTCTGCTACACTTTCCTAACATAGTTGAACTATGGGATAGTGCCGGCAGTCGGCCTGCCAGCGGAAGACCTCCCTCCTTGAGTGTTCTCTGGCCCTCCCTTGGGCTACCACAGGCAACATAGCCGTTTGCCGGCTCTCTGCCCCCGGATGATAGGCGTATCCCCCTTTCATGTGAACACTCCTTCCGGAGGAAGGTTAGTTTGGGTACTGGGTACAGTGAGCCCTCACTACTTCGTGGTTCAACCATCGCGGACTCACCACTTCGCGGGTTTTTTTCAAAACCCATATATATATACATATCACGGATTTTCCGGAAATTTCGAAAATACTGTACTGCGATATCTAAAGACCACAAATACGATATTTCGTTACCTGTAATTCCATTAATACTGTAATTAGTAATATCTGCTCTTACTGACTGTTCATTGCATTACATATGACATATAATTCAGCACAGAAAGAAATAAAACATGAAAAGATAATGTGATAATACGATAATTCAGTACTGTATACAGTACGTAGTAAAATTAAATCGAACATGAAACGCAAATCAGATGCAGTCATAACATACAGTATTAAAATGGTGTAAGGCTGCTGATGGCTACTACTGTACTACAAATGTAATGAATGTGCATCTTTTCCATGAATCTTTTGTATGTATACGTACGTAGTACTGCATCCAATAATATTCTTTGTTGCAAAAATCACATCTCGAATAAGCGTACGAGAGAGAGAGAGAGAGAGAGAGAGAGAGAGACATATCCTACAACAAAACAAGCGTAAAATAGCGTACGTAAAGCTGTATCATTATTATTATTATTATTATTATTGTTGTTATTAAAATTATTATTGTTATTATTATTATTATTATTATCATTATTATTATCATTATCATTATTTATTATTATTATTATTATTATTATTACTGTACAGTATACGTTGGGTACCTTGTACTTTGAATTGGTAACCTACGTAGCATATAAGACGGGTTGTGATTGGTTCAAGCGCTGATAGATGACGAATCAGAACCCAAGTTTTGTTATCTAGCCTGTGATTGGTGTTTTGCCCGCATCTCCAACCCGCAGCATCTACGTATTCGCGGTCACTTTGTCTCCCGCCGTATCGCTGTGTAGATGTTGTTAAGTTATTGTGGACTTTAATCTGTGCTGTGCGTGACTGTTTTAAGTTGAACTTTTTGTTGAACTTTCTGTTAAACCCTACTGTACAATGCCTCCCAAGCGTTCTGCTTCTACTAAGGCTGGTAGTGAGCCTAAACGCCACCGAAAGATGATGACGATTGCTGAGAAGGTGACGCTTCTCGATATGTTAAAAGACGGTAGAAGTTACGCGGCCACAGCCCGCCATTTTGGAGTCAACGAATCCACCGTTCGCTATATCAAGAAGGACGAGGCGAACATTAGAAAGACGGCTACCATCACCTTTAGCAGATCAGCGAAGCGAGTCGTTACCACGCGTAATAAAACGATCGTACGCATGGAAGGTGCTTTAGCAGTGTGGATTACCGACTGCCGGAAGAAGAACATAGCCTTGGATGCGATTTTATATAGATATGGTAAATAATATTTGTAATAATATATTTTCTAAAAGCTTTTACTGTAAATATCATTATTTATCACTTTCATCATGCGCGTTAAATGCCTTCTTTGTTTACTGAGCGTGGTTGTTCACTGAGCGTACTTTATGACGCCGTCGTTTCAGGCGGTGTCATAAAGAAAAACATTTCATTTGGAAGTCCTAAGAAAAATTAAGTAAAAAATAGGTAATAACAAAATCAACATACTGTATAATCAATATATTCGATGCAAAAACTAACCTATACACAGATGTGTACACTAAATGCGTTTGTTTCTTCATTATGATCAGAGAAACATAAACAAAACATTGGTTGCCATTTTTTATCGTGCTTTTTGGGGTGTTTAGGAAACGCATGATATAAAATCGCCTTTAATATTTGTGCCTGTTTTAGTTTAGGGTACTGTAGTACATGCATTAAGTGTTCTGTACATTAAAGGGTAGTTTGTTAACAGTACTACGTATAAGGGAAGGTTTTAAAAGTCTGAATATACATGTTAAATAAATACGTAAATATGGTGTCATTACTTCGCGGATTTTCACCTATCGCGGTCGGGTCTGGAACCTATCTACCGCGATAAACGAGGGTTCACTGTATTACCCTTCCTTACCTTCCCTCCTTACCTTTCTCTCTTTTTATCTCGGTGCCGGTCCACTGTCGCCTCCATTTGCCGGCGCTAGCCGCCGGAGTCTTGGGTAACCTTCCTGCTTCATTGGATGATGTCAGCGATGGTCTACCATTGCCGGCTGCCTGCCGGCTGCCGGGGACCACCTTCCTGCTGGCGATCCGCCATTCCCAAAGTGTCTTCCTGTCTCTCTGCCACTTGGTATGTGGCCATTGATGGGTTCTTCTCGCTAGACGGGCCTCGGGCCTGCCGTCAGTCTGCCGGCGCTTCTAGTCTCGGCTTACAGTGGACAATCACCCCTCCCGATGGCCGGCCCCGTGCCGGCAGTCACTATCATGCAGCTGTGTAGACTAGCCAGTTCTCCTCTGGTATTTCATCCCATAGAACAATGGCTATTGTATACGGTTGTACAGTAAAACATTTCTAGCATATTCTGTGCTTCCTTGTGCAGTCTCTTGCCGGGACCGAACCTGCAAAAGGGGGTTTATTCTAATTTTCCCCCATTTTCTCTATGTAAACTGAATGATTTCAGCTGTGCACCTCTCTATGATTAATTCCCCAGAGGAAGCCTAAGCTTGGCTTATCCGAAAGGATGCTCTTTCCCCCTTTTAGAACCCTACAGGTTCTAAGGAATTAATTATAGTGTAAGGTCGCGGCAATTCATTGGGCAGGATTCACAAATATGTGTCTTCCTACTTCTTTTCTAGCTCACCTATCCTGAGCTCATAACCAAAATGAATCTTATATTTTTAAGTTACTACTTAAATCTTAATCTAAGATTACTGTAAGTCATGCTATAATGACTCTCAAGTACTCATTGTCTCTCTCTTTTACAGGGGGAGTACGTGAAGTGTGAGAGCTCTTTCTGCGGAGTTCATCGCCCTGATTTTCATGGGCATCTGGCGTGCTGGACCCACGCCACCTGTGCCACCAAGAAAGGGAATCTCAAGTATTGGGATCCGCAGACTTGTTCAGTCTGCAAAAGCCTTCTTGATGAGGTATTCGACAACCCTCCGTCCACGGAGGCCCGGGACAATGCACGAGAGAAATTGCGCAAGTGGGTGCGCGGTTTCCAGAAGAACGCCACAGGGCCTTATCTCCCCAATGAGAAGATGAAGGCCCTTCTCTTCCCTAAGGCATCGGCTGATGCCGTTATCCCTAAAGACGAGATCCCCTGTGTTCAACTTACGGTTGAACCGGACGTTGCAGCCGCTCTCCACAGCTGTCACATCGACGAGGTGGAGAGGATGTCGGGCTTGTCCAAAAATACCGAAAGGACCCTCATAACTGAGGGTCAGGAGGAAGAAGAGGATCAGTTGGAGTTCCCTGATTCGAAGGGCGAGGTCGCCCGAGCACCCTCTGCGGCTTCTGCTGTGGTCGAGGAGCCAGTTCCCTCTACCTCTGCTGCTTCGCTTCCTGCACTGCAAACCACCCAAGATACCATCCAGGTCCTGGTGACACTCATGGACGAGAAGTTCCGCAAGGGCCAAGAGGGCCTCAAGAGACATTTTATGGGCTGGAAGCAACCGAAGAAAATCTCGGTCAAACAGCTTCCTCCTTGCTCGGTGTCAAATCCCTGGAGGTATGCCGAGCACATGCCAGTAACGACGGGCCGAATTTTCATCAACGACAAATTGGGTGCCGTCCCCCTCGATGAGGTAGAGTTCTACCTGAGCTTTGAGGCATATCCGGACTGTTATGTCAGACTCAGGTCCAAACCGGCCTCCAGGGAGGAGACCGAACCTAAAGAAGTGATCGTTTTCGAGCACTCTAAGGCCCAGGCTATGCTGGCTGATTGCCTTAAGAGCCGAGGCTTCACTAACTCAAAGATGCCGGCATTGAGCAAGAAGCATCCATCCTTTCTTGCTCCTCCTACCATGATCTTTCCCTTCGTGGAAAAGGCTCTAAACGCAGTCTTGAAGGCGGTGGAGGAAGGAAAGCCCTGCCCTACACTGGAGGAGTGTAGGCCTCTCTCCCTCGCCTTACCACCCGACAATGAAAGATGGAAGGATATTCAGCTTACCTTCACGGTTGGGAAGTTGGAACCTGACGTCGGTGGCCGTCAGTTCAACAAAGATCTCCCCAAGCTGAACGACCATCTACTGCATAGGGAACAGGACACCAAGGAGAAGCTAGCTGCCTCCCTATCCCTTCAAGTTCAACTTGAAGCAATGGCCGGGGACATTCGGGTCCCGGACTTCTACATGGTTCTTGCTAAGACCCACCTTGTGACCGTGATGAAGGATTTGTATAGCTTCATCAAGGCCCGGAGAGCCTGTAGAGAGTTCGTGTTCGCCAATGCAGCGGTGAAACACGAACCCTGGAAACTGATCTCCTCCATCATCTGGGGCAAACATCTCTTCCCAACGGCTTTGGTAAAGGAGATTGTGGACAAGGCTGCCACTGAGAATCGGAACCTTCTCAACAAGTGGGGCATGTCCCATACGAGAAAGTCCTCTCAGGATAAAGGCCCACACCCTAAGAGGAAATCCTCCAAACTTAGACCACAACAGCGTCAACCCAAACGCCAGTTTCTGGCTCCTGCTACTCCCCAGATAGTGGCCCAGCCACAGCAGACCTTTCAGCTGGTCCCTCAGCCGGTGGTGTCCCAATCACCAGTCTTCACCCCTGGCTACGAAAGACAGTCCACTACCTTTCGTCCCAGAGGTAGAGGCTCTGGCAGAGACTCCTCTCGTCGTCCTTCCAGAGCCAGAGGAAGAAGGGGAGCAGGCAGCCGAGGTGGCAAACCCTCGGGAAACCAGAAGCAATGAAGTGCTTCCGGTGGGAGGAAGACTCTGCCACTTTCAGTATCGTTGGACCTTCGACCCTTGGGCACACAGCATCATCAAGAAGGGACTAGGGTGGAGCTGGATACAACCACCTCCGACCTTCCACCAATTCTTCCAGCCCTCAAAACCCATCCTAGAAGAATATGTCCTAGAACTCTTGAACAAGAAGGTGATCAAGAGGGTAAAGTCCACTAGGTTCCAGGGAAGACTGTTTTGTGTTCCCAAGAAGGACTCAGACAAGCTCAGAGTCATTCTTGACTTGTCCCCTCTCAACAAGTTCATTGTGAACAACAAATTCAAGAGGCTGATTCTTCAACATATAAGAGCCCTACTGCCTCACAAGGCCTACACGGTCTCAATAGACCTGGCGGATGCCTATTGGCACATTCCAATGAATCACCAAGCTTCCTCCTACCTAGGATTCAGGCTCCAGAGAAGAAACTACGCCTTCAGGGCCATGCCCTTCGGGCTCAATGTGGCTCCAGGAATCTTCACGAAACTAGCAGACACGATCGTCCACCAGCTACGCCTTTAAGGCGTCCAGGTGATGACTTACCTCGACGATTGGCTGGTTTGGTCGACATCATCAGAAGAATGTTCGAGAGCCTGCAGAAAGGTGACCCAATTCCTGGAACATCTGGGTTTCAAAATCAACACCAAGAAGTCTCGCCTGTCTCCAGCTCAGAAGTTTCTATGGTTAGGAATCCATTGGAATCTTCAGTCACACCGCCTTTCCATCCCTCTGAAGAAAAGGAAGGAAATAGCCGGGGCTGTCAGAAGACTTCTCAAATCCAAATGGATTTCAAGACGATAGCAGGAGCGTGTACTCGGCTCCCTACAGTTCGCCACAGTGACAAACCCAGTGCTCCGAGCACAGCTAAAGGATGCTTCAGGAGTCTGGAGACGAAACGCATCCATCTCTCGAAGAGATCTCAAAAGACCCTTACCAAACAGGCTTCACTCACTCCTCAAGCCGTGGTCAGAAACAAGGACCTTGAAAAGATCTGTCCCTCTTCAACCACCACCTCCATCGATCAACATCCACACGGATGCCTCGCTAGAGGGATGGAGGGGGTGTCACTCCCACCAACGACAAGTTCAAGGAACATGGTCTCCCCTGTTAAAGACGTTCCACATCAACATCTTGTAGGCCATGGCGGTTCTTCTCACTCTGAAGAAACTATCTCCTCGTCCTTCGATCCACATTCGTCTAACTCTGGACAGCTCCGTGGTAGTCAGATGTCTCAACCGTCAGGGCTCAAGATCGCCGCAACTCAACCAAGTGCTTTTGCCAATTTTCCACCTGGCGGACAAGAAAAAAAATGGCACTTGTCTTTAGTTCACCTGCAAGGATTCCGCAATGTGACGGCGGACGCTCTATCGAGAACAAGCCCCATAGAGTCGGAATGGTCCCTAGACGCAAGATCATTCTCCTTCATCTCCCGTCAAGTCCCGGAACTGCAGATCGACCTCTTTGCGACGAGCGACAACAATCAACTTCCTCGATATGTGGCCCCGTACGAGGACCCCAAAGCGGAAGCAGTGGACCCCATGTCCCTGGACTGGAACAGATGGTCCAAGATTTACCTGTTCCCTCCACCCAATCTTCTGCTGAAAGTCCTCTCCAAACTGAGAACCTTCAAGGGAACAGCAGCCCTAGTGGCTCCCAAGTGGCCCTGGAGCAACTGGTTTCCCCTAGTCCTGGAGCTACAACCCAAGCTGATCCCCCTGCCGGGCCCAGTTCTCTCCCAGCAGGTGCAGAAGTCGACTGTCTTAGATTCATCAAAGAAAGTCCAAGACCTTCATCTCATGATTTTCTCTCCCTAGCCGTGAAGAAAATGTTTGGAATCTCGAAGAATAGTTTAAACTTCCTAGAGGAATACAAAACAAAGTCTACCAGAAGGCATTATGAATCATCCTGGAAGAAGTGGGTGTCCTTTGTCATGGCAAAAAATCCTACGGAAATCTCCATAGATTTTTGTATGTCCTTCTTTATTCACCTTCATGGACAAGGCTTGGCAGCCAACACGATTTCCACTTGTAAATTGGCCTTGACAAGACCACTACTGTACGCCTTCCAAATAGATTTGTCCAACGAAATCTTTAACAACTTCCGAAGGCATGTGCTAGACTCCGTCCTGCACCTCCACCGAGACCCATCACCTGATCCCTGGATAAGGTGCTCCATTTTGCCTCTAGCTTGGACAACAAATATTGCCCTCTGAAAGACTTGACTCAAAAAGTAATTTTCCTTTTTGCTCTCGCATCGGGAGCCCGAGTCAGTGAAATAGTGGCATTATCAAAAGAAGAAGGCCAGATACAGTTTGCCGACACAGGGGAACTTACCCTTTTCCCTGACCCTATGTTTCTCGCCAAAAATGAACTCCCCACCAAGAGATGGGGACCTTGGAGAATCTGCCCTCTGAAGGAAGATGTCTCTCTATGTCCAGTGGAGAGTCTCAAGGTCTATCTTCAAAGAACTTCAGACTTCGGCGGAGAACAGCTTTTTAAAGGAGAAACATTGGGTAGTGACCTGTCACTTAAACAACTAAGGGTGAAAATCATCCACTTTATTCGCAGAGCGGATCCTGACAGTACACCCGCAGGTCATGATCCTAGGAAAGTTTTTTCCAAGGTATGGATTTCGAAAGCCTCCAATCCTTCACAGGCTGGAAATCCTCAAGAGTGTTCTTTAAACACTATGCGAAGCAGGTGCACGAAGTTAAAAGATTCGTGGTAGCAGCAGGTAGTGTATTGAAACCAGCTGCTTAGTGCTGCGTAGAACAGTGAGTTATTTCGGGACTCTAACTCAATGGGTGCCTGTGTTGACCCTAGTGCGATACAGTGATTTCAGGTGACACTTAGTGTCACAACAGACTGTTCTTCCTCAAGGTGAAATGACATAGATTCTAACACGTGTACCACATGTTCTTGGACATGAAGTGTATTGTGACTCTTAAAACTTTCGTTCCCCAGGAGCTTATGTGTATAAAGGCAAATTCTTTCCTTTCAGATTCCACATCACCGTCTTTCAGTTCATGATCTATGTCTGTTATTCAACAATTTTATTGTAAATTATTTACCTTATTTTACTAATTGCAATTTCTTGAATAAAATAGATATTTTATTTACCATATGCGTCTTATTTCGCCTTTCCATATGAAAATAAATTGCTGTTACTGTGTTTCAATGCCCTTAATTATTCATTATTATATTATGTATAATAATTATCCTGTCTGAAATATGCTCACCAAACAAGTGAAATATTGTTCCTACACAAATATTTAACCTTCCGATCTGTCTACGAGACCAGCACGATCCTCACATCCAGGTGAGTTTATCTTCATCAGGGTACTTCGAGATGTTCCTCTTATCCAAACAGGACCACCCTGCCAGGGGGGCAGGAAGCCATGTCATTGTTTATGCCACTGGTAGTGACAAATAACGGAGATGTCACGGTCTCTAAGGTCACCAGACCAAAGGAATATTGTTTGAAGTAGAAGGCACTTTGAAATGGGGAAAAACCACGATACACTAATTCTCTGGTACACTTCCATCAGGACGTCATGGCTTGAGCCCAAAAAACGGATTTTGAGCGAAGCGAAAAATCTATTTTTGGGTGAGATAGCCATGGCGTCCTGATGGAAGGTTCCTTTTTGGTAGCTTCCTTGGGTATATCACTACTAAATATTCCCAGAGAATTTAACCACAGGTTATCACAGAATTCTAACTTCTGGAGCGGGTATCCTAAAGGTTTCCCTTTTAAGACATCGTATATCAACAGGGGACGCATGTATTAACGCGCCACATAGCTATCTACACCCCAAACAGAGTTAACACTTTGGTGTGTAGGGGCGGAGAATAGCTGGGGAGCTGTTCCACAGCTAATCTCGTTCGTGGCTACTTTTGGTACTCGAGACGTAAACAAGCGGGCGTCATTGCTAAATGACGTCACGTCCGTCCTCATCCTGAAGCCAGTTGCTTGCCGATCGCCATGATACAGCAGAGCAGGGTGGGACCTGAAAAACTGGACGAAGTAGCAGGGAGGGTCCATCAGGACGCCATGGCTATCTCACCCAAAAATAGATTTTTCGCTTCGCTCAAAATCCGTTTTTTGGGCTCAAGCCATGGCGTCCTGATGGAAGAATACCAGAGAATCAATGTATCGTGGTAGATTTTCCCCTATTTGAGTAAGTGCCAAGGGCTTTGAACAGGGTAGCATAGTAATCTTAATAGAAGAACCGTAGGGAAGAGACCTTCCTGCCCCCCTGGCAGTGAAGTTCCCACGGGCCATGCCGAGATCAAAGTGGTTATCGAAGGGCTATTCACCTTGCTAGAAGAACCTGAAGAACTTGGAGACAAGACTGAATGGTTGACATTCATATAGGAACATTCTCAAAGGCAGACAAGTGGTGGTTAGGCACTGTATGTAAAAGGAGAAGTGTCTCGTCTCTAACGTATGAAGAGAGTAAGTATTCGTATTGGAATATTACATTGCACAGGTGAATATATAATAAGAGTTGAGACCTTAGTATCTTCATTAACCATAAGAGGAAGGGGATAATAAAACTATGACAGACATGTATTTCATAGGATAAGTAGGAGCGGATTGAGACGCACAAGTAATAAAATAAGAATTTTATTTCACAATTGCAGAGAATATAAATGAATTGCAATAAATGTAAAGTTAATTTACAACAAATTATAATGTACATAGTAATGAAAGACTTGCTCTTGAATCTGAAAGAGAATTTCAAATTTATTAGTAGGCACTCGTTCTCGAGGAACGTCAGTCTTTAAAATAAAACACATCATGATCTAGGCATGCGGCACTCGTGTGACGACTATGACATTTCACCTGGGATAAGAACAGTTATATGAAAAGCACTAAGTGTTTTCGACATCACTACGTATCACTCGAGGGTCAACATAGGCACCCGAAGAGTTAGAGTCCCAAGTAACTCACTGTTCTATGCAGAGTTAGGTGCAGGTTTCATAACACTACCTGCGGCTACCACAAAATGTTTGACTTCGTGCACTTGTTTCGCATAATGTTTGAAGAAAACACGCGAGGATTTCCAGCCTGTGAAACTCTTAAGGCTTTCGAAATCCATACTCTGAAAGAAATTTAGAGACGATGCAACTTTTCTAGGATCGTGACCGGCGGGTGTACTGTCAGGATCCGCTCTGCGAATGAAGTAGGTGATTTTCGCTCTTAGTTGTTTCAGTGACAGGTCGCTGCCCGATGTTTCTCCTTTGAAGAGTTGGCCTCCACCAAAGTCCGAAGTTCTGCGAAGATAGACCTTGAGGCTCTCTACTGGGCATAGAGAGGCATCTTCTTTCAGGGGGCATATTCTCCAAGGGCCCCATCTTTTGGTGGGTAATTCGTTTTTGGCGAGAAACGTCGGATCCGGGAAGAGGGTAAGGTCTCCTGAGTCAGTAAACAGGATATGACCCTCTTCTCTTGATAATTCCACTATTTCGCTGACTCAGGCTCCTGAAGCAAGAGCAAAAAGAAATATAACTTTCTGAGTCAGATCCTTGAGAGGGCATGAATCATTATCCAAGTTGGAGGCGAAATGGAGCACCTTGTCCAAAGACCAGGAGATTGGTTTCGGTGGGGGTGCTGGGCGTAGATGAGCGCATGCTTTCGGCAGTTTATTGAAGATGTCGCTGGACAGATCAATTTGGAAGGTGGTCTAGTCAAGGCCGATTTGCAAGTAGAAATCGTGTTGGCTGCCAAGCCCAGTCCATGAAGGTGAATAAAGAAGGACATGCAAAAATCAATGGTGATTTCCGTAGGATTTTTTGCCTTGACGAATGAGACCCATTTTCTCCAAGATGATTCGTACTGCCGTCTTGTGGATTCGGTCTTGTATTCCTCGAGGAAGTCTAGACTTTTCTTCGAGATCCCAAACCTTTTCTTCGCGGCTAGGGAGAGAAAATCATGAGATGAAGGTCCTTGATTTTCGATGATGAAGCGAAGACAGTCGACTTCTGTACTTGCTGGGAGAGAACTGGGCCCGGGAGAGGGATCAGCGTGGGCTGCAGCTCCAGGACCAGGGGGTACCAATTGCTCCGGGGCCACTTGGGAGCCACTGGGGCCGCTGTCCCTTTGAAGGTTCTCAGCTTGGAGAGGACTTTCAGCAGAAGGTTGGTGGGAGGGAACAGGTAGATCTTGGACCATCTGTTCCAGTCCAGTGACATGGCATCCACTGCTTCTGCCTTGGGGTCCTCGTACGGGGCCACATACCGAGGAAGTTGATTGTTGTCGCTCGTTGCGAAGAGATCGATCTGAAGTTCTGGGACTTGGTGAGAGATGAAGGAGAATGATCTTGCGTCTAGAGACCATTCCAACTCTATCGGGCTTGTCCGAGATAGAGCGTCCGCTGTCACGTTGCGGAATCCTTGTAGGTGAACTGCAGACAGGTGCCATTTCTTCTTCTCTGCCAGACGGAAGATTGTCAGAAGCACCTGATTTATCTGGGGCGATCTTGAGCCTTGGCGATTGAGACATCGAACTACCACCGAGTTGTCTAGGGTTAGACGAATATGGATCGAGGGAGGCGGGGAGAGTTTCTTCAGAGTTAGAAGGACCGCCATGGCCTCCAAGATGTTGATGTGAAACGTCTTGAACAGGGGAGACCATGTGCCTTGAGCCTGTTTTTGGTGGGAGTGACCTCCCCAACCCTCCAGTGAAGCGTCCGTGTGGATGTTGAGTGATGGAGGTGGGTGTTGAAGAGGAATGGACCTTTTCAGGGCCTTTGCTTCCGACCACGGCTTGAGGAGAAGTCGAAGTCTGTTTGGGAGCCGTCTCTTGAGGTCTCTTCGAGCGATGGATGCAGAACGTCTCCAGACTCCCGCGGCATCCTTTAGCTGTGCACGAAGCACCGGGTTTGTTACTGAGGCGAACTGTAGAGAGCCTAGAACTCGTTCCTGCTGGCGTCTTGAGATCCGTTTGGATTTCAGTAGTCGCTTGACAGACCCTGCTATTTCCTTCCTTTTCTTCTGGGGGATGGAAAGGCGGTGTGACTGAAGGTTCCACTGGATTCCTAACCATTGGAACTTCTGAGCTGGAGAGAGGCGAGATTTCTTCGCATTTATCTTGAATCCTAGGTGTTCTAGGAACTGGGTGACTTTGCTGCAGGATTTTAAACAATCCTCGGGCGATGGAGCCCAGACTAGCCAGTCGTCAAGGTAGGCCATCACCTGGACGTCTCAGAGGCAGAGCTGTTGTACTATGGCGTCCGCCAGCTTTGTGAAGATCCGAGGGGCCACGTTGAGGCTGAAGGGCATGGCCCTGAAGGTGTAGCTTTTCCTTTGGAGTCCAAATCCTATGTAGGAGGAAGCGTGATGGTTCATTGGAACGTGCCAGTAGGCATCCGCCAGGTCTATGGAGACCGTGTAAGAACCTCGAGGCAGAAGGGTCCTTATCTGTTGAAGAGTCAGCATCTTGAACTTGTTGTTCGCTATGAACTTGTTGAGGGGGAATAAGTCCAGAATGACTCTGAGCTTGTCGGAGTCTTTCTTGGGGACGCAAAACAGTCTCCCTTGGAACCTGGTTGACTTTACCCTCCTTATCACCTTCTTGTTCAAGAGATCTAGGACATATTCTTCCAGAAGGGGGGTTGATTGTTGGAAGAATTGCTGGAACGTTGGGGGTGGTTGAGTCCAACTCCAGCCTAGACCCTTCTTGACGATGCTGTGTGCCCAGGGATCGAAGGTCCAACGATCCTGGAATTGGCGGAGTCTTCCTCCCACCGGAAGCACTTCATTGCTTTTGGTGTCCCGAGGGCTTACTGCCTCGGCCGCTAGCTCCCCTTCCTCCTCTGCCTCTAGAGGGACGGCGAGATGCGTCTCTGCCTGCACCTCTGTTTGAGCCTCTACCTTTGGGACGAAAGGTAGTTGTCTGTTGCTCAAAGGCAAGGGTGAAAACCGGTGACTGGGACAAAACCAGTTGGGTGACCAGCTGAAAGGTCGATTGTGGCTGAGCAGCCACTTGGGGAGTAGCGGGTCCCGGAAACTGCCGTCTCTGTTGACGTTGCTGGGGTTTTGGCTTGGAGGATTTCCTCTTAGGTTGAGGGCCATCGTCCTGAGAGGATTTCCTCTTTTTCGACATGCCCCACTTGTTGAGAAGGTTCCTATTCTCAGTGGCGGCCTTGTCGGTGATCTCTTTCACAAGGCCGTAGGGAAAGAGGTGCTTACCCCAGATGTTGGAGGAAATCAGCCTCCGGGGTTCGTGTCTCACTGTGGCACCTGAGAACACGAATTCGCGACAGCTCTCCGAGCCTTCATGAAGTTGTACAGGTCCTTTACCAGAGTCGCCATGTGCGATTTGGTGAGTACCATGTAGTGTTCGGGGACTCTGGTGTCACCAGCCATGACGTCAAGCTGTACTTGGAGGGACATGGATGCTGCGAGCATTTCCTTCGTTTCTTGTTCCCGACGAAGGAGATGATCATTAAGTTTTGGGAGGTCTTCAATAAACTGACGTCCAGCCACGTCAGGATCTAGTTTTCCCACCACGAAGGTATGCTGGATATCCTTCCAGTGTCGAACGTCGGGGGGAGTCACCATGGAGAAGGGTCTGCACTCCTCCAGTGCAGGGCAGGGCTTCCCTTCTTCCACTGCCTTGTGACACGCAGCGAAGGCCTTTTCCGTAAAGGGAAGGACTGCGTCGTCGGGTGCGACGTAAGTAGGATGCTTCTTGCTCAATGACGGAAGCTTTGAGCAGGTAAAAACCCTACTTTTAAAAGCGTTGGCTAGCATAGCCTGGGCCTTCGGGAGATCGAACACTATCACCTCCTTAGGTTCGGTCTCTTCTTTAGAGGCAGGTTCGGATCGAAGCCGGACGTAACAGTCCGGGTAAGCCTCAAAGCTCGGGAAGAACTCCACTTCTTCCAGGGCAACCGAGCCGATATTATCGCTGACGAAGATCCTGCCCGTTGCGATGACCATATGCTCAGCATACCTCCAGGGGTTGGCGTGTGAGCATATCGGGAGGTCCTTAACCGAAATCTTCTTCGATTCTTTGGAACCTCCCATGGACCTGATGAACTCGTGTGTCACTTGAAGCTTCTGTTCCATAAGGGCTTCTATCATACGGAACATCTCCTGGGCGGATGGGATGGGGTCCGGGGTAGCGGAGGTAGACGGGAGAGACACTTCCGTCGGTGTAGGAGTAGGGGCGGGGGTGGAAGGCGGAGCGACCTCCTGCTCCGACTCTATGTAATCCACCTGGTCCTCCTCATCGTCCGCGCCTTGGGCCATGAGGGTCCTCTCCGTGTCCTCCGAAATATCCGACATACGTTCCTCGTTGTCGGCGTCCAGGTGACACTCGTGCATGGACTGGGCCATGACAACATCGGGTTCCACCGATATCTGGACGGTGGGATCTGATCCTTGGGGACCACAGAATCTGCGGATGCCTTTGGGAACAATAAGGCCCTCATGTCTTCAGTGGCAAGGTACGGTCCAGTGGCGTTCTTCTGGAAGCCAAGCACCCACTTGCGTAGCTTCTCTCGAGAAGCGTCCCTAACCTCCGCTGAGGGAGGATTGTTGAACGCGTCGACCAGGCGATCCTGGCAGACCATACAGTTCTGCGGGTCCCAGAACTTTAGATCCCCTTTCTTGTTGGCACAAGGGGCGTGGGTCCTACACGCCGTGTGTCCATAAAAGTGCGGGCGCTTCACTGCACAGAAGTCGTGGTCGCACTTTAGTTGCTCCTCCTGTAAGAGAAAGAGAACATGAGTATGGGGGAGTCATAAGGATGACTCTTAAACTAAAGTTAAATATTAATTGATTAATTTTAACTTAACATTAAGTGTGATGCACCGAAAATGGGCGGAAAGAAGGAGATAGATACATACTCCGTGTAACTCGCCCGGCTGGTTACCGTGGCCTTCATCCATAGACAATCTGCTGTGACCGAAGGCACAGGATAGAGTTCAACATGGAATGCCCGTAGGGCAGTGTGAATTCTATTGGAAATTGTCCAGGGTATAAGGCTAGGACTGAGGCCACTCAGACACTAGAATTGGGAACTAGAAGATCCAATAGGGTAACGGTTTCCGGCAACCAGCCGTGCTAAGATACACACAGCATGCTGGAAATCTGTGATATGCAAGAAGACAGCATGGTTACTAATAGAACGGTAAGAGAATACCAATCCATTTACGTAATCAAGTCATCTGGTTGCGATGTAGGGCTATCAACATCAGATGATAGCTAGTAGAAGGGGGTGCAAGTCGTCTTGACGCCTCCGGAAGGCTCCGGCAGACCGCCGGCACGCCGGAGGCCGCTCCAGCAGAGTTTCTGGCATTAAGGAAGACAATATAGCAGTCAAGAGTAAAACCAGGGTGGGCTCCGCCGGCACAGCGGCGGCACGCCGGCAGGGAGCGGCGGCTCCGGCAGCCGGAGGTAGCCGGCTTGGTGACAGGGACAAGGATGGATATAGCAGAACCGAAGTGCCGGCAGTGGATGCCGGCACTCCGGGAGCCGGCCGGTGGACGGACGACTGAGGCTATGAGGAAGGAGGGAAGGCCATCGGCTAGGCTCCGGCGGCAATCCCCCGGCACGCGGGGGACCGGCGGCGCCGAGGGTAAGGGGTAAGTCACCAAGGTAGGAGGTGGGTATCACCGACAGTAGAGGCGGCAAGGGACCGGCACTCGGATAGAGAAAGAGACAGAAGGGGGGATGTAGGGGTCCGGCCACGGACCCCAAGACATCCCACCTGAGTGGGTGTACCCATGATAGAGGCTAGCCCTATCACCCAGAAGCGGGGGCCGCAGAGGGCCGGGAGCTAAGGAAGCCCAAGGGAGGGCAGGGAACACCCAAGAGGGGGGAACCCCCGTAGGCAGAACGCATCTAGTGGCTAACCCCATAGGACACTATGAAGGGTATATGTACCAGAGCGGACAGCACACGGGAGCTCAAGGTAGCCCTACCACTCTACCCTAGGGAGGAGTTGTAGGACAGGGGACAGATGGGTATAGACTAACCTAAGCATAGGCTAGGCCATACAAGAGATAGGTGGGGAGGGGAGAAGAGAAGGGTCTTCTGTGGATGGGGTTCTGTACCAGAGCGGCCACCAAGGAAGGGAGGACACTCCCTAGCCTAAGGTAAGGCAGCCTGTCTGAAAACGGTGCATGGGTATCGTTTCAGCAAGGTACAGAACTAACCCCTCCAAAACCTAACCTAGAGCAGGGATGTCACACCCTGAACTAGGAAGGTTGGAAGACGTATCGCTATTGCAGGAAAAGTCAGAGACCTAGCCCCAGCAATAGAGGAAGGACTAGCCGTTCCTCATTCTCGGACGCAACCCTAAGGGGGAATCATTCCCTTAGGGAGGACAGAGAAGCGATATAATACTCTGATAAGAGCTTGATCCCCTTACGTGGTAGGGGGAGCAAGGCTACACAGAGGGGGTGCCCTAAGGCAGGGGATAAAGGAAGCATAAAGGGGTCCTACTAGTAGGTTAGGTTAGAAAGACACACTATCTAACCTGTCCCTTATATGGTCCCTGAAGGCGAAAACACTTGCATCACAGTCAATAGTATTGTATAATAATGCCACTATCTTCATAAATAAACCTAGGATCACTGTTAAATATCATGCATGAACACTGATATAGGCGCTCTGGCCTAGGGGCTATACTAGCCAACTGGTATGGGGTCAGGTGATGACCGATAAACGAGCGTCAAAACACGATATAAAAGTTCCTAGCTATGAAGACTAAATAACTAATAGTATCGATTAGTTAATAAGGCCGGAAAACGCTGTTGAGGCTATCTAAATAAGTCATTCAAAACAACAGCGACGCCATAAAATGGCCGGTCCGGTCGAGGCACAGCTCTGCCACAAAACATCAAATATCTCGAAAAGTAAAAGTTACTTTACGGTCAGAGCTTATTTAAACAATACTGGAACCTTGTACTCAACTTTCCAGAAGAAGGCGAGGCCGAAGGTAGCGACATAACGAAGATGCAAGCTGATGAAAATGCACAAGGGAAAATCCGTCTTAGCAAGGCAAGCTACTAGAAGAAGGATGAGGACGGACGTGACGTCATTTAGCAATGGCGCCCGTTTCTTTACGTCTCGAGTACCAAAAGTAGCCACGAACGAGATTAGCTGTGGAACAGCTCCCCAGATATTCTCCGCCCCTACTCACCGAAGTGTTAACTCTGTTTGGGGTGTAGATAGCTATGTGGCGCGTTAATACATGCGTCCCCTGTTGATATACGATGTCTTAAAAGGGAAACCTTTAGGATACTCGCTCCAGAAGTTAGAATTCTGTGATAACCTGTGGTTAAATTCTTTGGGAATATTTAGTAGTGATATACCCAAGGAAGCTACCAAAAAGGAACCTTCCATCAGGACGCCATGGCTTGAGCCCAAAAAACGGATTTTGAGCGAAGCGAAAAAATCTATTTTTGGGTGAGATGGCCATGACGTCCTAATGGACCCGCTCTACTGATTCTAGTTCGGCCTGTCAGGACCCTCCCTTTAATATTGTATCGTGGAGGCTAGCAGAAACGCTGAATATGGAATGAAGAGGACGGATGTGACGTCAGTTAAGATGGCGGACAGCTATGGCTGCCTTTTGTTTACGTCGCGAGGTACCGTAACAGTAACGTAGGAGGATAACTTTGCAACGGCTCCTCAGTTATCTTGCCACCTTTCCTCCTCGAAGCGTAAACGCTATGTGGGGTGCAGATAGCAATGTGGGGTGCAGATAGCAATGTGGCGTGTCAAGCATACGTCCCCTGTTGATATACAATATCCTAAAGGGAAACCTTTAGGGTACTCACGCCAGAAGTCAGAATTCTGTGAAACCTTTGGTTTAATTCTTTGGGAATATCCACTGAAGGAACCTTCCATCAGGACGTCATGGCCATCTCACCCAAAAATAGATTTTTCGCTTCGCTCAAAATTCGTTATATATATATATATATATATATATATATATATATATATATATATATATATATATATATATATATATATATATATATATATATATATACAGTGAGCCCTCACTACTTCGCGGTTCGACCATCGCGGATTCACCACTTCGCGGATTTTTTCATAACCCATATATATATAAACATATCGCGGATTTTCTGGAAATTTCGAAAATACCGCGATATATGAAGACCCCAAATACGATATTTCGTTACCTATAATTCCATTAATACTGTAATAAGTAATATCTGCTCTTACTGATGGTTCATTGCATTACATGACATATAATTCAGTACAGAAAGAAATAAAACACGAAAAGAGAATGTGATCATACGATAATTCAGTATACAGTACGTAGTAAAATTAAATCGAACATGAAACGCAAATCAGATGCAGTCATACCGTATTAGAATGGTGTAAGGCTGCTGATGGCTACTACTGTATTACAAATGTAATGGATGTGCATCTTTTCCATGAATCTTTTGTATGTATACGTACGTAGTACTGCATCCAATAATATTCTTTGTTGCAAAAATCACATCTCGAATAAGCGTACGAGAGAGAGAGAGAGAGAGAGAGAGAGAGAGAGAGAGAGAGAGAGAGAGAGAGAGAGAGAGATTGACACACATAGAATGAGAAATGAAACAAAAACAGTGATGAGAGAGAGAGAGAGAGAGAGAGAGAGAGAGAGAGAGAGAGAGATAGAGAGAGAGAGATATCCAATAAAACACACAATAGGACAAGAAACAAAAACAGTGATGAGAGAGAGAGAGAGAGAGAGAGAGAGAGAGAGAGAGAGAGAGAGAGAGAGAGAGAGAGAGAGAGAGAGACATATCCTACAACAAAACAAGTGTAAAATAGCGTACGTAAAGCTGTACTGTATACGTAAGGTACCTTGTACTTTGAATTGGTAACTACTACGTAGCATATAAGACGGATTGTGATTGGTTCAAGCGCTGATAGATGACGAATCAGAACCCAAGTTTTGTAATCTAGCCTGTGATTGGTGTTTTGCCCGCTTCTCCAACCCGCAGCATCTTTTCGCGGCCACTTCGTTTGCCGCTCTCTTGCCATGTAGATGCTTCTACGTTATTGTGAACTTTAATCTGTGCTGTGCGTGACTGTTTTAAGTTGAACTTTTTGTTGAACTTTCTGTTTAACCCCTACGGTACAATGGCTCCCAAGCGTTCTGCTTCTGCTAAGGCTGGTAGTGAGCCTAAACACCACCGAAAGATGATGATGATTGCAGAGAAGGTGATGCTTCTCGATATGTTAAAAGAAGGCAGAAGTTACGCGGCCGCAGCCCGCCATTTTGGAGTGAACGAATCCACTGTTCGCTACATCAAGAAGGACGAGGCGAACATTAGAAAGACGGCTGCCATCACCTTTAGCAGATCAGCGAAGCGAGTCGTTACCACGCGTAATAAAACGATCGTACGCATGGAAGGTGCTTTAGCAGTGTGGATTGCCGACTGCCGGAAGAAGAACATAGCCTTGGATACGAACACCATCCGAACCAAGGCTTTGAGCTTGTATGAGAATTTTGTGGCAAAGGAACCTCAAGACGACGATGGCGACCATGCTGAAGAAGATGATAATGTAGATGAACCTCAACCAGGGACATCCACTCATTCCCAGGCTCAGAAACAACGTTTTTCCGCCAGCAAAGGATGGTTCGCGAAGTTTCAGAAACGCTTCACCCTGAAAAGCGTTTCCCTGCATGGCGAGGCTGCTTCCGCTGACACTGCCGCTGCTGAAACTTACGCGAACGAGACTTTCAAGAACATTATCGCTGAAGGTGGATACAAGCTGGAACAAGTGTTTAATATGGATGAGACCGGCTTGTTTTGGAAGAGAATGCCGTCGCGAACTTTCCTGTTCAAAGAAGAAGCCAAAGCCTCTGGTTTTAAAGCGTTCAAAGATCGCGTAACCCTCGTGATGTGTGGCAATGCTGCTGGATTTTTGCTAAAGCCGGGGCTTATTTACAAGTCGAAAAATCCTCGCGCTTTATAAAATAAAAATAAGAATCTCCTTCCCGTCTACTGGATGCATAATCAAAAAGCATGGATTACGAAGATGCTGACCTCCAACTGGTTCCACCAGTGTTTTATCCCGCAAGACAGCAAATATCTCGTAGAGAAGGGCTTGTCATTCAAGATCCTTCTCCTTATGGATAATGCTGGTGGACACGCAACTGACCTGTCGCATGAGGGCATTCAGGTTGAGTTCCTGCCACCCAACACCATGTCATTAATTCAACCGATGGACCAGGGGGTTATTAGGGCGTTCAAGGCCCTCTACACGAAGAATACCTTGGCGGACCTCGTTGCGTGTGTGGATGCTGCCCAAGAAGATGAAGATGAAGATTTTAATTTGAAGGTGTACTGGCGGAAGTACACAATAGCCACGTGCCTGCAGAACATTCAGAAGGCACTGCAAGAAATGAAACCTGCAACCGTTAATGCGAGCTGGAAGAAGTTGTGGCCCCAGATTACTTACGACGACGAGGGATTTACACCATCTGAAATTCAACACTCTGCAATACGCAAATCTGTGCACTTGGCTGCGATAATTGGAGGTGACGGGTTTGGCGACATGACGACTGAAGACGTCGACGAGTTGTTGGACTGCCATTCCCAGCCGCTAACTGACGCAGACCTCGAAGACCTGACGAAATCGGCCAGTGAAGAACACAGTGAAACGCAGGAAGAGACCCAAGAAAATGTCGAAGAAACGGGCTTAACATTAGAACGGCTTGCCAAGCTCTGCAACCATGTGAAGGAGGTGAAAGAAATGTCGCAAGAGTGGGACGAGGATATGGTTCGGTCTATGCAATTCTGCAACAAGATCGATGACATCATGACTCCCTACAGGATGCTCTTAGAGCGAAAAAAGAAGCAGCGGCAGCAACTTCCGATCACAATGTTCTTCCAGCCTCGCAAAAAAGAGCCAGTTCCTCCTGCTAGTATGCCTTCGGAAGAAATTGAAGAAGTGTCCCAGGAATAAGTTGAAGAGGTGTCCCAGGAAAAGACACCTCCATCTGAAGAGACGTAAAATACTATCATTGGCTGCACAGTAGAAGACATCATCAGCTTCCTCATTATCATTTCTACTTTGCAACAAATTCATCGCCATCATCATTCAAGTTTTTCTTGAACTTCTTTCGTGGTGAGTACAGTAACAATCTTTATTTTTTACTTTAACATTCTAACATTTTAATATTTGTGCCTGTTTTAGTTTAGTATGCATTAAGTTAAAGGGAAGGTTTTAAAAGTCTGAATTTACATGTTATAACCTATCATATTTTTTTTTTAAATTTACATTTACTGTATGTACGTAAAACAACTCTCTCTCTCTCTCTCTCTCTCTCTCTCTCTCTCTCTCTCTCTCTCTCTCTCTCTCGTAAATTGTTTTCCTGCTTTGCTACGTATGTACTGTATGATTTTATATAGATACGGTAAATAATATTTGTAATAACATACTTTCTAAAAGCTTTTACTGTAATATCATTATTTATCACTTTCATCATGCGCGTTAAATGCCTTCGTTTGTTTACTGAGCGTGGTTGTTTACTGAGCGTACTTTATGACGCCGTCGTTTCAGGCGGCGTCATAAAGAAAAACATTTCATTTGGAAGTCCTAAGAAAAATTAAGTAAAACATTGATAAATAACAAAATCAACATACTGTACTGAATAATCAATATAATCGATGCAAAAACTAACCTATACACAGATGTGTAAATGCGTTTGTTTCTTCATTATGATCAGAGATAAACGTAAACAAAACATTGGTTGCCATTTTTTATCGTGCTTTTTGGCGTGTTTAGGAAACGCATGATATAAAATCGCCTTTAATATTTGTGCTTGTTTTAGTTTAGGGTACTGTAGTACATGCATTAAGTGTGCTGTACATTAAAGGGTAGTTTGTTAACAGTACTACGTACAAGGGAAGGTTTTAAAAGTCTGAATATACATGTTAAATAAATACGTAAATATGGTGTCACTACTTCGCGGATTTTCACCTATCGCGGTCGGGTCTGGAACCTATCTACCGCGATAAACGAGGGCTCACTGTATATATATATATATATATATATATATGTATATATATATATATATAACGGATTTTGAGCGAAGCGGAAAATCTATTTTTGGGAGAGATAGCCATGGCGTCCTGATGGAAGGTTCCTTTTTGGTAGCTTCCTTGGGTATATAACTACTAGATATTCCCAGAGAATTTAACCACAGGTTATCACAGAATTCTAACTTCTGGAGCGAGTATCCTAAAGGTTTCCCTTTAAGACATTGTATATCAACAGGGGACGCATGTATTAACGCGCCACATAGCTATCTGCACCCCACATAGAGTTAACACTTCGATGTGTAGGGGCGGAGAATAGCTGGGGAGCCGTTCCACAGCTAATCTCGTCCGTGGCTACTTTTGGTACTCGAGACGTAAACAAACGGGCGCCATTGCTAAATGACGTCACGTCCGTCCTCATCCTGAAGCCAGTTGCTTGCCGATCACCATGATACAGCAGGACAGGGTGGGACCTGAAAAAAACTGGAAGAAGTAGCAGGGAGGGTCCATCAGGACGCCATGGCTATCTCACCCAAAAATAGATTTTTCGCTTCGCTCAAAATCCGTTTTTTGGGCTCAAGCCATGGCGTCCTGATGGAAGAATACCAGAGAATCAATGTATCGTGGTAGATTTTCTCCTTGTAGTGTAAGTGCCGAGGGCTTTGAACAGGTTAGCATAGTAATCTCAATAGAGGAACCGTAGGGAAGAAAACTTCCTGCCCCCCTGGCAGTGAAGTCCCAACGGACCATGCTGAAGATCAAAGTGGTCATTGAAGGGCTACCCACCTTGCTGGGAGAACATGAAGAACTCGGAGACAAGACTGAATGGTTGGTATTCATATAGGAACATTCTCAAAATCAGACAAGTGGTGGTTAGGCACTGTATGTGAAGAGAGAGAATCGTCTGGTCTCGAAGGCATGATGTAAGTAAGTATTCGGGTAGGAATATTACATTGCAGAGGTGAGTATATAATAAGGATTGAATCCTTAGTAATCTTCATCGTATATAAGAGGAAGGGGATAATAAAACTATGACAGTCATGTATTTCATAGTATAAGTAGGAGCGGATTGAGACGCACAAGTAATAAAATAGAAATTTTATTTCACAATTGCAGAATATCGTAATTAAATGTAATAAGTATGTAAAAGTAATTTACAACAAATTATAATGTACATAGTAATGAAAGACTTGCTCTTGAATCTGAAAGAGAATTTCAAATTATTAGTAGGCACTCGTTCCAGAGGAACGTCAGTCTTTAAAAAGAAAACATATCATGCTCTAGGCATGCGGCACTCATGTGACGACTATGACATTTCACCTGGGAGAAGAACAGTATATAAAAAGCACTAAGTGTCTTTGAAATCACTACGTATCACACGAGGGTCAACATAGGCACCCGAGGAGTTAGAGTCCCAAGTAACTCACTGTTCTATGCAGAGTTAGGTGCATGTTTCAGAACACTACCTGTGGCTACCACAAAATGTTTGACTTCATGCACTTGTTTCGCATAATGTTTGAAGAAAACACGCAAGGATTTCCAGCCTGTGAAACTCTTAAGGCTTTCAAAATCCATACTCTGAAAGAAATTCAGAGACGATGCAACTTTTCTAGGATCGTGACCTGCGGGTGTACTGTCAGGATCCGCTCTGCGAATGAAGTAGGTGATTTTCGCTCGTAGTTGTTTCAGTGACAGGTCCCTTCCCGATGTTTCTCCTTTGAAGAGTTGGCCTCCACCAAAGTCAGAAGTTCTACGAAGATAGACCTTGAGGCTCTCTACTGGACATAGAGAGGCATCTTCTTTCAGGGGGCATATTCTCCAAGGGCCCCATCTTTTGGTGGGTAGTTCGTTTTTGGCGAGAAACGTCGGATCCGGGAAGAGGGCAAGGTCTCCTGAATCTGTAAACAGAATGTGACCCTCGTCCCTTGATAATGCCACTATTTCGCTGACTCTGGCTCCCGAGGCAAGAGCAAAAAAAAAATAACTTTTTGAGTCAGATCCTTGAGAGGGCACGAATCATTGTCCAAGTTGGAGGCAAAATGGAGCACCTTGTCCAGGGACCAGGAGATCGGTTTTGGTGGGGGTGCTGGGCGTAGACGAGTGCATGGCTTCGGCAGTTTATTGAAGATGTCGCTGGACAGATCAATCTGGAAGGCGTACATTAGTGGTCTAGTCAAGGCCGATTTGCAAGTAGAAATCGTGTTGGCTGCCAAGCCTTGTCCATGAAGGTGAATGAAGAAGGACATGCAAAAATCGATGGTGATTTCCGTAGGATTTTTTGCCTTGACGAATGAGACCCATTTTCTCCAGGATGATTCGTATTGCCGTCGTGTGGATTCGGTCTTGTATTCCTCGAGGAAGTCGAGACACTTCTTCGATATCCCGAACCTTTTCTTCACGGCTAGGGAGAGAAAATCATGAGATGAAGGTCCCTGACTTTCAATGATGAAGCGAAGACAGTCGACTTCTGTACTTGCTGGGAGAGAACTGGGCCCGGGAGAGGGATCAGCGTGGGTTGTAGCTCCAGGACTAGGGGGTACCAGTTGCTCCGAGGCCACTTGGGAGCCACTAGGGCTGCTGTTCCTTTGAAGGTTCTCAGTTTGGAGAGGACTTTCAGCAGAAGGTTGGTGGGAGGGAACAGGTAGATCTTGGACCACCTGTTCCAATCCAGTGACATGGCGTCCACTGCTTCTGCCTTGGGGTCCTCGTACGGGGCCACATATCGAGGAAGTTGATTGTTGTCACTCGTTGCGAAGAGATCGATCTGAAGTTCTGGGACTTGGTGAGAGATGAAGGAGAATGATCTTGCGTCTAGAGACCATTCCGACTCTTATCGGGCTTGTCCGAGATAGAGCGTCTGCCGTCACGTTGCGGAATCCTTGTAGGTGAACTGCAGACAGGTGCCATTTCTTCTTCTCTGCCAGACGGAAGATTGTCAGAAGCACCTGATTTATCTGGGGCGATCTTGAGCCTTGGCGATTGAGACATCGAACTACCACCGAGTTGTCTAGGGTTAGACGAATATGGATTGAGGGAGGCAGGGAGAGTTTCTTCAGAGTTAGAAGGACCGCCATGGCCTCCAAGATGTTGATGTGAAACGTCTTGAATAGGGGAGACCATGTTCCTTGAGCCTGTTTTTGGTGGGAGTGACCTCCCCAACCCTCCAGGGAAGCGTCCGTGTGGATGTTGAGTGATGGAGGTGGGTGTTGAAGAGAGATGGACCTTTTCAGGGCCTTTGCTTTCGACCACGGCTTTAGGAGCAGCCGAAGTCTGTTTGGGAGCCGTCTCTTGAGGTCTCTTCGAGCGATGGACGCGGAACGTCTCCAGACTCCCGCGGCATCCTTTAGCTGTGCACGTAGCACTGGGTTTGTCACTGAGGCGAACTGTAGAGAGCCTAGAACTCGTTCCTGCTGACATCTTGAGATCCGTTTGGATTTCAGCAGTCGCTTGACAGACCCTGCTATTTCCTTCCTTTTCTTCTGGGGAATGGAAAGGCGGTGTGACTGAAGGTTCCACTGGATTCCTAACCATTGGAACTTCTGAGCTGGAGAGAGGCGAGATTTCTTCACATTTATCTTGAATCCCAGGTGTTCTAGGAACTGGGTAACTTAGTTGCAGGATCTTAAACAATCCTCGGGCGATGGAGCCCAGACTAGCCAGTCGTCGAGGTAGGCCATCACCTGGACGTCTCAGAGGCGAAGCTGTTGAACGATGGCGTCCGCCAGCTTTGTGAAGATCCGAGGGGCCACGTTGAGGCCGAAGGGCATGGCCCTGAAGGCGTAGCTTTTCCTTTGGAGTCGAAATCCTATGTAGGAGGAAGCGTGATGGTTCATTGGAACGTGCCAGTAGGCATCCGCCAGGTCTATGGAGACCGTGTAAGAACCTCGAGGCAGAAGGGTCCTTATCTGTTGAAGAGTCAGCATCTTGAACTTGTTGTTCGCTATGAACTTGTTGAGGGGGGATAAGTCCAGAATGACTCTGAGCTTGTCGGAGTCTTTCTTGGGGACGCAAAACAGTCTCCCTTGGAACCTGGTTGACTTTACCCTCCTTATCACCTTCTTGTTCAAGAGATCTAGGACATATTCTTCCAGAAGGGGGGTTGATTGTTGGAAGAATTGCTGGAAGGTTGGGGGTGGCTGAGTCCAACTCCAGCCTAGACCCTTCTTGACGATGCTGTGTGCCAAGGGATCGAAGGTCCAACGATCCTGGAATTGGCGGAGTCTTCCTCCCACCGGAAGCAGTTCATTGCTTCTGGTGTCCCGAGGGTTTACTGCCTCGGCCGCTAGCTCCCCTTCCTCCTCTGCCTCTGGAGGGACGGCGAGATGCGTCTCTGCCTGCACCTCTGTTTAAGCTTCTACCTTTGGGACGAAAGGTAGTCGTCTGTTGCTCGAAAGCAGGGGTGAAAACCGGCGACTGTGACAAGACCGGTTGAGTGACCAGCTGAAAGGTCTGCTGTGGCTGAGCTGCCACTTGGGGAGTAGCGGATCCCGGAAACTGCCGTCTCTGTGTACGTTGCTGGGGTTTCTGCTTGGAGGATTTCCTCTTAGGTTGAGGGCTGTCGTCCTGAGAGGATTTCCTCTTCTTCGACATGCCCCACTTGTGGAGAAGGTTCCTGTTCTCCGTGGCGGCCTTGTCGATGATCTCTTTCACAAGGGCAGAGGGAAAGAGGTGCTTACCCCAGATGTTGGAGGAAATCAGCCTCCGGGGTTCGTGTCTCACTGTGGCACTGGAGAACACGAATTCACGACAGGCTCTACGAGCCTTCATGAAGCTGTACAGGTCTTTAACTACAGTCGCCAAATGCGTTTTGGCGAGCACCATGTAGTGATCGGGGACTCTAGTGTCACCGGCCATGACGTCGAGCTGTACCTGGAGGGACATGGATGCGGCGAGCCTTTCCTTCGTGTCATGTTCCCGACGAAGGAGATGGTCATTAAGTTTCGGGAGGTCTTCGTTAAACTGACGTCCAGCAACGTCAGGTTCTAGTTTCCCCACCACGAAGTTATGCTGGACATCTTTCCAGTGTCGAACATCGGGGGGAGTAATCCGTCTAGTAAGGCAAGCTACTAAGCGAAGGATGGGGACGGACGTGACGTCATTTAGTAATGGCGCCCGTTTGTTTACGTCTCGAGTACCAAAAGTAGCCACGGACGAGATTAGCTGTGGAACGGCTCCCCAGCTATTCTTCGCCCCTACACATCGAAGTGTTAACTCTATGTGGGGTGCAGATAGCTATGTGGCACGTTAATACATGCGTCCCCTGTTGATATACGATGTCTTAAAGGGAAACCTTTAGGATACTCGCTCCAGAAGTTAGAATTCTGTGATAACCTGTGGTTAAATTCTCTGGGAATATCTAGTAGTTATATACCCAAGGAAGCTACCAAAAAGGAGCCTTCCATCAGGATGCCATGGCTTGAGCCCAAAAATATAGATACATATATATGAATATATATATATATCTATCTATCTATCTATCTATATATATATATATATATATATATATATATATATATATATATATATATATATATCCATATATATATACATGAATATATATATATATATATATATATATATATATATATATATATATACATATATATATGTATATATATGTATATATATACATATATATATATATATATATATATATATATATATATATATATATATATATATATATAAATATATATATGAATATATATATATATATATATATATATATATATATATATATATATATATATATATATGTGTATGTATATATATACATATATGAATATATATGTATATATATGTATATATATATATATATATATATATATATATATATATATATATATATATATATATATATATATGTATATATATATATATATATATACATATATATATATATATATATATATATATATATATATATATATATATATATGTATATGTATGTGTATATATATATATATATATATATATATATATATATATGTATATGTAATATATAGATATTACTTGTTTAAAACACATGACCTACAGTTCACTGTGGAAGTAAGAGAAGTGTGAGAAATGCCATAGTCATATCATAAGCAGGATGCGAATGCCAAACCTCAGCAATGTAACATTTTTCATGAAGAGTAAACACAACCAAGCCCGTGAGAAAGAGTTGTCTATGAGAACGGAACAAGTACCTTCCGGTATTAATGTTGTGTTTACTATAATCCATGAAGTGCTGAGATAACTAAGTAAACTTTAACGTGAAAATGGATATTTGTGGCAGTTCATTTTGAGATGTCATACGGAATGGTCATCCGACCAAACCATCTATACTCCTGTAATGGAGATGTTAATACTGTTTTTAAAGAATAAACTATTTTAAAGTTAACTTACCTAGACTTTACTTGAAGATGTAATATACCAAATCTAATCTATAACACATTGAAGATGACATTTGAAGAGAACCCAAATGTGTGTTAGTAACAGTAGCACACAAATAAATGGTGGCAGCGGTAAAACTCTAAGAACCAGAGAAAGATCTTCAAGAACCAGTGAATAAAACTCTAAGAACCAGAGAAAGATCTTCAAGAACCGGCGAATAAAACTCTAAGACCCAGAGAAAGATCTCCAAGAAATCAACAGTAATGAATCTACAATTTTGACTAAGTATTATAGTCCACCAAAGAAATGAAAACATTTAATACCAACAAATAAATGTTATACAAACAGAAGAACTGGATCTTCAATCAACATCCTAAGAAAACCAAGGACTGACATTCAACGTTTACTAAACATTGAAGAAACATATCCAGGAAGCACTACATTCAACGGAAATCGGACCGAAAACATTCACCCAAACATCAATAAGAAGAAACAATCCAGTGAGAGAGAGAGGAAATGACGACATCACCCTACGCCCATATAAACCGAAGGTAAGTACATTTTCTTTATTCATTTCAGTTTTAGACAGTGAAGTGTAGTTATCACGAGTCAATCGTCCATTATTGCTGGGGTGAGTTGTTTGCTAATCTTTAATTTTCTTTCATTTAAGGAAACTGTATTCAACTTCGAATTCACGTCTAGAATTTTCTTTTCTCTGTGCTAATTCCGTTTTCTTTCAGAAGTTCTCGGGAAATATCTTTGTATTCCGTTTTCTTTCAGAAGTTCTCGGGAAATATCTTTGTATTAGTATCATTGTTTTGGGGGATTTTGTTATAATCTTTATCATTTAGTGCTTATGCGTTTACGCAGTGGACGTCTGTATTCATATAGATATTTTGATAGGATTGCAAGGAGTCGTAGAGATAGAAAAAGAAATACAGTAAACATGACGCCCCCTGTGAGCCCCACCCCTGGACCGAGTAACCCAACCCCAGGACATGGTAACCCCCCTCCCATTGTGACACTAGTAAATGCTCGCTCTGCAATCCTTCCTTTTCAAGGTCTGGTTAATGGGTTCTTGCCTCAGAATGTTGAGTCATGGATTTCATCCGTCGATGCCCATTTAAATGCTAAACAAATTATAGACTTGTTTGTACAATTACAAGAAGCTAAAAGTTTTATAGACTTTTCTAAAGGAGATGCGAGTGCGTATTTGAGGGGTGTTTCATTTCAAGAAGCAGTTACCTGGGATGATTTCAAAGTTAGGCTACGTGTGGTCTATGGAGGTGAGGAAGCCTTAGATGTAGTTTTAACATTAAGAAATACACTTAATCAAGGAACTATGACTCGGCTTAATGTTATTGAGAGAGCAGCTCTCATAGCCGATAGTATTAACGAATATCAAGATATTTTAGGTAATTCCACTTGGGTTACTAGAGATAACATCTCCGTGAAAGATTTCTTACGATTAACGTATTTAACTTGCATGACACTTATGTTGCCTGAAGCCTTAGTGCGGTGTTTTGATAAAAAGTTAACGCCAGCAAGTACGGAATTGGATGTATATAAACAGATAAAGAAACATATGTCTAAGTGTTCTGATCTTGATCCCGTGTTTCTACAAGTTTTTGCAAAAAATGAAACAAAGCCACAACAAGTAAACGTAGTTAATAATAGTCAAATTGCAGGAATGACGTGTTATAATTGCAAACGTCAAGGTCACTTGATTGCGGACAGCAGAACGAGATTCTGTTCGTTACATAATAGTTCGACTCATTCATATAGTCAGTGCTACTCGTGTAAGACACAACAGAATCCTAGAAATACACAGTCAATTCCACAGTCAGTTCCATATGGAAATAAAAAGAAAAATCCTCATTTCAATAAGAAGAAACAGCCAAACGTCAATGTAGTTCAAAATCA
>NC_090734.1:68945176-68997676 GCF_036898095.1 Palaemon carinicauda
TTGCCTTGACGAAAGAGACCCATTTTCTCCAAGATGATTCGTATTGCCGTCTTGTGGATTCGGTCTTGTATTCCTCGAGGAAGTCTAGACTTTTCTTCGAGATCCCAAACCTCTTCTTTGCGGCTAGGGAAAGAAAATCATGAGATGAAGGTCCTTGATTTTCGATGATGAAGCGAAGACAGTCGACTTCTGTACTTGTTGGGAGAGAACTGGGCCCGGGAGAGGGATCAGCTTGGGCTGCAGCTCCAGGACCAGGGGGTACCAGTTGCTCCGGGGCCACTTGGGAGCCACTAGGGCCGCTGTCCCTTTGAAGGTTCTCAGCTTGGAGAGGACTTTCAGCAGAAGGTTGGTGGGAGGGAACAGGTAGATCTTGGCCCATCTGTTCCAGTCCAGTGACATGGCATCCACTGCTTCTGCCTTGGGGTCCTCGTACGGGGCCACATACCGAGGAAGTTGATTGTTGTCGCTCATTGCGAAGAGATCGATCTGAAGTTCTGGGACTTGGTGAGAGATGAAGGAGAATGATCTTGCGTCTAGAGACCATTCCGACTCTATCGGGCTTGTCCGAGATAGAGCGTCCGCTGTCACGTTGCGGAATCCTTGTAGGTGAACTGCAGACAGGTGCCATTTCTTCTTCTCTGCCAGACGGAAGATTGTCAGAAGCACCTGATTTATCTGGGGCGATCTTGAGCCTTGGCGATTGAGACATCGAACTACCACCGAGTTGTCTAGGGTTAGACGAATATGGATCGAGGGAGGCGGGGAGAGTTTCTTCAGAGTTAGAAGGACCGCCATGGCCTCCAAGATGTTGATGTGAAACGTCTTGAACAGGGGAGACCATGTGCCTTGAGCCTGTTTTTGGTGGGAGTGACCTCCCCAACCCTCCAGTGAAGCGTCCGTGTGGATGTTGAGTGATGGAGGTGGGTGTTGAAGAGGAATGGACCTTTTCAGGGCCTTTGCTTCCGACCACGGCTTGAGGAGAAGTCGAAGTCTGTTTGGGAGCCGTCTCTTGAGGTCTCTTCGAGCGATGGATGCAGAACGTCTCCAGACTCCCGCGGCATCCTTTAGCTGTGCACGAAGCACCGGGTTTGTTACTGAGGCGAACTGTAGAGAGCCTAGAACTCGTTCCTGCTGGCGTCTTGAGATCCGCTTGGATTTCAGTAGTCGCTTGACAGACCCTGCTATTTCCTTCCTTTTCTTCTGGGGGATGGAAAGGCGGTGTGACTGAAGGTTCCATTGGATTCCTAACCATTGGAACTTCTGAGCTGGAGAGAGGCGAGATTTCTTCACGTTTATCTTGAATCCCAGGTGTTCTAGGTACTGGGTGACTTTGCTGCAGGATTTTAAACAATCCTCGGGCGATGGAGCCCAGACTAGCCAATCGTCGAGGTAGGCCATCACCTGGACGTCTCGGAGGCGGAGCTGTTGTACTATGGCGTCCGCCAGCTTTGTGAAGATCCGAGGGGCCACATTGAGGCCAAAGGGCATGGCCCTGAAGGCGTAGCTTTTCCTTTGGAGTCGAAATCCTAGGTAGGAGGAAGCGTGATGGTTCATTGGAACGTGCCAGTAGGCATCCGCCAGGTCTATGGAGACCGTGTAAGAACCTCGAGGCAGAAGGGTCCTTATCTGTTGAAGAGTCAGCATCTTGAACTTGTCGTTCGCTATGAACTTGTTGAGGGGGGATAAGTCCAGAATGACTCTGAGTTTGTCGGAGTCTTTCTTGGGGACACAAAACAGTCTCCCTTGGAACCTGGTGGACTTTACCTTCCTTATCACCTTCTTGTTCAAGAGATCTAGGACATATTCTTCCAGAAGGGGGGTTGATTGTTGGAAGAATTGCTGGAAGGTTGGGGGTGGTTGAGTCCAACTCCAGCCTAAACCCTTCTTGACGATGCTGTGTGCCCAGGGATCGAAGGTCCAACGATCCTGGAATTGGCGGAGTCTTCCTCCCACCGGAAGCACTTCATTGCTTCTGGTGTCCCGAGGGCTTACTGCCTCGGCCGCTAGCTCCCCTTCCTCCTCTGCCTCTGGAGGGACGGCGAGACGCGTCTCTGCCTGCACCTCTGCTTGAGCCTCTACCTTTGGGACGAAAGGTAGTCGTCTGTTGCTCGAAAGCAGGGGTGAAAACCGGTGACTGTGACAAGACTGGTTGGGTGACCAGCTGAAAGGTCTGCTGTGGCTGAGCTGCCACTTGGGGAGTAGCGGGTCCCGGAAACTGCCGTCTCTGTTGACGTTGCTGGGGTTTCTGCTTGGAGGATTTCCTCTTAGGTTGAGGTCCGTCGTCCTGGGAGGATTTCCTCTTCTTTGACATGCCCCACTTGTGGAGAAGGTTCCTGTTCTCCGTGGCGGCCTTGTCGGTGATCTCTTTCACGAGGTCAGAGGGAAAGAGGTGCTTACCCCAGATGTTGGAGGAAATCAGCCTCCGGGGTTCGTGTTTCACAGTGGCACCTGAGAACACGAATTCTCGACAGGCTCTCCGAGCCTTCATGAAGTGATACAAATCCTTCACCAGGGTTGCCATGTGGGATTTGGCGAGTACCATGTAGTGGTCTGGGACTCTGGTGTCACAAGCCATGATGTCAAGTTGTACCTGGTGGGACATGGATGCTGCAAGCCTCTCCTTCGTATCTTGTTCCCGACGAAGGAGGTGGTCGTTGAGTTTCGGGAGGTCTTCGTTAAACTGACGTCCGGCTACGTCAGGATCTAGCTTTCCCACCACGAAAGTATGCTGGATATCCTTCCAGTGTCGAGCGTCGGGGGGAGTTACTATGGAGAAGGGTCTGCACTTCTCCAGTGCAGGGCAGGGTTTTCCTTCTTCCACAGCCTTGAGGCACGCAGCGAAGGCCTTTTCCATGAAGGGAAGGACTGCATCGTCGTGTGCGACGTAAGTAGGGTGCTTCTTGCTCAGGGCCGGAAGCTTAGAGCAGGTAAAACCCCTACTTTTAAATGTGGTGGCTAGCATAGCCTGGGCCTTCGAGAGATCGAACACTATCTCCTCCTTGGGTTCGGTCTCTTCTTTAGAGGCAGGTTCAGAACGGAGCCGGACGTAACAGTCCGGGTAAGCCTCAAAGTTTGGGAAGAACTCCACATCTTCCAGGGGGACCGTGCCGATCTTATCGCTGACAAAGATCCTGCCGGTCGCGATAACCATATGCTCGGCATACCTCCAGGGGTTGGCATGTGAGCATGCAGGGAGATCCTTAACCGAGATCTTCTTCGGTTCTTTGGACCCCTTCATGGACCTGATGAACTCATGAGTTTCTTTCAGCCTGTCGTCCATAATGGCTTTGATCATCCGGAACATCTCTTGGGCGGATGGAATGGGTTCCGGGGTAGCGGAGGTAGACGGGAGAGACACTTCCGTCGGTGTAGGAGTAGGGGCGGTGATGGAAGGAGGAGCGACCTCTTGCTCCGACTCGGTGTATTCCACCTGGTCCTCTTCATCTTCCGCACCTTGGGCCATGAGGGTCCTCTCCGTGCCCTCCGAAATATCCGACATATGTTCGTCGTTCTCGGAATCCAGGTGGCACTCGTGCATGGACTGGGCCATGACTACGTCTGGTTCCACCGTAATCTGGACAGTGGGGATCAATTCTTTGGGCACCACAGAATCGGGGGAGGCCTTTGGGAACAGAAGGGACCTCAGTTCTTCAGTGGCCAGGTATGGTCCAGTGGCATTCTTCTGGAAGCCACGCACCCACTTGCGTAGCTTATCCCGAGAAGTGTCCCTGACCTCCGCTGAAGGAGGATTATGAAAGGCATCGACTAGGCGATCCTGGCAGACCATACAGTTCTGCGGCTCCCAGAACTTCAAATCCCCTTTCTTGTTGGCACAAGGGGCGTGAGTCCTACATGCCGTATGCCCGTAGAAGTGCGGGCGTTTCACAGCGCAGAAGTCGTAATCACACTTCATCTGCTCCTCCTGTAAAAGAAAGAGAAAATGAGTATGGGGGGGGGGTCATAAGAATGACTCTTAAACTAAGTTAATATTAATCATTAATTTTAACTTGATAAAGGGTGTGATGCACAGAGGAAGGGTTGAGATAGGATAGGAACATACTCCGTGCATCTCGCCCGGCTGGTTACCGTAACCTTCATCCTTGGACAATCCGAAGTGACCGAAGGCACAGGATATAATTCAAGTGAAGTCCGTAGGACAGATAGAATTCTATGGGAATTGTCAAGGATATAAGGTTGGGACTGAGGCCACTCAGTTCCAAATTAGGGGACTATAAGATCCCATAGGGTAACGGTTTCCGGCAACCAGCCACGCTAAGATACACGCAGCATGCTGGAAATCTGTGATATGCAAGAAGACAGCATGATTACCAATAGAACAGTAATAAGATACTGATCCATTTACGTAAACAAGCCATCTGGTTGCAATGTAGGGCTATCAATATCAGATGATAGCTAGTAGAAGGGGGTGCAAGTCGCCTTGACACCTCCGGAAGGTTCCGGCAGACCTCCGGCACGCCGGAGGCCGCTCCAGCAGAGTTTCTGGCATTAGGACAGACAATATAGAAGTCAAGAGTAATACCAGGGTGGCGGCCGCCGGCACAGCGGCGGAGGGAGCGGCGGCTCCGGCAGCCGGAGGTTGCCGGCTTGGTGACAAGAACAAGGATGGTTATAGCAGAACCGGACTGCCGGCAGTGGATGCCGGATATCCGGGGGCCGGCCGGCGGGCGGACGACTAAGCTATGAGGAAGGAGGGAGAGCCATCGGCTAGAAGCCGGCGGCAGGCGGCAGTCCCCCGGCACACGGAGGACTAGCGGCCGAGAGGATAAGGGATGAGTCACCAAGGTAGGAGGTGGGTATCACCGACAGTGGAGGCGGCAAGGGACCGGCACCCGGATAGTGAAAGAGACAGAAGGAGGGATGTAGGGGTCCGGCCACGGACCCCCAGACATCCCGCCTGAGTGGGTGTACCAATGATAGAGGCTGACTCCATCACCCAGAAGCAGGGGCTGAAGAGGACCGGGAGCTAAGGTAGCCCAAGGGAGGGCTAGGGGACACCCAAGAGCGGGGGGGAGGGGAAACCCCTGCATACAGAACACATCCAGTGGCTAACCCCATAGGACACTATGAAGGGTATATGTACCAGAGTGGACTGCACACAGAAGCTCAAAGTAGCCCTATCACTCCACCCTAAGGAGGAGTTGTAGGACAGGGGACAGATGGGTATAGACTAACCTAAGTATAGGCTAGGCCATACAAGAGATAGGTGGGGAGGGGAGAAGAGAAGGGTCTTCCATGGAGGGGGTTCTGTACCAGAGCGGCCACTGAGGAAGGGAGGACACTCCCTAGCCTAAGGTAAGGCAGCTTGACTGAAAACGGTGCATGGGTATAGTTTCAGCAAGGAACAGAACTAACCCCTCCAAAACCTAACCTAGAGCAGGGATGTACGTCCTGAACTAGGAAGGATGGAAGACATATCGCTATTGCAGGAAAAGTCGGAGACCTAGCCCTAGCAATAGAGGAAGGACTAGCCGTTCCTCACTCTCGGACGCAACCCTAAGGGGGGATCATTCCCTTAGGGAGGACAGAGAGGCGATAATATACTCTGATATGAGCTTGATCCCCTTACGTGGTAGGGGGAGCAAGGCTACACAGAGGGGATGCCCTAAGGCAGGGGATGAAGGAAGCATATAGGGGTCCTACATGTAGGTTAGGTTAGAAAGACACACTATCTAACCTGTCCCCTATATGGTCCCTGGAGGCGAAAACACTTGCATCACAGTCAATAGTATTGTAAAATAATGCCACTATCTTCATAAATAAGCCTAGGATCACTGATAAATATCATGCATGAACACTGATATAGGCGCTCTGGCCTGGGGGCTATAGTAGCCAACTGGTATGGGGTCAATCGATGACCGATAAAAAGCGTCAAAACACGATATAAAAGTTCCTAGCTATGAAGACTGAATAAACTAATAGTATCGATTAGTTAATAAGGCCGGAAGCGTTGTTGAGGCTAACTAAATAAGGCATGCAGAACAACAACGACGCCATAAAATGGCGGGTCCGGTTGAGGCACAGCTGTGCCACAAAACATCAAATATCTCGAAAAGTAAAATTTACTTTACGGTCAGAGCTTAACTAAACAATACTGGAACCTTGTACTCAACTTTCCAGAAGAAGGCGAGGCCGAAGGTAGCGACATGACGAAGATGCAGTGAGATAAAAAGAGCGTAGGGAAAATCCGTCTAAGATAGGCGAGCTACTAAACGAAGGATGAGGACGGACGTGACGTCATTTAGCAATGGCGCCCGTTTGTTTACGTCTCGAGTACCAAAAGTAGCCACGGACGAGATTAGCTGTGGAACGGCTCCCAACTATTCTCCGCCCTTACACACCGAAGTGTTAACTCTGTTCGGCGTGAAGATAGCTATGTGGCGCGTTAATACATGCGTCCCGTTGATATACGATGTCTTATAAGGGAAACCTTTAGGATACTCACTCCAGAAGTTAGAATTCTGTGATAACCTGTGGTTAAATTCTCTGGGAATATCTTAGTAGTTATTTACCCAAGGAAGCTACCAAAAAGGAACCTTCCATCAGGACGCCATGGCTTGAGCCCAAATATATATATATATATATATATATATATATATATATATATATATATATATATATATATGTATATATATGTATATATATATAGAGGATGTGACAATGATAGTAGGGCAGATAACCTTAACATTTTACCAAAATAGTTCATTTTATGATACAAGCATCAAACATTTCATGAAGGTTCTTTATGGTGTTCTTATGAAAATAACACTGAGCCACTCAAATATTTCCTTTTTCAAGATGGCCGCCACATCTTTAAAAGGGCGGTGAGATTTTGACAAGTGGGTCATATGAAGCACTTTTGATGACCAGTGGCCTAGATTTGAAGGAAAACCACTATGTTTATGTCAATAGTCACTGTAAATACAATGTCGTGAAAATTCTAAAGTGGGCATGCGCAATATTTGACCCGAATTATTCATTTTATTAGTAATTGAGTGGTTAAACTTGATATTTTACCAAATTAGTTTCTTTGATAGTTCAATTATACAGATTTGCGAGTTTAACATTCTGATAGTGTAATTGATATTACCTATAACTCACCAGGGTTTTCTTACAAAATGGCGGCATAAAAAAGTTGGTTATTCATTTACTCCCATGCAGCGTGACTTCGGCTATATCAGGGAAATAAACATGAAATGAATGATAAAATGAACATGAAAGGATGATAAAATGAACTTGAAATGATGATGAAGTGGGGTGGAACACAAGACCAATAGGGTTAACCAGTTTAGACTGTTAAATGGAGGATGGGTAAGGTCCGGCAATTTAGCCTACTGCAGGGGATCCTACAATTTTGATGAGCTAGTTGCTTACACTACCAGGGCACACTGGTGCAACTAGCTGCTGTGAAAGTCGGCATGGGGTTTAGTGTCAGCTTTATTATGTTTCCCAAATACACCTTGATTCACCCCATATATAGTCAAGGTGTACCCGAATTGACGAGAGTGTGCTGACGCGGGAAAGCTGAGCCAAGAAGGATGGGGCTTTTGTCCTTTGGATGGTGTACAGATCGCACAGGAGTTAAATGGTGCTAGATGCACGATCGCTAGGTGTAGAGATAACAGCATCGAACCTAGTCGTATCCCATACAGTAAAGTGTATTTATAACTTGAAGGTGGTAAAAGGATAATCCTTCGGCCTTTCAACTGTCAAAGTATCAAATTTGTGCTGTAGTTGCTAAAAAAAACTTGGGATAGTTAATCTCAATTGAAGAATTTTGTTTTGTATATATGTGTTGTGTTATTTCATTTTGAAATGTCAAAAAGACTTAGTTTGTTAATATCTCCCAATGAGATAAGGGAAACTGATTGGACTAAATGCTTTATCTGTCAGGTAGACAAAGATGAAGCATTGATGTCACCCAAGGATACTTCAGACAAGAGCAAATTGGGGTATACTTTATTAGCAAAGAATATTCTAGAGTTCAGAAAGCTAAATGAAATGCCCATTGCTTTAGATGTTGGATGAATTGATGATGGTCAAGGAATAGAAGAAACACTGATCAGGAATAATGCACAGGATCATCATTCGTGTAGAATAAAATTTAACAACACTAAACTAGATAGAGCTAGAAAACGAAGATCAGATGTGGACTGTGATGATGAAAGTGATTTAACCAATATACGAGAAAAAAAACCTCTCAAGAGCTAGGTAAAATGGATGTTGTGAGATGTTTTTTATGTGAAAAAGAGAGTCCCATATCAGAACTTCGTGAAGCAATGACAATGCAGCTCAATGACAGACCTAACCGTTGTGAGAAAACATTACAAGATAAGGAGCTACTTGCAAAGCTTAGTTCAGGTGATGTCATAGCTCAGGAGTTCAAGCACCATCCAAAATGCTTAACAGTTCTATACAACAGAGAAAGAAAGTTACTACACGATCTTGAAACAACTACGGACCAAGAAAAGTTGACTCTGGCGATGAACTTGCATTTGCAGAGCTAATACCACATATAGTGTAATGTCAAAGAGCAAATCCTGAAGGCATAGTTTTCAAACTGTCAGATCTTTGTTTGCTATATGAACGAAGACTAAGTGATTTTTCATTAGCTGCAATAAAGATAAACAAAACAAGATTGAAAGAGAGAAATCTGTTTAAGCTGTCAGACCTACAGGCATACCATCGAAGTCGAGAGGTAGTGCTTGTGTTCGAGAAGGAAATTGAGAAAGCACAATTAACTGCCTGTGAGTATACTGATGCCATGTATTTGGTAAAGGCAGCAGAAATCGTTCGGAAAGAAATGTCACAGCACAAGGTTCAATTTACTGGTACTTTTAAACCTGAACTGATATCAGAAGCTATTCCAGATACATTGTTAGAATTAGTATCTATGATTGAACATGGCCCTGACATCAAATCCCAGATTGAAAATGGCGTCAAAGATTCTGATCTCTCAATTGCTCAGTTATTGCTGTTCAATTACCATTAAAAGGGAGTCAAAGATAGCAGCATTCGCCAAAAACATTCTTCAGATCGTGAACCTCCACTTGCAGTTTATGTTGGGCTCCTTATATTTGCAAACACAAGGAAACGTAATCTCATAGATATTCTCTTTCAACACAGAATTTGCATTTCGTATGACCGGAGGTGAGAAATGTTGGATTGGTGATCAATCAGAGAAAGACTGAGGTCATGCAGATTCTGAGAGGTAATCAGATAAACTGCTTTACCACAGGAGTAATATTACCCAACTCAAACTTTTTCAAACATTTAAGAGTCGTCATTACCAGCGATGGATCAATAATTATAGAATTCAAGGATAAAATAGGGAGGGCAGAACAAACAATTGGGTGCTAAAAACACTTTGTAGATCAAATTGAATATCAGTTCACAGAAAAATAAAAGTATACATTTCACTTGAAATATCAATATTAACTTATGGGCACCAGTGGTGGTGCAGCACTGTAACAACTGATGCAAAATTTCTTGCCTTTGAGAATAAAGAGTTGAGAAGGCTTTTGGGAATTAAATGGCAGCAACATATAACAAATGTGGCAATTCTCAAGGTGGTAGGAGTGCTCAATGTGAATTATTTAGATTATCAAGATGGAGATGGATGGGGCCTATTTTAAGAAGGGAAGATGAATTAGTCTAGGATGTACCTGAATGAAAGCCGTTAGGCAAGAGAGGACATGGTAGAAAGAGAGAAATGTAGCAGATGACAAGTGGAGAGAGGTTGGATCTGAAAATTGGGTTAAGCTCAGAGAAATTGCACAATTAAGAGATATATGGCTCTATGCATCTCGTGAGTGCCAAAGGATTAAGTAAGTATAATTACTTAATTTACATACTACCACACTAGAAAGTTACACTCGGCAAGCTCCGTGAATATTCTTATGAACTCAATACAGATCTTTAGATATCTCTCTTCTACAAGAAATGGCATTCTTTCCCAATTTTCTGTTAAGATTATGAATTATCATACAATATAAATTACTTGTCTTTGAAGACAAATTTCCCACAGCAAAGTTTAGCTTCATGATGGATTATCATAGGTTAAAAATTTCTGATTACCCCTTTCTTTTTACTGTAAGGCAATATTCTTGAAAAAAAAAAAAAAAAAAAAAACACATTATTGGTCCTGCAAGATTTATTAGCTTAGTATTGTCGCAAAACTCGTTAGTGTGGAGAATAGCGAATTGAATTATTATCAACCTGATTCCCTCAATATAAGAAATTGCTTCCTTTAATTGTGTTTTAATCTATTATTGTTTTTATTACAAGAAATAAAATCTTCAATATCAACATTCCATCCCTTAATTAATTACAAGAAATCCTAAGCTGCATTGTAATATTAATAACAGTACACAACAGGGGCTTACTTCCCATCACAATAACTCCATTGTCTTACTGTATTATGCAAATAATAACAATAATAAATAATAAAACAGGATATTACAGCATTCAATTTCCTAGGTGTATTCATAAAGAAAATATACATTTATAAATTTATTGATACATTGGTTGCTACGGGGTATCCAGGTAATGAGACTTCTAAAAATGTGCTATCTTTTAAAGTTTATTTACAATTTACACAAAATAATTTCAACTTACTATAATTTTTAGTTTAATAAATTACCACACATTCGTTACAAAGATAAATAAATTAATGATATAGAATTATTTCGGAAGCGAAACTAAAATGGGACATTTTGGACACATCTACACAATGTTCCACCTCCAACACCTGCTATCCATCTTTAGGTAAAGAAATTCACAACAAAGAAGTTTGAGTTGAAAGGCTAATCAGTAATTCTTAATCTTTTATGGAATGAAAATGGCAGAATGAGCTAATATATATGTTGCTGAACTATTTTAAAAACATTTGTATGCATTATATTTTACAGTATAAGGCAACTTAGTCATCATTGTCCTCTTCCCTATAGCCATCACTAACAGCTACCTTACCCATCATGTCTAGCATCGCCCGTGCATCAGGGTTTTTGTCAAGAGCACTCTTCTTTTTGCGTGTTCCTTCCTAGAAAATAGAGAATTATATGTTTAAATCATATGTTACAAAATAATAGACATAATACTCTGGAGGTCCAATATAACAATTCTTATAATAAATGTACTAATTGCAAACTTTATATGCCTACAACAAATTCTAAGCTTTAAACCTTAAATACCATACATCATTAGCAACCTCCATATTGCATTCCATAATAAGTTTTTTTTCTTGGACATGCACGCTCCAAGTACAGCATTTTCTTTTTGCACTCAAAATTCATAATAATTAAATGAGCCATAAACCAATTCCTTATTAAATTTAAAATAATGCTTTTCCCTGATTGACTTTCTCAATTGAGAACTTGCAATACACCTTTTCTCACTTATTAAGGAATGTTTGACTCTTATCATTCTTAGAGACACTTCCATCACGTTTAACCTTATTACCAACTAACAAAGCCTCAAAATGCAATGAAGAAAGTTGCCACCAGATTTATCCACCAATCTCTAACATTTTCTCTATTAGGTATATCATCAGCGCTAAAGTCAAAGTCATTTATCAAAATTCCAATCAAGTAGGTTGTAGTTTTCTTATTCTTCTTGTCTGGAGACATCAGTGACAGGTCTTACAATTCTTTCAGGCAATAATCAAAGGACATGCCACAAATCAATTCATTTATTATTCATTGAATAATTTCCTCTTAATGAGAGAATGTCTTGTCGAAGTCATCGTGCTTCAACGGGAAATATTGTTTTCGTGTTGAAGCATTGTAACGGGCAAGAGGGCTCTCGAACTTGTGGAAATTGCTCCCCCAGTTCGAATCTAAATTTCCCTTTCTCATCTTTTTCTTCCTCTGAATATTACTTCGACCTTCTCCTAATCTTATAAACTTTCTTTCGTGTTACTGTCCCAACTCTATGAGTAAGCTTTCCCTTATTATATATGTGTTTATATGTACATATACATGTTTTCATCTTTTTTTCAATGGCGTGGATGTTTCTACATCCGTTATTGAACCCTGGCGTGGATGTTTTTATGTCTGTTATAGCTGTCTGCTTTGATGAATGGGAAGAGGTATTGAGATTGGGAGGTATTTGCATTCATAGCTATATGAGAGAGTATTGGATGATCTCAGCCATCACGAAGATGGTTTGGACTATTCTCATGTGTTGGGTCTTCAGAATCAATGGGGATCCAATGTTTGGGGTATGACTCTCGGCTTTTGGCCGGAAGCCCATCATTACAGATATGGGGAGGATGATTCCATAGTTTCTAGGTCTCAGGCCTAACAGGTGGGTTCAACTTACACCTGTGCCCCTAATCCTGCTTTGGTGCTATCCTTCGTGTAGGGCATGGAATGAACCATCTGGGAAGTGTACTCTCATTATGCTGATGCAAATTTTCTTTCCAACGTATGATACTCTATTAATATTCTCAAGTAGATAAATCTCCTAACAAACTCGCAAACAACAAACTATTCTCTCTGACATGGATCTTTCTGTTGACAAACCCCCCCTCTCCTGGATATGCTGACTCTCCCCCGGCACTGTTGACGACCTCTGGCAAGTCTATTCAGAAAAATTCTGCTGATGACTTGGGAACTAAAAAGGGCCAATCCTCCAATTTCCAGAAGTATGATGGTAATGTGAGAAAATTTCAAGTCATTCATATGTGAGATTCGCCAACAGGCTGTCATAATGTAGTGTTATGGATGACTTTTAATACAAATGGTAAGATTACTGAAATAAGGATGAATTTAAAGGAAGATGGAAAATGGGAAGCATGGATCTGCTTAAATGATCATGAAGAGGCCTTCAAAGCAATTTCTGAAATTTCTAAACTAGAAAATTGATAATAGTTTGATTACTCAAGCATTATGCAATGCTGCTACTGGGAATCTTGATATTTATTGCCAGAGTGACTGGTATCACACCGAATCTATGGACACAAATATAAACTTCATATCGGAAAGATAGCCTAATTCACCAATGTGGCTTATTGCAACCTCGAAGGGTGAAGACTATGATTACTTTAAATTTAGCAATCTGAATGATTTGAAGTTCTCTGGCATCCTGATATCGAAGGCCATTGATGCCAATATCATTTATTATAAATAAAGATTACAAGAATGTTCAATTAAAACCAGAGAAGTAAATATGTTCTAAAGGTTAAATAGCATTAAGAAGACCTTCTTCTGATATAAATTAAAAAATTTCACTAGCATTGTACGACACCATGTCCAAGGATCTTCGCAAGGATGAACCTGCCATCCTCACTACGAGCCTCAAACAGATATTTATTTCTTTCAGTGCTATAAGCGGGGCATTCAGTCAACAAATGTCTCACTGTCAAGGGTATCAAACAGTCGTTGCAATATGGTTGGTGTGAGCCAGCCAGCAGAAACTCACGTGTCATCCGAGTGTGACCAATGCGGAGACGACAAAGAGTAGTCTCCCATTTTTGGGGCATCCCATTATACCTCCAAGGGGATATAACAATCGCAATTTCTCTCATCTTATTTTTAGTTAAAATATCCCAATGCTGTTGCTAATTGTTATAAATAGAATTCTTAATTGTTGATAAAAATTCATTACAGAGAATGGGATACCTTCTTGGTAGCAACTCGGCTGCATCACCCTTTGCCAGTGAATCTGCCTCTTCATTTCCAGACACACCTACGTGTGCCGGAACCCGACAAAATCGAACTGTTATACCCTTTAGGCCAATAATTAAAAGCCACTCTAAAATCTTTAAAACTAAAGTGTTACTAGAATGAAAACCTTCTAAAACTTGAAGGATACTTCTTGAATCACTATAAATGGTAAAATTGCCCTCCTCTTTTAACGCTATTTTCTCAATAGCGGTTAGTATGCCATATAATTCAGCAGTAAATATGGAAGATATTGGCGGAAGTGCACCTCTACAGTTAAAAGAACTACTATTTACTCCAAATCCAACGCCAGCATCAGATTTGGAGCTGTGGAGGATTAATTTTTGTTTTCTTTTTTTTTCTTTTGCCAAATCCAGAGAGAGAGAGAGAGAGAGAGAGAGAGAGAGAGAGAGAGAGAGAGAGAGAGAGAGAGAGAGAGAGAGAGAGTGTATCGATCGTTTGTGGTGAGAAAGACTGTTGGTTTAAATGAGATTGTTTGTTTATGTTTTTAGCTAGGTTACGACAGTGGTGAATGTTTCGGGGCGAATGCTTTTTTGATTTGACTGCAGCTTAAGGCAGTTGTGTGAACGCTGGATTATATATATTTTTCTTACCAGCGTTGGAAGTGTTGATTGATTTTCGAAGTAAGTACAGTTTTGTTTATCTTTGCTTGTCGTGTTTGTGAATGATAGGAACAATTTATTATTTATCTTTGATTATAGTGCGATAGTTAAGTTAGTTAGGAGTGTTCGTAAGTGTTTTTCTTTTTTATTTTGGCAGGCCGTGATTCTTCCTTTGGAGAGCTTATATTTTGAATATTGATTGACGACCTGGCTTATGATAAAGAACTGGATACGACTGTTCAGATTTAGTTAAATGTTGATGACCCGGACCGAATGAATTTTGATTGCGGTTATTGATGATGATGATAAGGATGACGATGATGACGATGATGATTACGACCCCGATTAGGGAGGCAGCTATGGCACATTGGCCCTTGCTGTAGTATTACCCACAGAGTTGTGATAGTTTGCCATTAAAGACAGTTGGCGGTGTGTGGACGACTGTATTGGTGTCCCTAAAATATGTATATAAACATATTTGGTTGTGGTGCATCTTAGTTTTTAAGTTTTGATATTTTTTCTCCGGGTTTATGTGAATGTGGTATTTGTTATTTATTATGTATGTTAAGTTTTTTGTGTTGTCTGTATGATATCTTTAGTTTTAAGTATAATAATAATTTTGATTGCGTTTACTTTTAAGAAATAGTGTTAAGGTTATGTTTTGTTTTCATTTTCCTTTGGTCCAAGAGTCCAGTTGATAACGTAAGGGGAAAGTTTGTGCAGAGGAGACATTTGTCAGTTAGTGTGATCAAGGGTGTGGGGGTTGTTTTTGTAACATCCTGCCACATTATTTTGGCGCCCGAACAGGGACTGCCGAGGTGGGATTGGAAGCTGGACTGTTGGACAAAGGACTGAATTAGGATTAGGAATTAGATATAAGGTTGATGAAAAATGGAGGCGCAACTACGGGTTTTGGAGGAGGAATTGCGGCATTATAAAGAACGGGAGCAGATGTGGATAGTTGAGAAAGAGAGGTTGCTAGCAGAGAATGAGAGGTTGAACTGGGAGAATGAGGCGATGCAGAAGGAGCTTAGGGAGTTGAAGGGAACTGTAGAGAGAGTGGAAGAATGTTTTGAGATGAGGATGAAAGAGAATGAGGAACGAACAGAGAAACGATTGGAAGCTATGATGGGGCAAGTCATGGGGATGATGAAAACTTTAATGGGTGAAGGTGCAGTCGGAGGAGTGTCCTCAGCTTCGGGTAATGGGTTGACAGTGGATGAGAAGGCTAAGGTTAGTGATAATGGGAAAGGAAGTGATAGTGATAGTAGTAATAGTGATAGTGATGTTGAAGATAAGGGAATTAGGCATAGTAAGGATGAACAGAAAAGTGAGAGGAAAGACGAAAGGAAAGGTAAAAGTGATGTGAAGAAAGAGAAGAAAAAGTGTCAGGCTGATAGCAAGGACGATCGTGAATGGGTGAAAGTGGCGAGTAAGAAAAGGGCTAGGAAGAGTATGATCAAGGATAGGAGTATGACTGTGGAATTAGACTCCTTATATTCTAGCGAGGAAGTAGGAAACAAGAAGGAAGGTAGCAGTGATGATAGCAGTGAGAATGAACGTGATGTGTTTAAGACTGTGTTTATGAGAGAGGTACCTCGGTGTGAAAGGTTCAATGAGCATAGTAGTAGGGATGTATATGAATTTTTCAAGGAGTATGAGAGGTATTGTCAGGATAAGTATGGTGATAGTAAAAGAGTTTGGGCTAGGGAGTTAGGAGAATATTTGACTGGGTATTTGTTGACGATGTATGGAGTGATAATGAGTGTAGGTGACGTTGATTATGAAAGTGTGAAAAAGAGAATAATTGAGCAGGTAAAACGTATGAAAGGGAGTGTTAAGTATAAGCGTAAGAATGATTTTGATGAAGCACGGATGAATGCAGGAGAAGCGATATCGATGTATGTATGTAGGTTGGAAACTTTAGCTAGGAAGAAGTATGGGGATGAAGGTATAAATGAGAATAAGGAGTTAATGAGGAAGTTTTTGGCTACTGTACCTGAGAATGTTGCTGAGTTTATTAATTTGAAACGCAAGGAGAAAATGAGGTGGACGCAAGAGAGATTGACATGGGATGATATACTAGAGATAGTTGAGGATTATGAGTTAGATAGGTGCATGAAAGAAAGTAAATCTGTGAGTGTAAGAACTGGAATGGAAGAAAGTGTAATAGAATTTGGTAGTTATAAGGATGCAATTTTGAGAGGACCAATGAGGGTAGCTGATAATGTAGTAGATAGGAGTGTTAGGGCGAGTAATGTGGGAATACCTGTAAGGACAAATGAAGGATTTAGACAGGGTAATTGGCCCAATAGGGATATGAGTGTGAGTGCACATCGAGGTATGTCAGATAGCTGTGTCCGTGATGAAAAGTGTTATAGGTGTGGGAAAGTAGGTCATAAGAAGAATGAATGTAGATGGGCTCTAGGTGCTTGTTTTGGATGTGGTGAGGTAGGGCATAGAATTAGCGACTGTAAGAAAGAGAAAGTGATCAAGTGTTATCGGTGTGGTATGACTGGGCACGTAGCAAGTGGATGTAGGAGTAATCGTATAAATGTGATTTGTGGTAATTGTGGTAAGTATGGTCATTATGCTAGAATGTGCAAGGAGCCGCGGGGTAAGTGTACTGAATGTGGTGCAGATGGGCATATAGCTAGGGTTTGTAGAAAGAAGGGATTAGGCCAGCCAGGATGTTCGGGAAACTAGAGTGTGAGAGGGTTCAACTGGGTGAGTCCTCCTGTGTGTGTAGAAGGAATAGGATCAATGTTCGTGAGAATGGGATGAATAATTGGTTGGAAATGAGCAAGTATGAATCTAGTATGCATGAGAAGTTAGGGCTGGAAAATAAACAATTAGTGTTAGTTGAATATAGGAAAAAGAGGCGTTTGAAAGTTTTAAGTAAGGACGAAAAAAGGAAAAGTTTTATAAGTAAAAGTGGGAATAGTAATAAGTATGACAAGAGTGTAAATGTACAAGTGAGTGTGGAAGATAAATGTATTAATACAGATGAATCATGGCTGAGTATGAAGGATACCTATAGTGTGTGTGGTTTTTCATTAGATGATGTAAAAGAAAGTATGACGAATGCAAGAGTGAGAGATAGGAGAATAATAAGTAGTATGAATGAATCTTTTATTAAAGTAGAAAATGGTTTTGATGAAATGGATGAATTGCTGATGGTAATAAGTGAGATTTTAGGGCCAGATGATAGTGAGGTAGATGGGATTGTACATGAAATATTAGATGATAGGGATTTAGGTAGGAATAGTGTTAATGTAGCGAATGATTGTGATAAGGAAGAAGTGAATGAGAGAGTATATGGAGGACCAGTTACTCGGAGCAGAGGTCCTGTTCCCGACTGCGACTGGGTTATGAAAAAAATATTGTAAGTTTTGTGTGAGACGGATTTGGCAAAGTAAGGGGGGAGGAATGTGGAGGATTAATTTTTGTATTATTTTTCTTTTTTTTCTTTTGCCAAATACAGAGAGAGAGAGAGAGAGAGAGAGAGAGAGAGAGAGAGAGAGAGAGAGAGAGAGAGAGAGAGAGAGAGAGAGAGAGAGAGAGAGGGATTGTGTTAGTGAGCGAAAGTAGTTAGTGTATCGATCGTTTGTGGTGAGAAAGACTGTTGGTTTAAATGAGATTGTTTGTTTATGTTTTTAGCTAGGTTACGACAGTGGTGAATGTTTCGGGGCGAATGCTTTTTTGATTTGACTGCAGCTTAAGGCAGTTGTGTGAACGCTGGATTATATATATTTTTCTTACCAGCGTTGGAAGTGTTGATTGATTTTCGAAGTAAGTACAGTTTTGTTTATCTTTGCTTGTCGTGTTTGTGAATGATAGGAACAATTTATTATTTATCTTTGATTATAGTGCGATAGTTAAGTTAGTTAGGAGTGTTCGTAAGTGTTTTTCTTTTTTATTTTGGCAGGCCGTGATTCTTCCTTTGGAGAGCTTATATTTTGAATATTGATTGACGACCTGGCTTATGATAAAGAACTGGATACGACTGTTCAGATTTAGTTAAATGTTGATGACCCGGACCGAATGAATTTTGATTGCGGTTATTGATGATGATGATAAGGATGACGATGATGACGATGATGATTACGACCCCGATTAGGGAGGCAGCTATGGCACATTGGCCCTTGCTGTAGTATTACCCACAGAGTTGTGATAGTTTGCCATTAAAGACAGTTGGCGGTGTGTGGACGACTGTATTGGTGTCCCTAAAATATGTATATAAACATATTTGGTTGTGGTGCATCTTAGTTTTTAAGTTTTGATATTTTTTCTCCGGGTTTATGTGAATGTGGTATTTGTTATTTATTTTGTATGTTAAGTTTTTTGTGTTGTCTGTATGATATCTTTAGTTTCAAGTATAATAATAATTTTGATTGCGTTTACTTTTAAGAATATAGTGTTAAGGTTATGTTTTGTTTTCATTTTCCTTCGGTCCAAGAGTCCAGTTGATAACGTAAGGGGAAAGTTTGTGCAGAGGAGACATTTGTCAGTTAGTGTGATCAAGGGTGTGGGGGTTGTTTTGCAACATCCCGCCACAGAGCCATCGGTATATATAAAAGTTGATTCCCTATGTTCTTCAACATGTTCCATAAACAGAGACCTAGCTTCAAAATGATATCTCTAGTAATTTCCACAGAGGGGTTGAAGATACCTTAAATGGAAGCACCTTACCTCTTATTTTATCAAGACTGTTTAATAATTGTTTTACCCCAAAGCCATAAGGTTGAGGAGATTTTGGGTGCAACTCAAAATATGTTGAGTTCCTTACAAGGCTTGCAATCTGAAAGGCTAAAGAGTTAGGGAGTCTTTGTTACCTAAACCAATACCAAATAATGGAAGACATTCGGTAATGGTCTAGAGATAACTCTCCACCATCAACAAGGAGACTTGGGATATAGGTGAGGTTCTAAACGCTCCTGTGACAAATCTAATACCAGCATGATGTATTGAATCTAATATCTTTAACTGGCTTGGGGTGGCTGAGGAGTATATTGCGCACCCATAACTAATTTTGGAGAAAAATTAAGGCCTTATATGATTTTGAAATAATTTTACGGTCTGCCCAGCATGATATATGAGATAATACATTTTAAAAGATTTGGAGCCTCAAGACATTTAGCTTTCAATTCATGTAAGTGAGGAACCCATGAAAGTCTAGAATCGAAAATCAATCCTAAAAATTTAGCTTCACCTACAAATGGGATCCGTTGACCTTTCATGTATACATCCGGATCTGTATGTACTAACCGGATACGACAGAAATGGACATAGTAGTTTTGCTTGTTGAAAACTTGAACCCAGGGCCCAAACAGGGAAAATAGCCCAGTGAGGAAAGGAAACAAGGAAAATGATACCATTTGGAGGCAAGCACAGAAAACAAATTGTATATTTTCTCTCTATATCAATCCATACAACCACTGCCTGTAGAGGTGTACGAATAGACAAAGATATTTGGGAACATCTTGACGAACTTATTTGAGGCTTCTGCCAGGACTCCCCACTTGGTGATCATATGGTGTCCCATAACTAATATATTCGTGAGGACAAGGAATATTATGATCAAGTCTGCTCTCCTGTAGACATACAATTATGGGGGAAGTCTCATGAATAAGGAGCTTAAGTTCTTCATATTTGGCACTTAAACCCTGACCATTCCATTGCAAAATGGAGGAAAAAACTATGGTTTATATTTTGTTATACCCCTTGGATGGAGTCTTCCCAATAGCAGTTTTTGAGCTAACACTATTTCCATGCGTTTTACTAAAGAGGGTCTTGATAGATTGGGTTTTGCATTTCTGATTTTCTTTTTGTCTTTTTGGTCTAATTGTTGATGGGGATGGTGGACCTCAACTTAAATTTCCGAGTTATTTAACTTTACTTCCAGCTGATCAGAAACATCAACAGACAAAGCATCATATTTATTTGACGTCATAATTTTGATATTCCTTATGGAAGGAGGTGAGAGAGATGGAGGTCTCTCTCTTTTACGATTAATAGGTAGTGAGCTACCAGGAATTTGCACCTTCCCCCATACAACTTGGTGTCGGATGGAATCTCCATCAAATCAGGCAAGGACATGACCTGAGAGAGGTTAGTACTATTGTTAGTAATGTGGGAATAAGGCCGTACTGAAATGGGCGATGACCCAGTTTTAATATACTGTGGCAGAGCCTCAGAAGGCGATATGTTTACCTTGCCATGCAGTACTTTATTATTAGAAGTGGTATTTCTTTTTCTAAAATTACTGGCAGTGCTAGGTGGGTTTGATGTCTCCTGTAGTAAATTTCCCGTTGATTTTAAGGCTTTTGCATAGCTAGTTGATTTATTCAAGTCTTTTTGCATGTCCCACACTTATGTGTTCTAAACTTGATTTGTTTAGGGCAGCTTCCTCCAGTTTATACAGTTCGCATCTCCTATCATTTGATTTATGATTCAAATTGCAGTTTAAACACCTGGCCTCAAGTGTACATTCTCCATGATAAGATTTGGAGCAAATACCACACATTTTTTCATTTTTACAAACTTTGGATGGGTGTCCAAATTTAAAAAAAAAATAAAGCATTGCAGAGCTTTTGCTTGAAAGGACGAACTTGAATCCTTTCATTTTCAATAACAATATGGAAAGGTACATCAGAAACCTGGAAAGTAAGTATAATCCTCGATGTTCCAGGAACCTTATGCATTTTCCATACATTTAGTGGACACATGGAAAGTATCGCCTCCTCTGTAAATTCGTAAAGGTCTTTATTAAAGACCATTCCCCTTCCATAACTGAAATTTAGATGAGGTTTCATTTTTAATGTAATTTCATCACTGCCTGTCTGTAAGTTAGATAGTATTGCAGACTGCGTTGAGGATTTGGCATGGATGAGATAACTATTTTTCCCCATACGAGATATATCTCAAGGCGTAATGGTTCCTACTTCTTTCTGAATCAACTTACATATTTTGAACTAATTCCCTATTATCCCTTTAGGTTCAGTTACAAGCCACATAGGTGGTTTTGGCTTTCTCTGTGAAGGCATGGGTACATTTATGTATTGTTAAAACCAATCAGCAGGTTTGTATACACTTAATTCCTTTGGGACCTTATCACAAAGAGGTCCCATGATGCTCAAGCTGTTAATTTTAATATTACTAATATTACAAACGGCATTAAACACATCGTCATTACTATCAAAAGATATCCAAGAGTCCCATTTTTTATCTCCGAGTCTCATCCTTATTTCCTTTATCAATCCATAGCACTCAAATGCTCTATATATATCATCATAGTTTGTCTCTAATGGAATTTGGGAAACATGAAGGATTCGCAGTTTCCTTTTGTTACCTAAATTACTAGATTTTTTAACATCAGTAGAGTGGTCCTTTTTAGTTTGAAGGTCATCAACAGAATTTTCCTTAATCAAACTAGCAGAGGTCGTCAACAGTGCCGGGGAAGAGTCAGTGTATCCAGGGGATGGGGGTTTGTTATTTGGAAAATCCATAAAGCAGGGGTCGAGAAAGGGGTTAATTAGTTAGGTTTACCTGCTCGAGAATATTGAGGCCTCATACGTCAGATAGGCACAATGAGAGTATACTTCCCAGATGGTCCACTTCATACCCTACACGAAGGATAGCACCAAGACAGATATAGAGGCACAGGTGTAAGCTGAACCCGCCTGTTAGGACCGAGACCAAGAAACTATGGAATCATTCTTCCATATCTGTAATTACGGGCTTCCGGCCAAAAGCAGAGATTCCTACCCCAAGCATTGGATCCCCCTAGATTCCGAAGACTCAACATTTGAGAATAGTTCCGCCAAAAAGGTCCATACCATCTTCGGGATGCCTGAGATCATCCAATACTCTAACATATAGCTTTGAATGTAAACACCTCCCAACCGAGACACCTCCTCCAATTCTTCGAAGCAGGCAGCAATAACGGATGTATAAACATACACGCCAGTGGGTATAATGGATGTAGAAACATCCAAGACAATATATATATATGTATGTATATATATATATATATATATATATATATATATATATATATATATATATATATATATACTGTATATGTACACAATATATAAAATACATATATATAAGGGAAATTTTTCGCATAGAGTTGGGAAAGCAACACGAAAGAAAGTTTGTAAAATTACAAGGTCTAGGTAATATTGAGAGAAAGAAAAAGATGAGAGAGAGAAATTTAGATTCGAACTGGGGGAGCAATTTCCACAAGTTTGAGAGCCCTCTTGCCCATCATGGAGTTTCAGCAAGGGAATGATTTGCCGTTCTGAAGCTCAATGACTTCTTCATGGCATTCTCTCATTAAGAGGGTTAAATTTAGCAAACTAATGCAAAAGAAAGTAGGCAATAAATAACGTGGAGACATTTCTAGATTTGGCAAGAAATCCATCTTAATTTGTGTCAAATCTACTGTAGAATGCAGTCTTTTAAGCTAGTTAATATAAAGATAGAAGAAAATTTAATAGTATATATCACACCACATTTGAATTTCAGTTATGGGAGAGGAGTAATTTTTAACAAAGATCTTTATGATTTTAGTGAGCATGAAATCTTGGATATGTGTCCTAAGGAAATATGGAAGGTTCATAAGATTCCCAGAACCTCTATGATTATTCTAACATTTGAAAACCATGATGTACCCTCTCATGTGCATTTCAAAAATGAAAGAATACCAGTTTGCCTTTACCAACAGAAACCTCTGCAATGTTACAATTGCTTCAAATTTGGGCATCCATATAGGGTATGTAAAGACATAAAGATCTGTGATAATTGCTCCGATTTTGAGCATGCACCCTGCCTTTCGATTACAAAGTGCACTAATTGCGACCAAAATCCCAAAGCAACTCATAACAAATGTCCTCAATATGAAACAGAAGAAGCAGCTGTTCAAAAGTCAGATGCAGAGCATATCAGTGTGAGATATGCTGGGCGACTTCTAAGCAAGACCAAAAAATGCCAAGGTCTTAAAATCTAAGTATGTAGGACATTCAGAGAGAACCGTAACACCGGTAAACCAGATAATGGAAAACTGCCTCTTCCTAAACCACCTTTTAAGGCTACCACTATGCTTTCCACGTTTGATTCGCTACCTATCGTCCCAAAGGCACCACCTACTTCCTCTAAGTCTGCCAAACCTCAGATGAACAGCCCAAGACTCTCATTTCAGTCATCATCGTTGCCAGATCTAGGGAAGGAATCCTATGCTAGAGGGCTACTGAATGTACCTGTCATGATGGAGGTACATACTCTTAATAGCTCTCCATCTTTTAATAGAAAAAGATGGAGACCACCATCCTTCTCCCCTCCTATGAGAAATACAAAAATACCTGTTTCAAATAGGTATGAAATTTTATCTGAAAAAGATAAAATATCAATGATTGATGTCGAGGTTCACCATCCTTCTCAAACAAATGAATAAGAAGGTTGCAAAGAAAAATATAAAACCAAGCTTAGCAAGACCTTCCTTCTTAAAGAAAGTATCAAGAGACTCACATCAATTCCAAAAACTCTGATAGGAAGATTTCTTTTAAGGAATCTACCAAAAAATAATCTTTTTATTTTCTCCTCAATAATACAGTTGAATTGTCAAGGTCTGAGGTCTAAATATGAAGAACTGAAGCTCTTGTTTCATGACCACTCGCCTGTAGTAGCCTCTCTACATGAAACAATGCTAGATGTTTTTACTCAATGCCCTATAAAATACATTAATTACAGAACACCATGTAATACTCAAGGAAGAAGCCATGGGGGAAGTTTCGTATATGTTCGCTGTGACATTTCCCAAAATCATTTAAATCTATGTACTACTCTACAAGCAGTAGCAGTACAAATAGATCTAAGTAGGAAATATACTATATGTTCATTATATTTACCCCCTAATGACAGTATATCCTATTATGATGTGGCTGAGGTGTTAAACCAACTTCCTCAACCATTTCTTCTTCTGGGTGATATGAACAGCAGACACCCATTATGGGGAGGCGTTTTAGAAAACTCAATGGGCAATCTGTTAGCATCACTAATAGAAAATGAAGATGTGGGGATTCTAAACACCGGTGAGCCCACTCACTTCCATATCCAGACAGGTACATTGTCGTGCACTGATCTTTCAATAGCAAGCTCTAACTTTCTGGCTGACTTTCAGTGGAAAACATTGGATGACTGGTATACAAGTGATCATGCACCAATATCAATTAAAACTAACAATGGCCCACCTGAATATAGATCACCTCGATGGTGCTTGGATAAAGCTGACTGGCAAATATTTAAAGAACTGAGTGAAGTAGAAGGCAAAGCAGATGAATTAAAAAATATTGATGATACTATTGATTTACTAAATAGAATGCTTCACACAGCTGGAGTGCATTCCATTCCAAAAACAACAGGTCTGTTTCGTCGACGACCAATCCCTTGGTGGTCACAAGAAATTCAGGTGTTACACAGATTTACTAGAACTGCATTATTAAGATGCCGCAGAAATTGCACTGAAGAGAATATCATCACTTTCAAGAAATGCAAAGCACCTCGACGTCAGTCATGGTCATCTTTTGTTTCTTCAGTGAATAAAAGAACCCCATCTTCTGCCGTATGGAAGAAAGTTCATAAGATCTCTGGCAAATATACTCCAAATCCTTGACCAGTGTTAAAAATAAATGATCAGTATATTACTAATCCTATATTAGTAAACAATTCACTTCCTGATCATTTTGAGGGAGTGTCCCAAACGTCAGAAGACTCTCCAGGCTACCTGTATAGATGTAAAGAAGAAGTAAAGACTCTCAACTTCATATCAAATAAGGATGAGACAAACAATCTCCCATTTACAGAGAGAGAATCTGACTGCATTATCAGCATGCAATGATACAGCCCCAGGCCTGGATGAAATTCCTAAGGCAATAATAAAGCATGTGTGTAATGATATTAAAGTTTTTATCATAAGTATTATTAACTGAATATGGCGAGACCATAGTTTCCCATCAGTTTGGGAACTAGCCATTATTTTAGCTTTTTTAAAACCTGGAAAGCTGAAAGTTTTAGCTGCAGGCTACCGACCAATTGCATTGACATTTTGTTTTAGTAAAATCATGGAAAAAATGGTCAATGCACGGCTAGTATGGATACTGGAAAAGAGGGGTATTTTTTCACCAGCAGTGTGGGTTTCAAAAAATGCACTCTACAACATATGCGCTTGTTCGTTTAGAGTTATCCATTTCCGAGTCATTTGCTTCTCAGAAACGTCATTTATCCTTCTGGATCAGATAAGCTACGGGTATCTAAAGATGTAGAGAGACTATAACAGCTTGGGAGAGACGTTAAATCTGGTCAGAGAATCAAACATCGTTTAAGATAAAGTGACTTCTGTCCTCTAGAGTGAAGTAGTCATTAAGAAGGTCAAAGGAAACAATTCGTGTTTTGGGATTTATTTTTGAATTATACGTTGTCATACAATTCATCCAGGAAGTGACTACTGGCCTCTAAAGTGTATCAGTTTTGTATGTCTGACAACTTCTCATTTTATTTTTCGCTAGCAATTTTGCTTAGAACTTTTTAGCAACATAAAATTATCTTATCTGCAAGCATTTTTCTGCCACAGCCTTAACCCTGGATAGGTACGGTCCTCGGACACCCCTTTAAGGGTATACTCGGACGCGAACGACCCCGACGCCAAAAAAAATTCTTGAAAAATCAGTTTTTGCAGTAACCTCCTTTTTTCTTTTGCCAAAAAAAACTTCAATGAATGCTTAAAACTACTGTAAAGATAAATACTACTCATCTGCAGAAAAACTATTTATTATAAATATTTTAAAAAATTAAGTAGAAAAAAAAAAGACCTGACATAAAAATTCATAAAAAAAAAGTTTATACATATATACACAAATCCTTTTAGGAATTGATTCTTGAATGTTTAGGACACATCTTGATGTATTTTGGATGAAGTCAGACCCATGGAGGTGAAGATCTGAAATGAGAAAAAAAGGGTAACTTTTTTTGGCCAAAAAAAATTGTCCAAATTTCATGAATTTTTTGGGGTACCCAAATGAAATAGGAAGTGGCTAATTTTTTTAGGGAATAAACATATGTTATCCTAAAATAGAAATATGTAAAAAAATCTTCATTATTTTGTAAATTACATTTATATCAGGGGCCATATCTAAAGGTAATTTTTTGAGTACTTGGAAATTTCGTAAAAAAATACATATATTTAATATATAATATGATATTTATGCAGGTAAAAATATACCTAAATATCACAAATTCTATAGGGAATAAGAATATATATAGATAGGGCAGCTTACGCTTCGGATATGTCCACAAAATGGCCGCCAACCACACTGACTCAGACTCCCTAATCTGCCACTTGAAATGTAGGAAGGGTATGTCAATTTCAAGGTGTTATTTACTAATCTAATTATTATTGGATATGCATAAAAATTGTATGGTGGGTTGCTGGATAATTGTCGATTATTTTACGACTATAAAATTAAAATTCTGACGCAAAAAATTTTTTTTGAAGGGAAATAAAATCGAAAAAAAAAATGTAAAACAATATTTTAGCTAAAAAAATTTGATGATATTCAATCAAAAAATAAGTAAACAAAATTTTCCGACAAATAAACATCTAGAGGAATCATTACTCTGTGATAGTTCCTTAGTACGTAGTAATTTTGAAAGAATTGGGAAAAAACGAAAAAATGGCAATCACCGGAAAATCGAACACATACCTATATATACGCCATATCTGGCTAAAAAAAAGATAGGCATGGGTAGCCAGATCATCTAGAAACACTTTCCAACACTATAAAAATATAAGTTTTGCGACACTACTTGCCAATTCCTTACGGTAACATGACTAAGCAAAAAAATGCAAAACAAATAAAAAGGGGCACTCGTGGAAAAATGGCCATTCTAATATACGGCATTTCAGAATAAAAAAATTTCAGCCACGTGCTAGGCAAACCATCAAGGCATATTTTCCGACAAATAAACATATAAATGAAATATTACTCTGTGATAGTTCCTTAGTACGTAGTAATTTTGAAAGAAATGGGAAAAAACGAAAAAATGGCAATCACAGGAAAATCGAACACATACTTATATATATGCCATATCTGGCTAAAAAAAAAATAGGCATGGGTAGCCAGATCATCTAGAAACACTTTCCAACACTATAAAAATATAAGTTTTGCGACACTACTTGCCAATTCCTTACGGTAACATGACTAAGCAAAAAAATGCAAAACAAATAAAAAGGGGCACTCGCGGAAAAATGCCCAACATTCTAATATACGGCATCTCAGATAAAAAAAAAGACATGCACGTGTTAGCCCAACCATCAAGGCACACTTTCTAACACATAAACATGAAAAAAAAATCAATAATATACGGCAATTCCTTACTACGTAGTAAATTTTTACAAATATTGAAAAAAAACAGAAATTGGCAACCGCAGTTAAATACCCAATATACCAATAACTACGTCGTATCTGACAAAAACAAAATCACGCATGGGTAGCCAGATCATCTAGACACACTTTCCAACATTAAAAAAGCAAAAGTTTTACGACACTATTTCGCAATGTCTTACGGAAAAATGACTTGGCAAAAAAATTAAAAAAAATTAAAAAGGGACACTCGCGGTAAAATGCCCGACATTCTAATATACGACATCTCAGATAAAAAAAAAGACATGCACGTGTTAGCCCAACCATCAAGGCACACTTTCTAACACATAAACATGAAAAAAAAATGAATAATATACGGCAATTCCTTACTACGTAGTAATTTTTACAAATATTGAAAAAAAAACAGAAATTGGTAACCGCAGTTAAATACCCAATATACCAATAACTACGTCGTATCTGACAAAAACAAAGTCATGCATGGGTAGCCAGATCATCTAGACACACTTTACAACACTAAACAAGCAAAGGTTTTACGACACTATTTGGCAATATCTTACGGAAAAATGACTTGGCAAAAAAATGAAAAAAAATGAAAAAGGGGCACTCGCGGTAAAATGGTCCTCGTGGTGATGAACGACATTTTAACTAAAAAAAAAAACATGCACATGGTAGCCAAACAATCCACCAAGACTTTCCACAACTGATAACCTATACAAGTTGCACCATTCTACGACAATTTCATAATACGTAATAACTTTGATAATTATGCAAACTACCTCAGAAGGGTAAACTCGGACGCGAACGACCCCGACGCGTCTCAGAAATCGGGGAAGGAGTACAGCTACAGCAATGCACATCTGGACACTACTAGAGCGTGTAGGGGAGACACCTCCTGCAGGTCGATCACCCACAAATTCAGTCACAGGGGTGAGTCACGTGAGAAAAACCTGTTTTTTTTTGACGCTCGGGGTCGCAAACGACCCACCGTACCTATCCAGGGTTAATAAGTAAAACAATATGATTATTATCTGGTTCAGTCTCGTACATATGCTTACATAATTTAGAAAAAATATATATAAAAATATAATAATTTAATACAGAGATTAAAATTTTTTGCATACCCTTTTTTATCCAATTCCATACGTGTACCAACTCTGAATTTCTTTTCACAGCAAAGACATTTATTTATCACATTATCAGATTGGTGTATTAGAGTACCTTTATTTTTCAATTTAATTAAAGAATGCAAATAACTGTTATCAGTACCAATAAGAGCATTAATAGAAGTTTGACACTTCAATGATTTTTCCTGTTTAAAGACAACGAATCCCATAATATAGGCAACAATGCTGCTTGAACACAATGACAAATGTTGACTACTGGGCAGATACGTGGAACCATCATCGTCATCAAAATCAGCTGCTTGTTTTCTCTCAAAACGTTCGTCATTTAAAATTTTGTTCCTATCACTTGAAGAATTTATGGCTTGAACTGAAGAGTTGTATGAAAGAGCACAGTTCTTAACTCTGATTGAAAGTGAAAGAATATTTACAGATTCCAGAGGTATACAGTTCCCTTTGAGCACATCTTTCAAGTCATTATGAACTAAAATTCTTTTGTAAAGGGCAGAAAACTGACGGGCAGTTGGATTGTTATTACATCCTCCCATAGATCTAACTTGGCCAAAAAAGTTCTAGGTGAACTTGGCTCATCTTGTATGTTAAAAAATTTTTAATTGGGTTCAGGACAACCTATTAAATTATCATAGATTTTAATCAAACTCCATATACACATTTTGAATCCCAGAAAGCCAGTTTTGCTATTGGAATTCAACAAAGGTTTAATACATGAAAGTTTAAGTTTTCTTAGATATAATTCAGCATGGCCAAGAAAATCTTTAAAGATTCTTTCATTATCCTTTTGCATTGGTCTTTTAAAATCCCATTCGCACAAATTCCTTAAGATGAGCAGGAAATGATTCAAATTTATTAGCAATCTATCAAAATCTTCATCCTTGAAGTGCTTAGAACATAATCGTGAACTAGTAGTTGGAGCATAATTTTCTCATAGCGTAGCTCGAACCCATTCCTTTCTAAGGGGCTCATCTTTTGGAAAACTGTAAAACAAACGTACCAAAGATATTAATGATGGTGAAGAAATGATAACAACAACGATAATGATTAGTAATCATAATAAACAATGACAATATTGAGAGTGCAAGTTTTGATAATGTTAATGAATTCAACAGCAGAGCCAATATTCTTGCTGCAGCTAGCATTCAGTACTTTTCTCTTTTTACAATTTTATGCATTACATTTAAAATTGAACACTTGCTAATGAAATGTAATAGTAGGCTTTAAATTTTTGTCAAATCTTTGAGTAGATCCAAAAGCATTATACGAGGTCAGCATTATTAACTGAAGAGCAGGAATAATTTGTAGCGTGTCGATGCAGATGATGGACGTATAATGAGCTCCCAGCCATCAGGTCGTGACTTTTTGCCTACAATTGGCCGAGACGGCTCACTTCACTTATTCCGCTCAGGGGCTTCTACAGTCATTTAACCTCTTTGGGAGTACTATGGGCAGGTCATCTTTCAGGTGATATACAGGGTTTAAGGCATTCAATGGAGACCCAGTTTTCTTTGCCACAAATGTTCAGTAGTATGAATGCCTTCATTGTTCGACGGATCACAAGGGGGTGTTAGCGGTGGCTTGCTAGTGTCGTTGTGCAGGAAAAACTGTGATGCCAAGTGCAGATCTGTTGGTATGTGTTGCTTAGCTAGGGCTTGTGCATGAAATTTTCCCACAACGTGACGTAGGCAATGGAGATTGTTGGGGGAGGTTGCAGAAGGGAAAAAATTCGGCAGGGATAACCAATGGGTTGCCATAAACCCTTTTCATCTGCCAAGACATCCAGGGCATCATTATAAGTGGTCTTTAGTCTCAGGAAGACCAATGGAAGCTGGTTAAAGAAGTTGGAGTTCTTGCAGTGGGACATCAAGGCTGCTCTGAGGGTACAATGAAAACGTTCAATCATTCTGTTGGCAGCAGGGTTGTAAGTGGTTGTCTGAAGTAGGGGGATTCCCAGGAGATTTGCCAATGAGGTCCACAATTGAGAGGTGAAAGTGGTACCCCAGTCTGAAGTAATATGCTCGGGGATACTAAAGCTCATGATTCATCCTGAGAGTAAGGCAAATGTATATGAGGCAGACATTGCAGTTTCCATGGAAATGGCTTCAGGCCAACAAGCGGAGCGGTTGATGACGGTAAACAGGTAACAATGTCCTTGTGATGTGGGTAGGGGACTTACAAAATACAAGTGAATGTGGGCAAAGCGATGCTGAGGTTGAGGAAAGATGCCCACTCCTGAATCCGTGTATCGATGTACTTTTGAGGTTTGGCATGAAGTACAGGCGCTGAACCAATCCTTAGTAATGGCATGCTAAATGAACTTTGTCTTCAGTAGCTGTGCAGTAGAATGGCACAAGTGATGTGAAAGGCCATGGGAGCAGGTTATCCTTGGTCTAGGTATACCAGTACTGATGTCACAGCGGGCGGTGGCGTTGGAGGCGTCGAGAGGGACTTGCTCACAACAGAAGGTTATGCAGGATGTCCTACATGCTTTGTACTCTGAATCTTTTTGTTGGGGTTCTGCCAAAGTGTTGTAATCCAATCACAGATGAATGGCGGCTGATGTGTTTCTTGACAGGGCATCGGAAACGGGAATAATTTTCCCATGGACGTGTTGAAGGGTACATTTATATTCAGCCAATGTGAAGAGATGGCGGTATTGATGGGAGAACCAGGCATCAGACTGTTGAGTGAAGGCATGCACCAGAGGCATGTGGTCTAAGCGGATGATGAAGGCCGTACCTCCAAGAAGTGGTGAAAGTGATGGACAGCCAAGTGCACAGCCAGCAATTCACTGTCGAAGGTAGAGTAGCTGGATTCCGCCTTAAACAGTTTTCGACTAAAAAATCCCAATAGGAGGGGCAAGCCGTTGACCACCGGCTCCAGTACTGTCCCAATAGCGATTTTGCTGGCATTGGTGGAGAAGGCATTCTTTGGGTTGCAGAAGGCTGCTTTTTGAGGGGGGCCTCCCTTCAGGTCTTTTGGCTTGCCCTTGAGGGAGGGGTAGAGGGGAGCACGAGTGGTAACGATGGCTGACAGGAAAAGGTGATAATAGCTGATCATGCCAAAGAATTCTTGCATTGTTTTGATGGTCGAGGGCGTGGGAATTTCTGAATGGCTGCTACATTGTCAGGGAGGGGGTAGACTTCTTCGGGAGTGATGCGGTGCCTTAAGATCGATACTTCATTAGCGCCAAAGGTACACTTGACGTATCAGACCACAAAGCTGTTCTGTTGTGGGCGGTTGAGTATGATGCATAGATGATAGAAGTGTTCTCTTTGGAGGAAGAGAACAAAAGTATGTCATCCCCTAACATACACAGAAGGGTAGGTCCCCTAAGATGCCGTCCATTAGACATTGAAAAGTGGCCCCAGTATTACAAATTAAAATGCAGGAGTAATTGAAGGTGTATAGTAGTGATGGTGGTATTCCCTAAGTATACACTCTCCATGGTAAGGTTTGGAGCAAAAGCTGCACATTTTTTCTTTTTTACAAACTTTAGAAGTGTGTCTGAATTTAAAACAGTTGAAACAGTGCAGGGGCTTCTGTTTGAAAGGTCAAACTCTAATCCTTTCATTCTTAATAGCAATATGGAAAAGTACATCAGCATCCTGTAAAGTAAGGATAATCATCGGTGTTCCAGGAACTTTATGAACCCTCCATACTGTTAGTGGACACATGTCCAGTATCTCTTCTACTGTAAATTCATACAGGATTTTATTGAAAACTACTCCCCTTCCATAACTAAAATTTAAGTGTGGTTTGACATCTAATTTAATATTGTCACTACTTGTTTTTAGGTTAGATAATATGACAGACTGTGTGGATGATTTGGCATGGATAAGGAAATTATTTTTTCCAAAGCAGGATATATCACCTGGAGCAATGGTTCCTACTTTTTTTCTGTATAAATTTTCAAATTTTATAATAATTCTCTGCACTCCCTTTAGGCTCCACAACAAGCCACATTGGTGGTTTTTTCTTTCTATGGGAGGGTTTGTCTACATCAACATCTTTTTCACACCAATCGGCAGGCCTGTATAAATCCAAGTTCGTTGATACCTTGTCACACAAAGCACCGTTAATATTAAAATTATTAATTTTAATGCATAATTTTACATATGGCATTAAATGGTTTATTATGACTATTATAAGATACCCATGAATCCCATTTACCACCTTGAAGTTTCATTCTTATCTCGCAATATCATTCCATAAGTCTTAAATGCTTTATATAGCTCATCATAATTAGTATCTATTGGGATTTGGGTAACACAAATTCACAGCTTATTTATGTCACCCGAATTACCTGTTGTTGAGCATCCATAGAATGGTCCTTTTCAGTTTCCGGGTCGTCATCAGAGGGGTTGGTTTGTATCAAAGCAGCAAGCCGGGTTATTCACCTCTTATTGGAGGATGTCAGTCCTCCTATCCCATGTGGCCCAACAAGAGAAGAGACTTCAGCGGGGACCAGCCCTCTTTTTTTTTTTGGGGGGGGGGGGGGGGGCTGCCTCTTTTTAGGGTGGCGTACACCGGTCAGTGGGGGTAGTTAGCCCCTTCCACCAACAACTCCAATGCCTGGCGTCACCTATTACCCGAAAATATGGGTGACTTAAAACCGGATCACTGGAGCCCGACTCTTAACAGACATGGTCTGCACCCAATAGGGTCTGCCAGAGGGTAATGGTGTTGAAATTTGGAAAGGTTGAGATGGCATGCCATCCATCCCACACTGTGCCAAATCCAAAGAAGCAGTCAAACTATAATTTAACAAGCCAAAATCGTCAAGTTCATGCCTAAGAGGAAGAGATGGGAGAATAAAAGAAATAACAAAAAGAAAGAGAGAAAGTGCTGACTAATTTAGTTGGATCAACAATGGGGCACCAGGGTCAAGTGGGAAAGCAGTTCCCATCATTCATCAGTACCCAGCTGCTTATTCCTACGCCCCCCCCCATCCTTGTCAAAGCTTCAACATCTGGGGGGTCTTGGCAGTGACTGATGAAGCATCTTTGTAAGTCACCAAGACTTGAACACTCAACCAGCAAATACTTTACAGTCAAGGAGACTGAACAGTTACCCAAAAAGAGCTGGGGTTGACTAGCCATTATAAATGCTTGTGTTACTCAGGTATGGGCAATTCATATATGACAAAGAGCAGCCTTCTATCTTCATGTCATAGTTTAATATTGTTACTATTATTAAAAGGGAGGAGATTAACTAGCAAAATGAGTCAAGCTCTACTCTTACAGATTTGGCCAAATTAAATTCGGTAAGCAAAAAAGATTTATATTAAAGTTAATGAACAAAATAAAATTATAGTAAGTACAGCTGATAAAAAAGATGAATTAAGATAAAATTCTGTGATAAATAGAAATTAAATCTTATTCATGAAAGTTATTTCTTAAAAAGATTAAAATCTGAAAATCCAAGAAATTCTCAGTCCAATAAATTGTAAAAAAAAGAAAAAAAAGAAAAAAAAAACCAAAACCTATATTTCTCATGTTTAAAAATTATTTTTACCGTATTTCTTTTAACTTATCACAGTCAGATTCATTATTTCACTGATCTTGCCTATTTGCTACTATGAAATTATTTATTAGAACCAAAGACCCCAACTCGGGCTGGATTCTAACATATTTCAATATTTACCCTGTCAAGGAGTTTTTTTAATTTTCAATATCAATTAGTACTAATGAAATTAGGGCTTCTATGGCAATTCTAGAATTATTATAAATGACAAAATTATGGTTTGCCCTATCTTCAATAGTTTTAATAATGAAATTGCTAGTATAATTGCCAATAGTTCGAATGGAAATACTGAATCTTCACTGGGTAATGAAAGCTGACTAATTACGTCTAAAGATACTGCAGCACAGCGAGCATCCATTGAAGATTTAGTTCAGTATGCATACCATAATGAGGTCCTTTCCTTTAAATATGTTACAAGATATGTTTATGGGGACTCGAAGTATAACTATATTTCTTTGATAGATAGTAAAGATGGGAGCATTTTTTTTCTAATATCTAAGGTGGAGGAAAGAGAGAGGGTTGAATATTCTTCATTCTCATGTTTGTAGATTGTAATAGCCTATTTGTTCTTATTTGGAATGGTGGTTCACAGTTGTTTAAAAATATGTCAATGTGGTTGAATAGTTTTTTTTGGTTGGAAAATTGGTGGAAAGGATCTTAAATGCACTCCCCATGGTTACAGTCACAAAATCAGGATGTAGGGACAAGGGTGGTTCCCCTCTTTTACATAGCACTGAGATATTTGGGAAAGACCTAAAGGCTCCACTACATAGTCTCAGACTTCAAAGTAGCTTTAGATCCTGATCCATGTACTGGGCTACCATAATCTATTCTTGATACAACTAATGTGTTATAGATCATCAGTAAAACTGATTGCTTTGCACCCAATATTGCATCAAGACAACTTTTTCATTGGGTTTAGAGCATTATTACATTTGGATATGATGTAAGATACATGAGCTTTTCAATTGTAATGAGTATTGAATATTACTCCCGAAAATTTTACCTGCTCTTGGACTTGGATTTGAATGTCACCCAATGTGAGGTTTATTTCTTGATTTTCCTTCGGTAACATTTTCACAAAACATTACTGCTAGAGTTGTTTTCTGCGGAAAGTCTGAAACGTAAAAACGCAGCACAAACCTTCCTATTTTACGAATTGGTTACCCGAGTTCTTTGTAGAAGACAAAGAATGTTTGATGAATAGTATTTTGAAAAGTCAATCACGTAAAGGTTACTTTGCACTCTCAATGGTATTTGAGCAACTATGTCGTAAATTGCCAATGCAATTATCATTACATTCAAAGTTGTAAAAGCTTAAGAGCTTTGGACTTTGCCTCTGAATCAGGCTGTGAACTAATCATAAGTGAAGCTACTCACAGGTCTGGTAACTGCTTGGACCTCATATACACCAACTCCACTGGCGTTATAACAAGTAAATTTGATTCTCCAGTTGGGACATCTGATCATGCCTTGTTTCTATTAGTAGTGAAGACTGAGCCACATATCCCAGATGTGTCATACTCATGTAATATTAATATAAAATCTCAAGCAGACTGGAATGATATTTTGAGTGATTTATTAGCTTGAATTGGTCACAATTGTATAAACATGTTGAGCCTGTTGTTCCTTTGAATGAGAATCTAGTCAATATAATTGATAGAAATATCACCCCTTATGTGCCAAAGTACCAAGAGAAGGACAAACCCTGGTTTCATGATGATTGTAGACGTGCTTATTTGGAGAAGCAGGAGGCCTATCATCTTTGGAAAGGTAACAGATCAGTTTTAACTTGGAATAACTGTATTCAGAGTTCTTGCTCTGAACTTATGCTTCAACTAAAAAATAATACAATTTAACCATGAGAGAAACCATTTCTGGTACAACCAAGGAACATTAGTGGTGGGCAACCCTTAAATCATCAGTCTTCGGTGTAGACATAACAGTTCCTCCTTTACTTAAAACAGATGGCTCTGTCACTCTCTGTCCAAAGGAAAAGGCAACACTTTTGGCTCTTGTGTATGACAATAAGAGGAGTAAGGAGAAACTTGATCTTCCTTATGCCTGCTTTCCTGAAGCTTAACTAACTAGTTTACCTTTTCAATCTCGTGAAATTAAAACACTCTTGATTGAACTTGATGCTTATAAAGGTGTAGACCCAAATGGTATTTTTCATTTGTTTTCGTAAAGATTGCATTTTTATTAGTTTCACTGGAGGTTTTTCAGTACTTGTTCTAGAATTGGTAATGTTACTCCATTATATAAATGCGCGTGTGGTACCTCAAGTCCATCTGACTACCGCCCAATTTCCATAACTCCCATATAGTCTAAAGTTTTTTAATATCTTTCGGCAAAACGTCTAAATAAGCTTGATGGAGGTAATCATTTGTTTCCTAGTTTGCAATTTGGCTTTCGAAAAGGCTTTGGAGCATGTGATACCCTTATTATAATCTCCAATGCTCTCCAGAAATCCCTTGATTGTGATCAGAAGTTATGATTGGCTTTGACTTTAGTGCTGCCTCTGAACGTGTTAACCATGTGGCCTTTGTTTACAAAACTCAAACAGATGGTAGTGGGTGGGTCTTTTCTTAGCATCATTATTGAATTTTCATAGATTGCAAAGAGTTGTTGATGGACACCATAGTGAGTATAGGAATGTGATATCTGGTGTTACTCAGGATAGTGTTCTTGGCCCATTAATTTTCATACTATATACAGAGGATAATTATGTGGTTTGGCCTAGAAAACAAGCTTGTTGCATATGCAGAGGATGCTACTCTCTTTGCATCAATTCCATCTAGATCTGTGGTTCATGAATCCCTTAATAGAGATCTAGCTAAATTTAGTGCATGGTGCCAATTATGGTGCATGGAGTTGAACCTTAATAAAACACAAAGTATAATTGCAAGTAGATCGAGGACAGTGGCTCCTCAACATCTAGCTCTTGGCATTGATAACGGCAGAACTTCAAAAGTTCAAACTTGCAGCAAATGTTTTTATCTTGAAAATAAGACTTATATGAAGTCTCTTCTCATAGTTTATGTATGAAAGATGTTTGAATTTTGTTACTGCTTTTAAAATATTTCAATTTATCAGTCATTACTACTCTTATAGTTAATCTATTTCCTTATTTCCTTTCGTCATCAGTCTATTTCTTTCCTGTTGGAGCCCTTGGCCTTATAGCATCCTGCTTTTCCAACTTGGGTTATAGCTTACCTAGTAGTAGCAATAATAATAATAATAATAATAATAATAATAATAATAATGATGATAATAATAATACTACCTACTACTACTACTACTAATAATAATAATAAAAGAGAATGAAAAAGAAATTACTGTATATCTAGAGTCATAGCCAAACCAGTCAGGCATGGTGGTTCCTATAAGGAAGGCCCTAAAAATATGATTAAGGCTTCTGCATTTTTGGAAAATAAAGTTGGCACATTTCCTCATGAAAATTTGAAAAGATATGGACAATGTTTGCTGGTAAAGGCTGGCAATTAAATACAATTAGTGTTGCTAACTATTTTTTTATCTTCCCCATCTAATGTTATTGAAAATGTATCTCCACAACAGACCTTTAATCAGCCTAAAGGATTAATTTACTACAGATAGTTCTCCGAAGAAGATATGTTATTGAGGTTTCCTCCCAATATTTTTAGAGATAAAGAGCTGAAAGGAACCAATAAAGCAATCTTGATAGTATTTACCTCGCCTCATCTACCAGGCTTTAGAAAGATTTGACAAACATTTCTGTTGAAAAATTATATCCAAAGCCTGTTCAATGCTATAAATGTCATATTTTGGGTGCATTTATATTAAGTGCACTAATGGCCAAAGATGTTTCAAGTTTTCGAAAGTTTCATGACCTCTGGAAATTGTTAAAAAAATAAATTTTGTTTTCATTGTGAAGGAGCCCACATGCAAAATTCACGGCAGCATTTTGAATATAAACTGGAACAAGCTATCATTGAAACAACCAATAATGAACAAATAACCTTTGGTGCAATTAGGAGAAAACGTATGGGTAATGAAAGGATCGACTTACTCAAGCATTTTGTCTGATCCACGTGATTCAACTTGTATTTTCAAAACTGTCCGTACTTGCACATGGCCTAAATTCCAAAATAATAATCAATCCATCTCCAGTAAATCAAGTCACGGAAAACCATCACATCCTTGAATCTCTCCCAATACTCCTAGATGTTCTACTAGACTCACTTGACGCAATAGTGTAAGGGAAAAAGCTGAAAACACAAACTCAAAATCATCTAAATAAGTAAAAAGCTCAGATGCCTGTACAGAATAGGGTTGTCACATTAGCCATTTCTGAAACTTCCAAGGATTTTGGTAACCCTCCAAAAAAAGTAAATAATGAAAAATGTGAGAGTGAGCCTCAAGAGATTTCTTCTAAAGTAGGTAGAAGGTTGGCCAGGGCACCAGCCACCCATTGAGATACTACCGCTAGATAGTTATGGGGTCCTTTGACTGGCCAGACAGTACTACATTGGATTCTTCTCTCTGGTTATTGTTCATTATCCATTTGCCTATACATGCACCAAATATTCTGGCCTATTCTTTATAAATTATTCTCTGTCCTCATACACCAGACTATATTGAGATTACCAAACAATTCTTTTTCACCCAAGGGGTTACTGCACTATCATTGTTCAGTGGCCACTTTCCTATAAGAAATTGTAGAAGAGACTCTTTAGCTATGGTAAGCAGCTCTTCTAGGAGAAGGACACTTCAAAATCAAACCATTGTTCTCTAGTCTTGGGTAGTGCCATAGCCTCTGTACCATGGTCTTCCATTGTCTTGGGTTAGAGTTCTCTTGCTTGAAAATACATTCAGGCACACTATTCTATCTTAATTATTTTCCTCTTGTTTAATGTTTATATTGTTTAAATATGATATATTTATTCTAATGTTGTTATTGTGCTTAAAATATTTTATTTTTCCTTGTTTCCTTTCCTAACTGGGCTATTTTCCCTGTTGGAGTCCCTGGGCTTATAGCATCCTGATTTTCCAACTAGGGTTGTAGCTTAGTAAGTAATAATAATAATAATAATAATACTATAGAGGAAGATTCGGTGGCTGATGTAGCAAGTTAAAATATTGCACAAAGAGAAACAATGCTTCAACTACGAGCTGCTAAATCCAAACCCGACATCATGATTAACCCGGCTACCAAACTTGTACTAAAAGTTTGGGTCCATAAGAATCTTCATGATGGTTAAAAAGCTGAACGAAAATCATCTCTATTACGTACCATCAGAAGAAATGAATCCTTCATTGGTTATTGGAATCACTGGTAAAATGATGATGTTACATTGTTACATAAAACCACAATAGAGAATAAAAAAGCAAACAAATAAAACCACAGTAGAGAATAAAAAAGCAAACAAATTATCGTGCGGCTGCAATGATTGCTTAATTTTTCATTTTTGTAAAATAAAAAAAAGTTAATGAACATAAAATTGGTATTAAGATTTGATAACTTTATCAAGAACAAAACTAAAACCAATTTGGTATATTAGAAATGCATAATGCAGTTTTCATGTTTGTTGATCATCTGATAAAGATGCGTGCAACAGCCACTCTTCATCTTGAAGAAATTGATAGAAAAACTTAATCCTATTGAAAAGGACAATCAGGAAGTAAATCATAATCAAAGAAAAACCCAGGAAACTATATCTAAAGAACTAAAACTTAATAAAAACACTATGTTAGCACTGTTAAAATAAAACCCAACTAAAGCAAAATAAGAGTAGATCCGTCTCCATTTCCTTATTATTCAATCTATACATAATTCAATGGAGTATTAATAGTCTTAAATCCCATTTACATCTAAAGGAAATTCAACAACTATTGATGAATTCCTATTTCAATATGCCTACAACAAACTAATGATACTATTCCTTCTATAGGAAATTACAATATAGCATCTTGCTCAGCCAACTGTTAATTCATTAGGAACTGATCTATATCCATAAAAGTGTAACTTACAATGCTAAAATATTTAACAAGTCCGCTAAATTTATCATAACAATTCCCAAATAGGCAAGAAGATTTGCTTTTAATTGGCGACTCCACTACCAACAATCCCCTCTGGGACACTGTGTTACTGTTGATTCAAATGGTTCCAAGGTTAAACGAATAGTGAATGGCCATAACCTCCATATATTAAACGAGGATGATACCAGCACTTAATATTCACAAACTCATGGAACATATTCCTCAAGAGACTTAACTCTTTGTTCCAACAATATAGTTGATAGGTTTGAATGCGATGTGTTGGACAATTCTTATAGCAGTGACCATGTTCCTATATTAATAACGATGGTACGACATACAACAATTCCGCCCACTCAACGTTATAAAAAAGATAAAGCTGACTGGGAGAAGTTCAAATTTTATAGGAGTCAAGGGCCTCCATTAGTTATTCACAAGATAATGACGAAATATATGATTTTTTCAGGACTACATCGCACAAGCAGCTGACAAATCTATGCCTCTGACTAATGCCCGACCAATGAAACACTGGCCCAATTAATAAAAGAAGAACATGCAATTGGTAGAAAATTAGAAAATTTAAATAAGAATAAAAATTTTGAGTTCTGGTCCCCTAATGTTTGGAAATACAATGAACAAACTGGTTGATATAGCAATAGAAATTAGTGTATCAAAATATTATTTTAACAGTAGGTAGTAGGTTGGCCAAGCCAACATCCACCTGTTGAGATACTGCCGCTAGAGAGTAATTGGATCCTTTGATGGCCAGAGAGTAATATATTGGATCCCTCTCTCTTGTAACGGCTCATTTCATCCTTGCCGATGCATACACAGAATAGTCTGCCCTATTCGTTACTCATTCTCCTCTTTCCTCATACACTTCACAACACTTGAATTACCAAACAATTCTTCTTCTCTCAAGAGGTTAACTATTGCACTAAAATTTTTGAGTGGTTACTTTTCTCTTGGTAAGGGTAGAAGAGACTCTTTAGCTAAGGCAAGACGCTTTTCTAGGAGGACACTCCAAAATCAAACCATTGTCCTCTAGTCTTAGGTAGTGCCACAGCCTCTGTACCATGATCTTCCACTGTCTTGGGTTAGAAATCTCTTGCTTGAGGGTACACTTGAACATACTATTCTATCTTGTTTCCCTTCCTCTTTTTATTTTGAAGCTTTTACCCTTTTGGTATTTTCAAGGTTTTAGAGTTTATATATGAAATATTTATTTTAATGTTATTATTGTTCTTAAACTTCTTGTAGTTTTCCTTATTTCCTTTTCCCACAGGGCTATTTTACCTGTTGGAGCCCTTGGGCTTATAGCAAACTGCTTTTTCAGCCAGGGTTGTAGCTTAGCAAGTAATAATATTAATAATCTGCTATATTTAGAAAAGAATCAATTAAGACAGGATAATATCACGGCAAAAAATATCTAGTATATCATAAAATACTTTTATGCAAAAGGTGTGGCAAAAACTTAAAGAAATGAACGGTCCCTATAGCAAACATGCATTAATGCTTAATAGGTTGACAATTTATAATGTACAGGCCATCTTAAATATTACTAGGTGAAATATAAATGCATAAACAGAATTAATAATCTGAATCCCCACATCAGATCTATTAAAATAAAAGAAGCAATTACAAAGAATTTTGCTACAGTGGAAGATTTACCAAGGAGCGGCTGTAATTTGCTTTATCAAATTGTAGTTCGTCGGCCCCCGGAAAGACGATAGAATTTTAAAGTTATAAGAAATCTAGCCTCATTGTTAAAGGCCTATTGATTAGAATTTTATAATAATTTCGGCCAAATATCATTTTCCCAAGGCATAGAAACATGCAATAGTAATACCAATTGCTAAACCAGAAAAGGATCCCACTAACTCAAACAGTTATAGTTTAATTTCACAGACCAGTTGTGTTTTCAAATTACTGGAAAAATGGTAAATTATAAACTGAATTGGTGTTTATGTCCTAACAGTCTTTTATCAGCCTTAATATTTGACTCACAATAAGAATTATCTATCTTTGACTCTCTTTCACACTCAAAAAATTATAAATGTAGAGGTTTTGAAAAACAAGGAAATAAAATTAGCTATAGTTTTTTATATGCAGAAGATAAATGATGGTGCTAGGAGGCATTCCATACTAAAATCCTTACATCATAATAGTTTTCAAAGGCACCTTCTTATTTATATTAGAAATTTTGTTGATGGTAAGCAATATGTGTAATAAATGAAATAGTTAGTTATTACATGTTTAAAACACATGACGTAATATGTCATTGTGGATGAAGATGGTAGCGTGAGATTTGCTGTAGTCAGATAAAATCATAACAGGATGTATTTTGCATCCCTCGGCAATGTAACATTTTTCTGAAGCATCAACACAAATGCATACCGTGTGAAAGATTGTGTCGTCACCGGATGCAGGTGTCTTCCGAGACGAATGTAAAGTTTACATATTGTGTTTAAATGCTGAGACAACTAAACATACGATATCTGTGATATCGATAATTTAGGCAGTTCATATCTATACTTCACCTGAATTGGTCATCCGACCAAACCAGCTACACTCCTGTGATGGAGATGTTTAACACTGTTGTTTTTAGAGAATAAACCATTTTAAAGTTACAATGATGAACTTTATTTCAAGACTCAACATCTCAAACAACACATACTCAATGTGTGTTAATAACAGTATCACACTAATAAATGGTGGCAGCGCTTAAACTCTAAGAATCAGAGAAAGATCTACTCTAAGAATTAGAGGAAGATCTTCAAGAAATCAAAATAAAGCTGTAAAAACCAGAGAAAGATCTTCAAGAAATCAACGTTAATGAATCTACAATTTTGACTAAGTAACATAGTCCATCGAAGTCTACAACATTTGATGAATGTTATACATACAAACTGATGAACTGGATCTTCAATCAACATCCTAGGAAACCCAAGGACTGACGTTCAACGCTTACAAAACATATCCAGGAAGCACTACATTCAACGGAAACTCGGACGAAACATCGCTAACAAACATCAAGAGAGAGAGAGGATGTGACGACATCACACAGAACCATATAAAAGCTAAGTACAATTTTCAAATTCATTTCAGTTTGGGCAGTGAAGTGTAGTTATCACGAGTCGTTAGTCAATTATTACTGGGGTGAGTGGTTTGCTAATCTTTTATTTTCCTTTCATTAAAGGAAACTGTGTTCAACTCCGAATTTTCATCTAGAATTTTTTCTCTCTGTGCTAATTCCTTTTTCTTTCAGAAATTCTCGGGAAATGTCTTGGGATTAGTAGCATTGTTTTGGGGAATTTTATTATAATCTTTGTCATTCAGAGCTTATGCGTTTACGCAGTGGACGTCTGTATTCATATAGATATTTTGATAGAATTGCAAGGGGTCGAAGAGAAAGGAAAAGAAATACAGCAGTCATGACGCCCCCTGTGAACCCCACCCCTGGACCTAGTGGCGTAGGACAGATTAATCCTCTCCCGATTGTGACGCTTGTAAATGCCAGGTCTGCAATCCTTCCTTTTCAGGGTCGGGTTAATGGGTTCTTGCCTCAAAATGTCGAGTCATGGATTTCATCCGTTGATGCCCATTTAAATGCCAAACAAATCATAGACCCTTTTGTACAATTACAAGAAGCTAAAAGTTTTATAGATTTTTTTAAGGGGGATGCGAGTGCGTATTTAGGAGGTGTTTCATTTCAAGAAGCAGTTACCTGGGATGATTTCAAAGTTAGGTTACGCGCGGTCTATGGGGGTGAAGAAGCCTTGGATGTAGTATTAACGTTAAGAAATACACTTAATCAAGCCACTATGAATCGGCTTAATGTTATTGAGAGAGCAGCTCTCATAGCTGATAGGCTTAATGAATATCAGGATATTTTAGGTAATTCCACTTGGGTTACTAGAGATAACTTCTCCGTGAAAGATTTTTTACGATTAATGTATTTAACTTGCATGACACTTATGTTGCCTGAAGCTTTAGTGCGGTGTTTTGATAAAAAGTTAACGCCTGCAAGTACGGAATTGGATGTATATAAACAGATAAAAAAACACATGGCTAAGTGTCCAGATCTCGATCCCGTGTTAACTCAAGTTTTTGCAAAGAATGAAACAAAGCCACAAACAGTGAACTTAGTTAATAATAGTCAAGTAGCGGGAATGACGTGTTATAATTGCAAACGTCAAGGTCACTTAATTGCGGACTGCAGAACGAAATTCTGTTCGGTACATAATAGTTCCACTCATTCGTACAGTCAATGTTACTCGCGTAAGACACAACAGAATCCTAGAAATACACAGTCAATTCCACAGTCAGTTCCATATGGAAATAAAAAGAAAAATCCTCATTTTAACAATAAGAAGAAACAACCAAATGTCAATGTAGTTCAGAGTCTGAAACAAACAAACACTTCTTCGAATATCGCTGACCCTGGGTCGTCAAACCAGACCTCGCAAGGTCAGACTAATTTTCAGAATGTGCAGAGCAAAGCAAATACAACATAATTAACTCCAGTGGGGAAGAGAGTGATGTTGGGTCAAGGTCATTCATGTCAACATCAATAGTATTGAATAATCAATTTAATGCTTTATCAGATCGTTGTGAGGCAATAGATTTTCCTATGAAACACACGGCCGAATTAAGTAAAACAGTGCATGCTCCCGTAGATTTGCAACGAATTCATACAATAATAAGCCAAAATGAGTTACGACCAACCTTATATGCTGTAAATTTAGAACACAAATCCTTTACGTTATTTTTTGACTCTGGTAGTCCACGTAATATCATGGATTTGAGGACACATCATTTGTTGTTTTCGAACTTTCCGATTGAAAAATCCGGAGTTAGACTCTCGGTTATAGGAAATAATGAATTAAATGTCATAGGCATAACTCATGTTCAATTCAAAGTCGGTAAACGCACGTTTGCCGATACATTTGTTGTTGTACAAAACATTGATATGTATCCAGCTGTAATTATGGGATACCCATCTATGGGAAATCAAAACATTATCTTAGCCCCTGCCAAGCATGGCGTGTATATCAAAGGGAAATTCTATAAGTCTTCTAATACCTTAAAATCAGTTTTGGATAAAAAGGAGACGACAAATGTAACCGTAACGTACGTTGAAGAACCAATAACTAATAAAGAAATAATATACGCGACCCAGCAGAATTCTCGTTTACCCGTAATATCATCTTGCACGTAATCTATCGAGCCAAACGTACCTTCGAATTTAATAGTGCAAATAAAGAAAACATTACCGGGATCTGAAATATTAATCCTTTCCGACACTTTGAAAACTAACAATCCGGATAGTCAGTCACACAAGCTATTTATACAGTAGGCTCACATCAACAATGTAATATTGAAGTCTGTAATCATTTAAATAACACTTTAGTAATTCACATAAATCAACATATCTTGGATGTAGAAGTTTATAAACATTGTATTCTTACCGTTGCTGAAATCAATCACTCTCAATCAGTTGCGGATGAATCCCTTTTGCAATCTATTAAAAATAAAATCAATAAAGACATTCAAGACGAAGAAATTCAGCAGAAAATTTTTGGACTTTCAACTAAATATCATGATGTTTTTTCCACTACGGATGGATCCTTAGGAAAAACAGATGTGATCGAGCATCAAATAAGGTTAAAGGACAAGCAGAAAATTATCTATGTACCCTCGTACAGACTCCCTATGAAATTCCAGAATGAAATAAATGATGAAGTAGGTAAAATGCTAGAAGAAGGAGTCATTAGGAAATCAAACAGCCCTTATAATTTTCCATTAATAGTTGTACCGAAAAAAGATCGAACATGGCGTATCTGCGTAGACTTCCGTCGTCTAAACGAGGAGACGATCCCTGATCGATTCCCAGTGCCATGTACTGACGATATTTTGTCTTTGTTAGGTCAGAATAAATATTTTACCAGTTTGGACTTACTTAAAGGCTTTCACCAGATATCATTAGCAGAAGATAGTATCCCATACACAGCCTTCAGCACAGACAGGGGACATTATGAATTTTTACGGATGCCTTTTGGTTTACGTTGTGCTCCTATAACATTTACAAGAATGATTAACATAGTGTTTGGAGACTTGTTAGGGGATATATTGCATGCCTATATGGATAATCTTGTAATCTTTTCCAACACCTTAGAAGAACATCTACGTAAGTTAGAATTAGTACTACAGAGATTAAGACAACATAACTTAAGGGTAAAGATTAGTAAGTGTGAATTTTTCAAAACAGAATTAATATATTTGGGTTTCATGGTGTCCAGCCAAGGTCTTAAAGTAGTCCATGATAAGGTGTCGGCTATACGTAATTTTCCCATACCTACTAATGTCAAGGGAATACAGCAATTTCTGGGTTGTAGTGGATATTACAGGCGTTTTATACGCAACTATTCAATTATAGCCGCTCCTTTAACTGATCTTACGAAGAAGGGCGTAGATTTCATATGGTCTGAGCATCATCAACAGGCGTTTAATACCTTGAAAGATGAACTGTGTAGTTCTCCTATCTTAAAATTTCCTGACTTCGGTAAGGAATTCTTCATTGCAACCGACGCCTCAGACTTAGGAGTAGGAGGGGTATTGCTTCAGCAATATGATAAACAATTTTTCCCGATAGCTTTTTAATCTCGAAAATTGAGAACTTCCGAAAGTAAGTATGCAGTAATAGACAAGGAAGGGCTAGCTATTGTTAATTCACTAGTGCATTTTAAGTTCATAATTTATGGTTATCCCGTTAAGGTTCTTACTGACCCTAAACCACTAACAGAGTTCTTTAAAGGCTTCAACCACAGCCCTAAACGAACTCGGTGGCATTTGATCATTCAAGATTTTGGCGCAAGAATCGGGTATTTACCTGGGAAAGCAAATATCATTGCGGATGCATTATCACGCAACCCCGTGTCATCTTGTACGGAGCCTTTAGCTGAATTAATAGATATATCAACATCCATGCCTATTGTTAAAACGATATCTGAACAAGAAGATTTAGGCTGGAGCGCTGAATTGTTACAGACTGAGCAAAGAAAAGATCAGAAAATAGAAACAATTATAAATGCTTTGAAAGGCAATCATAAGGAAAAGGGATATATAAAGTATAAGCAGCAGAATTATATAATCAAAGATAATATTCTGTGTAGGACTGTGACAAGGAAAACCCGCAATACACCACATGTAACTAACGACCAGGTAGTAGTACCAATCTCACTTATTTCCACTGTCCTGAATTGGTTGCATGCAAATCCATTACATGGACACCCGGGGTTCTCATTAATGTCACAGAAAGCCAAATCATTGTTTTATTGGCATACGATGCTTACAGATATAAAAAGACACATAGCTAATTGTCGCACATGTCAGGAAAACAAAGGGCATACGAAAACACCTGTCAGCCTAGGGGCTTATCCCGTGCCCAATCAACCCTTTGAAAGAATACATTTAGATTTGTTAACAGGATCTTACGAGTCAGACAGAGGAAATAAGCACCTCTTAGTAATTATAGATGCTTTAACTCGATATACAAAACTAATAGCGCTTAAAACTAAAACTTAGAATTGAAATCAACCCATCTTCACCATCGTAGCTTATTTGAATATGAAAAAAACACGTAAAAATGTGCAAAATTTATCATTAATTGAATGCCAAGTAACAAACTACCAATTAGCTACGATGGTGAAGATGGGTTGATTTCAATTCTAAGTACAAAATACCTGAATTCGACAGGTATAAGTACAGTAGAATTGTCATTGACTTTTATCTTTCTTCGTGGCCAAGTGGGTTAGTCACTGTCTATATAAGCTTGCCGACCAGGGTTCGATTCCCGGCCGGAGCCAAGCTCTTGTCTTTGTGTGATTTCGCCTGGGGCTCTGATCCCGAGGTCGTTAAGAGAATCCAGACATTAATATATCAAAAATATATATGGCTTATTTGAATATGAAAAAAACACGTAAAAATGTGCAAAATTTATCATATATATATATATATATGTACGAAACCGTGGTACGTGTACGTACCAGGAATTCGTGTTTGTGCACTAAAATTGAATCTTTACCAAGGTAACAAATATTTTTATTAGTTACCGTATTGTGTTAATCTGTGTTTCTGACAAAGGTAACAATTATTCTTTAACAAGTTACCGAATCATATGTATATCAGTATTTTTTGGGGGTAATATCTTTTCATATGCATTATTGTTATTATTCTTTTTTGATGTGCCTATTTGGACGTTCGTCCTAATTTGCTTATGGCTAAAGTTAAACAAAGAATAATACATGTATCCAGTCACACCTAGTAAACATATTTTGGCGTGTTGTTAAATTTTTAGAAAAAATTGAGATAGCTGGCCGAGCTAATGTAATAAATGAAATAGTTAGTTATTACAAGGTTTAAAACACATGACGTAATATGTCATTGTGGATGAAGATGCTAGCGTGAGATTTGCTGTAGTCAGATAAAATCATAACAGGATGTATTTTGCATCCCTCGGCAATGTAACATTTTTCTGAAGCATCAACACAAATGCATACTGTGTGAAAGATTGTGTCGTCACCGGATGCAGGTGTCTTCCGAGACGAATGTAAAGTTTACATATTGTGTTTAAATTCTGAGACAACTAAAAATACGATATCTGTGATATCGATAATTTAGGCAGTTCATATCTATACTTCACCTGAATTGGTCATCCGACCAAACCAGCTACACTCCTGTGATGGAGATGTTTAACACTGTTGTTTTTAGAGAATAAACCATTTTAAAGTTACAATGATGAACTTTATTTCAAGACTCAACATCTCAAACAACACATACTCAATATGTGTTAAAAACAGTATCACACTAATATATGTACCCGGAATGTATGTAGTGACAGTGTTCATTTATCCACAACAGTAGCTAGCATTATAATATCCCCCTTGTAATATTTATTTTGTTGTTTTTATTTCATATTGTTTGATGATTGAGGATTGGACATCGTGTTAAGAGTTTTATTCACCTTTGTACTTAGTATGTTATATGAAGTACATTTACTTATGTACTACCACTTCTTGGTTCCATTGACTTGCTTTAGTTTAATTGTTTATTCAAAGGTTTGTATTTCATCTTATATTGAACATCTGGATAAGATCTGTTCGGAAAGTGTGGTCAATATACAGTAATAGGTTCGTTCACCTTGCTTCCACCCTTTCCCTCATAAGGAGATGGGGTAGATACTTCTACGTTTAATCATACAGAAAAAATGCTTGGCACGGTAGTTTATCAGCATCAACGACCGTTCCAGCGAATAACGGCAAAACTGCTGTACCCGGAGGGAGGGGAAAGGAAAGAAGAAAAGTGTTAGAAATTCTTAGATCTTAACTAAACTCATGCCCCAGCCGCCATCTTAGACGAGATGCTTCTTATCTCATGAGTAAATAGGTTTACTAGACAACCCGCAGAGCAGCTGCCATAGGTCCAAGTGAACATGTATCAAAAGAGATGTGGGTATACTCCTGGAGATACAGGGCAAAGAAGGTTGTCTGTCGGCTCCGGTTCCCACCCTTCAACACTTGAGTCACTGAAAGGTTCTTCCTAAGGGTAATGTAGAACCAATCCCTCTGACTTTGTGAGTGATAGCTCTAACAGTTTCAACTGGCTCTCCAGCTGAAGAAGAATAAGCTCTCCTGATGTTTTCTCAAAGTCAGAAGGAAATGTTATTCTTGGAGAAACTTTTTTTAAGTCTACCTGTGCTGATGAAAAGGTTGTGTAGCTGTGGACTTACTTGCTATGTCTGCTTCAAGTAGGGATGTAGCAGCTTCACAGAACAAAGAAGCAGCTCATCCAGATTATCAGCCAACTCCTTAAGGGAGGAAAAATTCAAACATGGGGTCCTAAATGCTGGGGGTATAGCGTCTACCATGAATTCTGGAATAAAAGAACAAACCATATTCCATCTCTCAGTACGACTTGTAGCATACAAGATGCCATGAAGCTCTCTTATGCACTTTACTGAAGCTAGAGCCAGGAGGAAAACTGTCTTGAGTGTTAAATACCTATGTAAAGCACATCTTAATGGATCATAGGAAGCTTGTGAGAGTGACTGGAGTACCAGAGTAACATCCCACGACATTAGTTTAAGTTCCTCGGAGGATGGGACTATTCAAAGCTCCTCATGAGCATCGAAAGTTCCCATGAAGGGGAAAAATCCAAGCCCTTTACCTTGAAGACTTGGCTCAAGGCCGAGCAACAGCCTTTAACCTCTGAGATTAAGAAAAGCTTGTCACTGCAAAAAATTCAAGAAAATCTGCTATCACCTGCAGAGAGGCTCCGAGCAGAGAAGAACTGCTCCTTCACCATGCACCGCAGAAGATGACATACTTCACTTGGTAGATGTTGGCAGAGAACTTATGGAGAAATCCAGACATCTATTGGGCATTACCTCACAAAAAGCCTTTTGCTTGTAGGAGATACTGGATAGTCTTCATCCGAGAAGAGGCAGGGAGGTCAATGGGTTTTGATACCTCTGCATGCGGGGTTGGCAAAGAAAGTTGGCCCACAGAAGCTGTTCTCTTGGTACCTCTAGTAGGAGTGTCAGCAGGTCTGGGTCAGAGTGTGGCAACTTAGGGATAGTCATAGATTGGGAATAGTCAATACTGCTTATTACCCTTCTGATTAGGCAGATTGTCAGGAAAGCTTAAGTGTCTTTATTGTCCCAGAGACATTTGAGGGGATCCTCTGGTGCATACATTGGATCTGGAACTGGTGAACAGAAAACAGGGATTTCTTGTTGAGGAGAGTGGCGGAAAGGTTTTGATTCCATGTGGAAATCTAGGATGATCTCTGTGATACATGAAAAATCTGAGAGAGAGAGAGAGAGAGAGAGAGAGAGAGAGAGAGAGAGAGAGAGAGAGAGAGAGAGAGAGAGAGAGAGAGAGAGAGAGATTGGGCAATTATCCAGGAAGAAGGGAAGAAGGGCGGTATGAGCCCGAGCATACGTTCTTGGTACACAGTCTTTCCCATTGGTCTCCGTAAACATCTTCGATGATATCTTCCCCTTATTCTTCTTCTAGAACTGGTAGCATTTGAAGAATCTAACAGAGATGAGGAAGAGGAGGAACTTGAAGTTTGCATTCTAAAGGGTTCTGTAATCCAATGATGATACTTCTATGGGGGAAGATCCCACAGGGGACTTTTCAAAACAGCAATGATAACACCACCAAGCATTACGGGTTTTAGCGGCTCTCTGGGTATTGGCGAGAAGACTGGCAACCCTCCCCTTAAACACTTGGCAGCAGTAAAATTTTCTTCTGACGGAACAATAGATATGTCTAAGGAATAAAAAATTCCTTAGGTTCAAGTTGATGATGTCGTCATTATGGTAATATGGTCACACTAGCAAGGAATGACAACAACAGTCATGCCACAACAAGAACATGGATGATGTGGATAACGGTAGGTTTGCACAAAAAACTGTCATACATATACAGCTTAGCAAGAAAACAACTGCATATCCTTGTCTTCTTCGTTTAACATATTCCTTGAAGACAACGATCTGTCTGCACATTTATCTATTTCTTAAGAAAAAAAAAAAAAAAAAAAAAAAAAACAGCCAGATGGAGCAGCAAGATGTACACCTATAAAGCTTAGGGCCAAAATTAGAAGTGAAAACATTTCAGACAGTCAGGCGGGCAAGGCATACTCTCCACCCAGCAGTAACCACAACCACCTCGTTACAAGATTAACAGCCATTCCAACTCACCTGAAACCATACTCTTAATAAAGGATGGTGGTTTAAATCTGTGTAAGAGCAAGATTTCAAGCTTATGAAAAGAAGAAAAAAAAAAAACAGAAAACACTTCATTCCACCAATTCTAGGGATAATGGACACATAAAGAGTAGAAACTGACAAATCTGGGAGAAAAATCAGGCAGGAGTGCTTAAGCTTGAACATGGGGACACTTGTTTTTTTTTTTTTTTAAAGTGGTGCAGGAACATGAACTTAAAAACATTTAAAGCTACATTGAAATGACAAGGTTTGTGATAGCAAAAATGAGTGATCTCCTAA
>NC_090734.1:69007676-69292676 GCF_036898095.1 Palaemon carinicauda
CACTGTGGCCCTTCCCAAAGAGCACAATCTGCAATAACACAGACCATTTACCTTCTGGCCATTTCATAGTCGCTGCAACTGTTTCAAAATGATCGAAAAAATCATCTGGAGGCCCTTCTGTGAACCTTGGAATTAACCTCTGGCCTTCCAACACATTAAACACTGGATCGTGCTTAGCAGGGGCAGTCTCGGTTTGTGTGGTCAGCTGTGCTTGGTCGAGCAACAGCTCTAACTCGCACACATACCTCTCTTTTTCTTCCCGCCTTCCTTTCATTTCTTTCGCACATCGTCTTTCTTCTCTCTTCTTCTTCCTGTCTTCTCTCTTTTTCTTCTCGTCTTGCGATTTCCTTTGCTTCCATCTCTCTCGCATGTCTTGCTATCTCTAAGGCTTCTTCTCATTCTTTTTCTTCTAATTCTGCCTCTCTTTCTTCCCCTCATCTCTCTCTTTCTTCTCATTCTGCAATTTCCCTTGCTTTCCATTAACCTCAGGCTTTTTCTCGTTCTGCCTCCCTTTCTTCCTGTCTTCTCATTCTGTGATTTCCCTCGCTTCCAGTAACCTTGCATGTCTTGCAATCTCCCAGACTTCTCGTTTTTCCATCATCTTCAACTTGATCAAATTCTCGTCTGCTGCAATTCGTGGAATCTAACCCTCTACATCCTTACCTACTTTCATCCCTTCAATTTGAGGGTCAACCGGTCTTTGCGTCGCTAAACATTCTTCCTCAGCTTCCTCCAACAGTTCGCGAGCTGCTACAATATTCTCTTTCGACAACTTACCCAAGTTTATCAACGCTTCTAAGGCTAAACACTTGATTTGGGCTTTTATTATCCCATTCGTTGCATGGCTGCCACATGCCATTAAGATAAAGCTGCTGAGCTTTAGTTACATTAGCTTCTGACAATTCCTGAACACTTCGGTTATTCAAAAACTCTTGGATATTAAACTGTGCTTCATTGCAATTTGAAAATATAAAATTCTTATCCAAAAATATATCCAAACAATGCAAAAAATCTTATCAACACTGAATTTGTTCAAAACCTCAATCAAAACACAGCCCTGTTATCACCAATATTTAAAACAGACTTGCTCGATCCCAAGGGTCTGGGCACCAAAAATATATTATATAAGGATGGTTCCCGGGTCTGGGCCCCAAAAATAAATTATACGATTATGGCTCCCTGGTCTGGGCACTAAAAACATATCATACTATGGCTCGTGACTGGGAACCAAACATATAATATTATATATACTACAACTGGCATGTTAATCAACCTCTCGTATTCCAGACTCCGTCATTTGCTTTTACATTAAAACTGTTACACTTCAAAATATTGATACGCGAATTCTGAGAGATAAATAACTCCCTGACAGCAATATATAAAACACTGAATATCTAAAGGTCTCTTAAATACACTCTAAACTAAACTGGGTAATTACTCTTAGGTATTATTTAAAACTTACCGTGGTTCATAACAGGATACGAGCGGAATCTGGGTCTCAGCAATGGTGATTGGAATAATACACTCTTTACATAAATAAATATATTCTACATAAATTACAACACTTTGAAAAGAATTTACATAATAACAAAATAAATCAGTAGAATTATTAAGTCTGAACAAAACTTAGATTAGGACAAAAATGATATGATCTGAAAATCATATATGAACTTGACTTGAACTACTAAATCTGAATAAACCTTAGACTAAGACAAAAGAAATAATGCAATGTAAATTATACAAAAGCTTGAAATTAAATCTGAATAATACAATATTCAAGTTTGATACCGAATGTAAATAGATAATTAGATCACATTACAAAATCTAACCTTCCTATAGGGGCATTTACAAAAAAATTACACAATGCCAACACTCACCCTAATACAATGAATTCAAAATCACTGTTTCATCTAGCGTATCTTTTCAAGTGGGAGATGCGAGGAGATGACAATCTTAAGGCTGGTAATCTCCATCTCTGTAATCCTGATGTCGCCTTTTTATATGAAATTCAGTAACTTTCAGAAACTCCCCGGACTGAGGTCTTGAAATATGGGGGTCGAGCAAGGTGCCTGAGTTGCTAAGTATCGCTCTCCCTAACTCTACTTACGTGGCGTTCTCAGTCAGGTAGCTCCCCTCATCCTAAGTCCCAAAAATAAAAAGATAACATCCTATCACCAGGCCTTCACGAAATTCCCAAAGCACATGGTAGAGAATTTTCCAAAGCACATGTTACTGAGCATTCTCTCTCAAACATGACGCAATACCTCATAAAATATAAAAGAACATTAACTAAGCCCTTGTTCATATCTCAAACGAATCCCACAACACTCGCAATTGGATTACGTAAGACTTCGTAACAAACATACTCCTAGCTAACTAAACTATTGCACTATAATCAAAGATGAATAAGAAACTGTGTATCATTCAGAATCACTCCTAGCAAAGATAAATAAATTGTACTTACTTTAGAAATGAATAATCACTTCCATGCTGGTAAAAAATCAATAACAATAATCCAGCATTCACACAACTGTCATTGGCTGCAGTCAAATCAAAAAGAGCATTCGCCTAAGACATTCACCACAGTCCTAAGCTAGCTAAAAAATAAACAAAACCTCAATTATATCAACAGTCAATCTCATAAACAATCATTACACTAACTACCTCTCGCTCGCTGACATGCGCGCACACACTCTCTCTCTCTCTCAATTCGGCAAACAACAAAAAATTAAAAAAATAAAACAAAAATTGATCCTCACATTCCTTCCCCCTTACTTTGCCAAATCTGTCTTACACACCTCTTACCTGATTTTTTTCATAACCCAGTCGCTGTCGGGAACAGGACCTCTGCTTCGAGTAACTGGGCCTTCATATACTCCCTCATTCACTTCTTCCATATCGCTCACTTCTTCCATATCACCATCATTCATTGTCCTATTCCGATTCCCATCTATACTCCTATCATCTAAAATATCATGCACTATCCCATCTACCTCACTATTATCGGGCCCTAAAATCTCACTTATTTCCGTCAACAATTCATCTATTTCATCAAAACCATTTTCTACTTTAATAAAAGAATCATTCATACTACTTATCATTCTTCTACCCCTCATTCTCGCATCCGACATACTTTCTTTTACATCTAAGAAAAATCCACACACACTATAGGTATCATTCATACTCAGCCATGATTCATCTGTATTAACACATTTATCTTCCATACTTACCTGTACATTTACACCCTTGTCATGCATATTCGGATTCCTACCTATACCCATAAATTTCCCTTGCACTTTCTCCTCACTGAAAAATTTCAAACGCCTCTTTTTCCTATATTCAACTAACACTTATTGTTTATTTTCTAGCCCTAACTTCTCATGCATACTGGGTTCATACTTACTCATTTCCAACAAATCATTCATCCTATTCTCACGAACATTGATCATATTCCTTCCAGACACACAGGAGGACAACTTACACAGTTGAACCTTCTGACTACCGAGTTTCCCGAACATCCTGGCTGGCCTAATCCCTTCTTCCTACAAACCCTAGCTATATGCCCATCGACACCACATTATGTACATTTAGCATGCTGCTCCTCATACATCCTCGCATAATGCCCATTCTTACCACAATTGCCGCAAATCACATTTACACGATTACTCCTACATCCACTCGCTAAATGCCCAGTTATACCACACCGATAACACTTAACCACTTTCTCTTTCTTACACTCACTGATACGATACCCTATTTCACCACATCCGAAACATGCTCCTAATCCCCATCTACACTTATTCTTTTTGTGTCTTACCTTCCCACACCTATAACACTTCTCTTCACGGATACAACTACCTGACCTACCTCGCTGCGCACTAGCACTCTTATCTCTACAAACCTGATTCCCTTGCCTCAACCCTTCATTTGTCTGTACATGTACTCCCACATTACTCGCCCTAACACTCCTATCTACTAACACTATCAGCTATCCTCATCGTCCCTCTCAAAATAGCATCTTTAAAACAACCGAATTCTGACACAATTTCCCCCATTCCAGTTCTTACACTGACAGATTTACTTTCTTTCATATACCTATCCAACTCGTAGTCCTCAACTATCTCTAAAATATCATCCCATGTCAATCTTTCTTTCGTCCACCTCATTTTCTTCTTCCATTTCAAATGAACAAACTCAGCAACATTCTCAGGTACAGTAGCCAAAATCTTCTCCATTAATTTCTTATTTTCATTTATGCCTTCATCCCCATACTTCTTCCTAGCTAACGTTTCCAACCTACACACATACATTGATATCGCTTCTCCTGCATTCATCCGTGCCTCATCAAAATCATTATTACGCTTGTACCTAATACTCCCTTTCATATGTTTTACCTGTTCAATTAATCTCTTTTTTCACACTTTCATAATCAACATCCCCTATACTCATTATCACACCATACATTGTCAACAAATACCCTGTCAAATATTCCCCTAACTACCTAGCCCAAGCTTCCTTACTATCACCATATTTAGCCTGACAGAACCTTTCATACTCCCTGAAAAAGTCATACACATCTCTACTGCTATGTTCATTAAACCTTTCACACCTCGGTACCTCTCTCATAACCACTGTCTTAAAAACTTCATCTTCATTTTCACTACTATCTACACTCCCTAATCCCTTATTGTTTCCTTCTTCTTCATTTGAATATAACAAATCCAATTCAACGGTCAAATTCCTATCCTCAACCATTCCCTTCTTACCCTTTTTCTTACTTACCACTTTCACCCATTCATGATCATCCTCACTCTCATACTGATCTTTCTTCTTTTCCCTCTTCACATTACTTTTACCTTTCTTCTCATTCATCCTATCACATTTCTGTTCATCCTTACTATGCTTAATCCCCTCATCTTCCATCTCACTATCACTACCTTCCTCATTATTACTTACTTAAGCCTTCTCTTCCACTACCAACCCTTTGCCCGAAGCTGAGGACACTCCTCCGACTGCACCTTCACCCATGAACGTTTTCATCATCCCCATTACTTGCCCTATCAAAGCTTCCATTTGTTTCTCCATTCGTTCCTCATTCTCTTGCATCCCCATCTCAAAACCTTCTTCCACTCTCTCTACAGTTCCCTTAAGAGCTTTCAGTTCCTTTCGAATCTCCTCATTCTCACAACTCAGCCTCGTATTCTCAAGCAACAACTTCTCTTTCTCTATTGAAAACTTCTCTCACGCTCCTTAGCCAACCGCAATTCCTCTCTTAATAGTTTGTTCTGCTCTTCCATTTTTTTTTTAGTCTTAAATCTAATTTCGTATCCTATCAATTCTTCGTCCAAGAGTCCTGCTATCAATCCCACCTCAGCAGTCCCTGTTCGGGGGCCAAAATATTGTGGCGGGATGTCGCAAGAACAACCCCCACACCCTTGAATCACTCAAACTGACAAATGTCTCCTCATCACAAACTTTCCCCTTACACTATCACCTGGACTTTTAGACAGAAGGGAAATGAAAACAAACCATAACCTTAATACTATATTCCTTAAAACTAAAATACCTAACACAAAAAAAAAACCCATCTACAATCAAACCCCTCAAAATCAATAACGAAGCTTAAAACTAAACACTAACAAAACTTAAGCTTAAATTCACCACAACCCATAACTTCAAGACACAAAAACATATATATTCATATATTGCGTGTTCACTAACACTTTCGCAATACAAGTCACAAAAAAAAAAAAAAAAAAAAAACACTTAAGTAATCATTCACTGAGCCAACTGTCTTTATTGGCACAACACGACTATATGAGAAACAGAAGACTGTCTTAATTTGCCACAACGGCCTTAACACTTCGGGGTCAGGGGTGTCGAGACCATCATCATCATTACCATCATCATCATAATCATATGTAATCTTAATACACAGGCCAGGTCATCAACAGTTGAGCAATCCAAAAGAGCAGTCTAAATACAATCGATTACGGGCCAGGTCAGCAACTATATATCAGCATTCAAAAAATAGGTTCTCCAAAGGAGATACGGCCTGCAAAATTAAAAAAATAAAACACGAACACTCCTAGCTGACTAAACTATCACATTATAATCAAAGATAAATAAACTGTGTATCATTCAGAATCACTCCTAGCAAAGATAAATAAATTGTACTTACTTTAGAAATGAATAATCACTTCCACTCTGGTAAAAAAAATAATAATAATGATCCAGCATTCACACAACTGCCTCTGGCTGCAGTCAAATCAAAACGAGCATTCACCCAAGACATTCACCACTGTCCTAAGCTAGCTAAAAAATAAACAAAACCTCAATTATACCAACAGTCATTCTCATAAACATCATTACACACACACTCTCTCTCTCTCTCTCTCTTGATTTGGAAAACAACAAAAAATAAATAAAAATAAAACAAAAATTAATCCTCCACATTGCATTTACCATCTCCATGATTTTACATAAAGAAGATGTCAATGCAATAGGTCGATAGTTTGCTGCTAAAAATTTGTCCTTACTGGATTTTAAAAAGGCTAAAATAATGGCTAGTTCCCAAACACTTGGATAACTACGATCATGCTAAATTCTGTCAATAATGCTTAAAATAAATAACTTTGGATTAATAGGTACAGGTTTAATCATTACATAAGAAATTCCATAGGGTCCAGGGGCTGTATTATTACAAGTAGCAAGTGAGGAATCAAATTCTCTTTCAGTAAAAAGAGAATTATACGGCTTTTCCCTTCCTGTTCCAAATTTAAAATTTTCTTTTCTATAATGCTACTATACTTGTGACTAGGAGCTGTTACACATTTGCAAGATATATTTGAGAAATGATCAGCCAGGGCATTTCTAAACTCATTTGCTTCAGTCACACCTTCAACAATGGTGGTGAGTTTGGGGTAAATTTGCCTGCATTTTTTTTTTTTTTTTTCTCCATACAGAAGATGGTGGTGTTCTTCTGTTGACTGAGGAAACAAAAGATACCCAATATTCTTTCAAGCCACCATGGAACTGTGCTCTAAATTTTTTGTATGTTATCAAATTTTCCTCAGTACAGCGTCTACACAATCTATTCAAAGATTTTCTCGTGGCTCTGTGCAAGGCAGTTAATTCTGAAGACAACCACGGGACTGGTCGTTGTTTTAATAATCCTATAGTTTTGGGTATTGAATGAACACCTGCTGTATGGAGAGTTCCATTCAGTAAGTTTATGGCATCATCAATACTTTCAAACTGTTCTGCACTCACCTCGATTTGACTTAGTTCACAAAATTTAACCCAGTCCACCTTGTCAAGATTCCATCGTGGCGATTTTGGTAAAGGTGGACCATTTATGGTGTTTATATTGATTGGTGCATGATCACTAGTGTGCCAATAATCTAATTTCGTCCAATCAAAATCAAGAAGGCAGTTAGGGCTTCCAACTGAAAGGTCAATGCATGACAAGGTACCTGTCTGAACATGAAAGTGTGTGGGCTCTTTTGTATTAAGGAGTTTGAAATCCTCGTTTTCCACATTTGATGATATAATATTGCCCCTGGAATTTGATAAAACATCACCCCACAAGGGATGTCTACTATTCAAATCTCTAAGTAAAAGAAAAGGTTGAGGGAGTTGTTGAATCACCTCTATTAAATTATCATACGATATGTTATTATTTGGAGGCAAGTACAGAGAGCCGATTGTATATTTTCTACCTATATCAATCTGTATAACCACTGCTTGCAGAGGTGTACTGATAGACAGAGATATTTGCGGAACATCTTGAGGAACGTTTATGAGACCTCCGCCATGGCTCCTTACTCGATGATCACATGGTGTCCTATAGCTAATACATTTGCGAGGACAAGGAGTATTGTCATCAAGTTTGCTCTCTTGTAGACATATAATTATGGGGGAGTGCTCATGAATGAACAACCTACGTTCTTCATATTTGGCCCTTAAACCCTGACAATTCCATTGCAAAATGCAGAAAAAACTATGGTTTATTTTTTGGAAGAACGTTTGGATGAAGTCTTCCCATTAGCAATTTTTGATCTACCACTATTTCCTAGTTGTTTTATTAGTGAGGGTCTTTATAAATTGGGGTTTGTGGTTGTGATTTTCTTTTTGTCCTTTTGTTATAATTGTTGAGGGGGATGGTGGACCTCACCTTGAATTTCTGATTTATTCAAATTGTCTTCTGGTTGATCAGAAACATTAACAGACAAAAGATCATATTTATTTACGTCATATTTTTTTTGGGGGGGAGGGGGGTGAGAGAGATGGAGGTCTCTCTCTTTTCCAATTAATAGGTGGTGAGCTACCAGGTTTTTGCACCTTCCCTGCCACAGGTGCACCTAGTAACTTGGTTTCAAGTGGAACCTCCATCAAATCAAGCAAGGACATGGCATGAGAGAGGTTAGTATTATTGTTAGTAATTGGGGATGAAAGTTGTACAGAAATGGGCAATGCCCCAGTTTTAATACACCATGGCAAAGCCTTAGAAGGCAGTACGCTTACCTCGTCATGCAAAACCTTACACTCATTAGATGATGTATTCTTTTCTTGGAATTACTGGCAGTACTACGTGGGTTTGATGTCTCCTGTAGTATATTTTCTTTTGATTTTAATGCCTTCGCATAGCTGTTTGGTTTATTCAGTAGTCTTTTAGCATGTCCCACACTTATGTGTTCTACACTGGATTTGTTGAGGGCAGCTTCTTCAAACTTATAAATCTCGTCGCTCCTGTCAGTGGATTTATGGTTAGACAGTATTACCATTTGCATGCATGATTTGGCACGTATTAGGAAGCTATCTTTTCCAAAGCGAGATATATCACCTGGTGCAATGGTTCCTACCTTTTTCTGAATATTTTGCAAATTTTAAAATAATTCCCATTACTCCATTCAGGCTCAGCAACAAGCCACATTGGTGATTTTGGATTTCTCTAAGGAGGCATAATTATATCAACATCTTTTTCAAACCAGTCAGCAGGTCTATACACATCCAAATTGTTTGGTATCTTATCACATAGGGCACCCATGACATTTCAGTTATTAATTTCAATATCATTGTTCTTACATATTGCATTAAATGCTCCTTCATGATTATTATAAGATATTTATGAATGCCATTTATCATTTTCAAGTCTCATTCTTATTTTTTTTTATCACTCCATAGCATTTAAAAGCTTTATATAGCATACAATAATCAGTATCTATAGGAACTTGGGTAACATGAAGAATTCGAAGTTTCCCTTTGTTACCTGACTTACTTGGTTTTTAAATATTCGTAGAAGGGCCCTTTTTTGTTTCTAGGTCATCAACAGTGTCGTAGGTGTGTCAGTGTATCCAAGGGATGGGGGTTCATTGCTTGAAGAATCCATAAGACGGGGTTGAGATTGAGAAAGTGATTAGTTTGATTTACCTGTTCGATAACATTAAGGCATCACACATCAGAAAGGAAATTTGCACTCTCTGCGTTCGCCACAATGAGAGTAGCCTATACTTCCTAGATGGTCCATTCCATACCCTACCCAAAGGATAGTATCAAAACAGATATAGAGGCACAGGTGTAAGCTGAACCTGCCTGTTAGAACTGAGACCATGAAACTATGGAATCATCCTCCCCATATCTGTAATGATGGGCTTCTGGCCAATAGCAGAGAGTCCTGCCCCAAGCATTGGATTCCCCTGGATTTCGAAGACACAACACTTGAGAATAGTTCTGCCAGAAAGATCCAAACCATCTTTGGGATGGCTGAGATAATCCAATACTTTCACAAATAGCTTTAAATGCAAACACCTCCCAACCGTGATACCTCGAAGCAAGCAGCAATAACAGATGTAGAAACATCCATGCCAATGCCAATAAAGGATGTAAAAACATCCATGCCATTGCAAAAAAATGTCTAAATATATAAACGAGTATATGTACATTTATACTAATATATAAGGGAAATTTTACTCATAGAGTTGGGACAGCAACACGAAAGAAAGTTTATAAAATTAGGAGGTCAAAATAATATTCAGAGGAAGAAAAAGATGAGAGAGAGAGAGAGAAATTTAGATTGGAACTGGGGGAGCAATTTCCCCAAATTCGAGAGCCCTCTTGCCCGTCGCTATGTTTCAACATGAAAACAATATTTCCTGTTGAAGCTAGAGGACTTCAACAAAGAATTCTCTCAGTAAGAGGGTCACTAAACTGATATATAGCCTTATTTTTATATGTAATTTCAAGCGATTTCATTTCCAAATTGTACTTAACCTAACCATTGTCTGATTTGCTTTTTTCAATCTTTAATTAAACTCCAATTCTAAAGACCTTGTATTGGAGATCATAGTTCCTATATATCTAAATGATTCTACCTCATTAATCGTTTCTCCTTCCAATGATATTTAATCTTCTATTGCATATTCCGTTCTCATCATATCTGTCGTTTTTCTATTTATCTTGAGCCCAGCCTCATATGATATTTCGTGCATTCTGGTGAGCAAACTTTGCAAGTCCTGTGGCATTTTGCTAATAAGGACAGCATCACCAGCCTACTCTAGGTTGGCTAATTTCCTGTTACCAATCCAGTCCAACCCTTCCTTATAGTTTAATAAAATTCTTGGGGGGGGGGGATACAAGATTATATGTAAGTACGATATGTTCTCCCTAATTAGGGGACTATTCCTTCCTCATGCACTGCATCCGGCTCTTGTACAAGATGATTCTCCATATATTATATTCCTCACTGACCATTCAGAGTTTCATTGAAATCCTGCGCACCAAAACATCCTACAATAACATAAAAAGACATACACCTGATCAACTAGGCACTGTACGTTTGAAGTCATAGTCTCTCCTCTTATAAAAATAAACCTCTCAATCATGTCTTTGATGTGGAGCTGAGTGTCTTTTGTTCGTTACCCTTTTAAAGAGGAGACAATATTTCTTTGGTATTCATGTTGGATTGGATATCCTAATTTAGCCTTACACAGGAAATTCCTTGGAGACCACACAGCACCTCCCCAAAAATAAGTTTTTTCCTTTGTCAAAATCCCTATTTTTATCTACAATTAGCTACCACCGATTCTTGTCTGCACAGCGAGAAGATTGAAGACAAGGTAGGTACAGGCTGTCCTCATCTTTATCTAATTGGGGTAGCGTCAATATGTCAGCCTCGAGAACACTGTGATATGAACATTAGGAGATTCGTAGAAATAGTTAGAAATACTACTGTCTTGTAGGTATAACAACCTTTTACCATGGAATTGCTAGATGTCTCATGAGCACTGAAATTCACCAATACAACTGTACCTTTGCTTCTCCCAGAAACCAATAAAAGAATGTGGGGCTCAAGTCAAGATCAAGTTGCCCTTCTAAATAAACTAATTGACTATAACAATTTAAAATTTTTGATTTATTTTTGCAAAAATCTAGAGGAGAAATTTGTAGGATATAGTACTATGGTTCTATTTATAGATAGGTACAATGGCAATGTAAGTTATTGTCGAAATGTGATTAAGATCATAAAACCAACTTAATACATTTCTTTAATTAGCAAAAATACATGAATTCTATACTTACAAACCCATTTGGCATTGTATTCTTTTCTAAATAATTGAGATACATAAAGTTATTGTTGTATCCAGTTGTATGAAAAATTCCTGCTTGAGGCTGAAGGGAAAACAAAAAACAATCTGGTGTTCCTGAAAATTAAAGACAAATTTTTATTTAGCAAGCTTTGCAGTTGAGGTATACTGTCCACATATCAGATATTGCAAATAAGACTAAATACTCTAGATTTCTATTACACATATAATACAGCCAATATAAAAAAATACAGTGCAGAACTTTTTCAACATTAAATAAAAAAAAGTCATACACTTAGATTATGTTCAGGCAAGAAATAAAAAACAATTTAAATAAGCATAAATTACATGCTGAGTATAGAATATTTCAGTAATATATTGATGCGCTTATTCATGCATCTGATAATTTTATATGTAATTAAAACTGACCATCCTAAAAAATCAATACATTCTCTTGTTTTTTACACAAACCCAAGATCTTTCCAGTACAGCTAGAAAGCTTTACATAATGAATTCAACTTCCCAGGGGTATCATATATGTATATCTTAATTTATTGCTATCACCTGTAAATCCTCAGGGATTACTGAAGTTTGACAAGGTACTGGGCTGCCAAGATGCTACTTGATTAATTGATTTAGAGTTCTCTGGCATCCTGATGTTGGGGTATTAAAGCCAACACTTGTTGTTGGCACGGGCCTTTCCCTTGGTGGCATCCTGACATCGAAGGTCATTAATGCCAATGTCGTTTGTTATAAATAAAGAATAAAAGAATGTTTAATGTAAAACCATAAAAGCAAAGATTTACTTATAGAATTTATATAGCTTTTAGAAGACCTGCTTCTGAAATAAATCTAAAAATACCCCTAGCATAGTGCAACACATCCTGCCCAAGAATCTAGGCAAGGATAAACTTGACATCCTCACCTCGAGCCTCAAACAGATATCTATTTCTTATGGGGCAAAAATTGGGGCATTCGGTCAACAACTCATGTGTCAATAGAATGTAACCAATTCAGAGACGACAATGAGTAGTCTCCCACTTTCTGGACATCATGCTATACCTCCAACGACATACAACATTCGTTATTTCTCTCAACTTATTTCTAACTAAACTATCACAATGCTGTTGCCAATTATCATAAAACAAATTCTTAATGCAAGGTAAAAAAATCATTACAAAGGATGGGATACCTTCTTGGTAGCAACTCAGCTGTAGCATTCTTTGCCAGTAAATAGGCCTTCTTATTTCCAGACCAACAAGCGTTTGCCGGAACCCAGAAAAATCGAACTGTTATACCTCTCAGCTCAATAATTAAAATCTTCTTAAGCTTGTAAAATACTTCTTGCATTACTAAAAATGGTAAAATTTCCATACTCTTTTAATGCTATTTTTTCAATAGCAGTTAGTATGGCATATAGTTTGGCAGTAAATATAGAAGATACTAGAGGAAGTGTACCTCTACAATTAAAAGTACTACTATATACTCGTACAAAGCTGGTCTAGTGTAGAGTAAATATTCTATTCATGTATTTCATTTGTGGATTTAAGAGGTGCATAACCAGCTTGTAAGGTGATCTCCTCTCATGCAGGTATAAGTAATTATATGTAAATTGCATAAAGCTTTTGTCGTTCATTTCATTGTATTTTTCACTCAAGTTTGTGTATGTAAATTCCCGTTATTTTTAAAAATTAACTTTTTATTTCACATATTTTGTTTTGAAGTCTTATGAAATCTCAAATAAATGTGCTGTATGAACCATACTAGGTATGAACGAGGGTTTCTGTAATTTTTTATGTTTATACGAGGTATTGTGTCATGTTTGTGAGAGATTACCCAATTCTTATATTTTCCACATGTTGAAAATGTTCTTGAAAACCCAAGAATTAGTTTTATCTTTTTCGTTATTGTTCCGAAGACGGAGGTGGGCGGAGCTAGCTGAGAGAGGGTTGTCTTGTAAGCGAGGTTAGATCTCCTGTTCGATAGACTTAGTTGGCAACCTTATGCCGCTAAGCCTGCCCCCAAGCCATGAGAATAATCTATTTATTTTTAAGTCAATATATATATGCCCCAGGAATGCAGAGGAGCAAAAGAGATCCAGCCTTTCCCTTTGTAAGAACCAAAGTTCGCCTCTCTCACAAGTGCCTCGAGTGTGTGTCCTCTCTAAAGTGAATAAGCTTTTACCCAACATATATTGTGTGTAGTGTGTTCAAAAGTTAACGAAACTTTGAAGGTGATTTCAAATTTATTATGTTATTGTATGTGCTGGTATTATATAAATTTTTGTGATTGGCCCTGTGAGTTTAGGTTAAAATAGTGAAGTGAATTTATTACTTTTATGTAAATTTCATTTAGTATTTACTCTTTAGAGCATTAAAGTGTTAATTACTTTCATTAATAACCAAGATTGAATATTAGTGTAAAATTTAATTTCCAGTGAAACAAGTGATTATATAATTTTCAGAGCGTAATATTTTTTTGGTCTTAGTCTAAGGTTTTGTTCAGATTTAATATTTTGAATTAATTGATCATATAATTTTCAGAGTGTAATATTTTCTTGTCTTAGTCTAAGGTTTTGTTCAGATTTAATATTTCAAGTGATTAATTTTGGTAATAATTTTTTGGTATTAGAGTTGTAAATTTTTATAGAATATTTCTTAAAGAGCTCTCTCATATCCCTGTTTAAGAAATGAAGTAAGAGGTTGTTTTGAATAGTTCAAGTAATTAATAACTCGGTTTTGTTTTGAGTGTACTTAAGAGACCTTTGGATATTCAGTATTTTTTTTATGTATTGTCGTCTGGTAGTTGCATAATTTCTCAGAGCCCGGGTATTATTCAAGTGTAACAGATAAATGTAAAAATAAACAGGTGACTTTGGAACTCAGGAGGTTATGTAATCTGCCAGACGTAATATATAATAATACTTTGAATCTGACACCAGCATCAGATTTAGAGCCATCACTATATATAATAGTAGATTCCCTATGCTCTTCACATGACCCATAAGAAGAGACCTGGCTTCTAAGTCAGTCTTGTTCTTTTTTATACCAATGAAACATTTACAGAAAGATATCTCTGGGAATTTTCATGGAGTGATTGATGATATCTTAAATGGAAGCACCTTACTTCTAGCTATATCAAGATAGTTTACTACCTTTTTTACTCCAAAACCATAAGGTTGTGGAGATTTTGGGTGGAACTAAAAATATCTGCAATACCCTACAAGGTTTGCAGCCTGATAGGCTAAAGAATTAGGAAGTCTTTGCAACCTAAATGAATACCAAACTATAGAAGCATTTCCGTAAAGGTCTAACGGTAATTCTCCAGCATCAACAAGGATGCTTGGGATAGGCAAAGCTCTAAAGGCTCCTGTGGCCAATCTGATACCAGTATGGTGTATAGATTCTAAATTCAGATTATTAAAGGGGGAGATTAACCAGCCCAATAAGTCAAACTCGACTCTTACACAGCTGGCCCAACTAACATCGGGAAGAAAATTATTTTTATGTTAATGTAAAATAAATGAATGAAATAAAATATATATTAAATATAATGGATAAAAATGTATTAAATATAGTGGATAAAAAGTGAACAAATTATGATGTAAAAATTTGTGATAAATAGAAATCTAAATCTTGTCTATAAAACCCCTGTTTCTTAAAAAAAGTTAAAATCTTAAAAACAGAAATTATCAAAGTCTGATAAAAGGTTAATAAAACCCTTCTCACCAAAACATAATTTTCTTTCTCTTTAAAAAACTTTAATAATGAGAAAAATATGTTTTATGGTTAAAATACAGTCACACTCATTGCACCTGGGTACTGCTTCACGAGGTGTGAACATCAAATATGCATGTGTAAGTTTTGAGTGTCCTATGCACAATCTGGCCAAAATTACTTCTGTCTTCCTTTCTCTTTGTAATGATGATTTCCATAGAGAAACCACAGGCTTTATTTCTTAATTTATTACTATCAGATTAATAATTCCAGAGACCTTGCCATTTTTTAACTATGAGATGCTTTAAATGAGTTATATAATCTTTTATGGGTATTGTAAAAGCTTGCTTTGGTAACTTAATTGAAGATTTAGCTGCAGCATCTGCTTTTTATTACCAATAACCCCAACATGGGCAGGAATCCAACATATTTCTACATTTACCGCACGGGAGTAAAACTTGTCAAGGAGCTCTTTTATTTTCAATACCAATTGATTGTATGAGCCACTTTAGGGCTTCTATGACACTTCTTGAATCAGTATAAATCTCAACCTTATGATTCAACCTATCTTTAATAAATCTAATAATCTCAATTGCTAATATTAAGGCTGATAATTTGGAGGTAAATACCGAGGCTTCACTGGGTAATGAGAGCAGACTAATTTTGTCTGGGGACACTGCAGCACAACCAGCACCCATTGAAGATTTAGAGTCACCAGTATACATAGCATAATGAGATCCTCTCCTTTGAATATACTCCAAGGCATGTTGTTTATGGTGACTAAGAGTACAATTGTAATTTGACTGATAATAAAGATGAAATCATATTTTTGTTTTCTTTATGGTCCAAGGTGGAAGAAAGAGAAATAGTTGAGTATTGTACATTCTCATGTTTGTAGATTGCAGTAACCTATTTTATCTTATTGGGAATCTTTAATGCACTTCGCATGGTTACACAATCTCGATATAGGGAAAAGGATAGTTTCCCACTTTCACATAGCACTGAGATATTTGGGAAAGGCCTAATGGCTCCACTACATAGTCTTAAGCCTCGAGTGTGTATTGGATCTCAAGTCTTCAGAGTAGCTTTAGATCCTGCCATAATCTATTCTTGATAATACTAAAGCTTTATAGATCATCAGTAAAGTTGATCTCTTTGCACCCAATATTGTATTAAATGACTTTTTCATAAGGTTTAGAGCATTATTACATCTGAAATTGATGTAAGATACATGAGCTTTCCAACTGAGGGGAGTACCAAATATTAGACACAGACATTTTTCCTTACCTTGGAATTGAATTTGGTTGTTGCCAAATGAGAGGTTTAATTCTTGGTTTTGATTCCCAATAATATTCTTATTAAACATTGTTGCTTGAGGTTTTTTCTGCAGAAAGTTTGAAAACCAACATTGACGACGATATCGTTTATTGTAAATAAAGAGTAAAAGAATATTCAATCAAAACCATAGCTGCAAAAATGTCATTTCTGGGTCGACCTGTGGCGCCCGGTGAAAAGAGTCCTTCTTGTATATCTTTTCTGATAAAACCTTCCAATTATACCAGAGAAAGATAAAAGCATGGAATGCTGAGGTTACAACCCTCGCGCGAGCACCTTTTGGGTGTCGTGTATAAAGCAAAGGCGCGTGAAATCCACTATTCACAGGTTGTCTTCCATTTAGTTAATTCCTTCGTCAAAGGGATGGGCCGATACAAAGGCCCTAGCCAACCCCCAGCGCCACACCACCCACGCCACGACGCGAGCGCCATCTGAACATCATCCTTCTTTTTGGAATCTTAAGTGTTGAATTGTTTTGTGGTGCTCTCGGTCTTTTTTATCAATCGTGGATTTATTTTGTCATGTCCGAAGCTCCATCTTCACACATTCCAATGTTAAGTACCATAGTTTGTTTTGACAGTTTTTTATTGTACCGGGCTTTTGTTTTATATCCCGTATAGTCTGTTTTATTATTCCCGTCTGGCCTTTCATGGCGGCCATTGTTTGTTCACTTGTTTGGGAATTCATCTTTGTCTGCCCGTTTAGTACTCTGTCACTTAGGTTCTTGGTTAAGTCCCTGGCCTTATGCCTTTAGAACCGTTATTATTTTTTTTTGTGTATTTATGCTCATGGTACTTTTTGCTAGCAAGTCCAGCCTACGAACGAGATAGCGATCTAGCTTTGTATTTGTTTAGTACACGCCCCTCCGAGGCGTTCGTCACTCGACTGTGCTATTTATTTTAAGTTTTAGCAGATGCTATTCTTCGATCGTAGTGTTATATGGATGTACATGTTTATTTTATACGTTTATAATAGTGTTGTGTGATTTTTAGTCCTGTTTTTGTGTTTAAGAGAGCGAGAGCTTGTGGTCCCCGTTTTCTGTTCGCAGTCACGAGTTACCCCTTTCTCTCGTTTTCTTTCTTAGCTCCGGTGGGGGAGCGGATTTCCCGTTTTCCGTTTTGTGCGTTCAACGGGTTCTCCCTCCCTCACCTCTCCCCCTCTGGGTGGATGATAACTTACGAGTTATTTATTTTTCGTGACTTTTCAATTGTTAGCGTTATTTTGGTCCGTGTTTCGTCCTCTCCCCGTTACGGCTCGGGAGTAGTTATGAACGTTTTCCACTCCGCCTTGAGTTCTACTCCGCCATGAGGGATTCTCAATGACTTTCGTTCTATTGTTATATTTATAAATTGTTTACTACATGGGACGGGCTTCTTATTGTTTAGATACGACCCTCCGGTGGCCCTTACTCCGGTCTCAGGCCACGGCCATATCCACAATAGCCTTTGTTATTACAACTGTGTTTGTTATTCACAATAATTATTCAGGACCTTTCTTCTCCCTCCGGCCTCACCGGAGATCGTAAATACGCTTTACTATGATCTAAGCTTTAGACTTTAGCTGCGGCTTAGCTTTTTATCTTTCACAATTGAATTATTAGCCACAATTGAATTATTCAAGGCATCTCATTATCCTCCGGCGTCACCGGAGGTCGTCCATACACTTCACACTTATATTTGCCTTGCCTTTAGCTAAGGCTCCTTTATTCAGGACATTTCATTACGCTCCGGCCTCACCGGAGCTCCGGCTTCACCGGAGGTCGCCCATACACTTCACACTTATATTTGCCTTGCCTTTAGCTAAGGCTGGTGTTTATATTTATTTTAAGGGCATGTCACTGCTTCCCCGACCCTTGGAGGTCGGCGGATTGCTTTAAGTTAATTATCCTTATGTCATTAACAGACATTAGGTGCATTACAAATATACAAACAATTGAATATTAAAGTGCCAACAATGGTATGGGGCGGTATCAACTTAAAGGTAATATTCGGTTGTTTGGTCAATGCAATATGGGTGCTTAGGGACTTCAGTGAGTGCCGGAACTCTAAAATAATAGGTTTTTTATCCCCTTATCAGAGTTTCAAGAAACACCAGACTCATGTCTCCTTTCTTTTACAGAAGGCCCATTGTACTGCTGAAGGATGCCCTGCCTCGTTCAGCGACCCCGTTGGGCATGACCTCTGCCGGTCTCATGCACACTGCTCCATTCCCTTTATCCAGGAACCGGGACAGGCCCAATACCCGGTCTGGTTCCCGGATTTGTGCTCGCTCTGTTACGAGCTGTCGTCAATTCTACTGAACGATGATGTAAGTGGGTTTTCCCTTTGTTCCTTATTTCTCGTTGGCAGACACTAATATAGACATGAATATGATATACACAGTATATTTTGGAGGGCAAACCCCCTCCTCCATCACTAATCACTGCAAATCTTACAGGCCGATGATGTCTCTCTTCGTTCAGCAAGGGCTACTCTTCGTCCGTGGGTGTCGGCCATGTCCTCGATGGGGACATGGCCTCCCGCCTCTTCCCAGGCTCGACTACTGCTGCAGTCTCCCCTGACCTTGCTGCCCCCTTAATTGAAGAAGTCAGGGCTACCATTTCCGTGGAGGATGAACCCCTCGTACCGATGGACATGGCGGGTCTGGATATAGACGTAGAACCCAGGGACGAGCAGGTAAGTGGTGCCGAGTTGGTGGAAACCCTTTTCTCTCCTACTCCCTCTCCTACCTCTTCCTTTCTAGGTTTTGATAACTCTAAGGCTTCTCCTCGGGATCCCTCTGCCTCCGTACGACCCAAGGTGAAGCCACTTCGAACTTATAAGACTTCAGCTGTGCCAGTATCAACGTCACCGGTCCCTGGACCCTCGACAGCTCCTGATATTCATATTGCTCCTCGTAAAACCACTACTCCTAAGAAGTCTAAGTCTACCAAATCCAAGAAAAAACAAACGGATGGCTTTCAGGTACCCTGGGCTGATCTCCTCCCCATCGAACTGATCAAAGGATTGGTCAGAGATCAAGTTCAACATCACTCTGGTGCAATAACAGAGATTAAGGATATGATGGCTACTCTGATCCGCACCGGAACTCAGTTTCCTCCCCCTTCTGCTCCAGACGCATCGAAGCTGCCGCCCTTCGATAAAAACAATCCTTGGCGGTTTGCCTTGCATGCTCCATTCGTAGATGGTTCCCTAACTCTGGAGGGCATAGGCACCCGCCCTCTAGAGGACCTGGAGTTCTATCCCCCGGGCCTAGCATTCCCGTTCAATGGTTTTGTACGGTTAAAGGAACATGCATTGGTCCGTATGGACAAGGTACCGAAGGAAACGGTCATATTTCCAAAAGAGCAGGCCCAGGCTATCTGGGCCAGAACACTATCAGAGTGGGGGTGTATTAACTCCAAGCTCACCCCACACAAAGGTGCCTACACTATTTTTACGACAGCGGCCTCCATCTCTTTGCCGCTCATAGACAAAGTCACAGAGCTGACTATACAGGCCATCAAGGAAGGCTCTTCCATGCCGGCTCTCAAGGAGACGGACCCCACCTCTTTGCTTATTCCGGGTACCTCGGCAGCCTTGGATGCTGCGGCTTCTACCTTCACGGTGGGGAAACTAGACCCGGACTGTGCCTCTACTCTTTTCTCTGAGTTCGAGACCCGTACTAGACTTGCTAGGTCCCTCCAATCCATCACCTCCATGGAGTCCCTAGCATCTCTTTACCCAGAGGAAACGCTGTTCAGAGTCACCACAAAGAACCATCTGCTATCCTACCAAATAGACCTCCATGACTTCTGGTCAGCTCGGGTTAGTTGCAGGAAGTTCGTTCTGTCGGAGGCCACCATCAGGCATGAGCCGAACAGACTGATAGCGTCCTCCTGCTGGGGTAAGACCCTCTTCCCTCAGACCGAGGTGGATAAGGTTCTTCAGGACGCAGTGAGGGCAAACCAGAATTTGCAGGTAAGGTGGGGTTTCTCAGCCAAAAAGAGGTTCGAACCCCAGAGACACACGTTCTTCAAGAAGAAGCAGAGGTTTAGTCCTTACAAGGCGGCCCGGGGTACCTCGTCCCCACAGTCTTCCGCGGCCTTGACTTCTCGACAACAGGCGCCTCCTCAGCAGGTAGTCTACCTCGCTGCTCCCCCTGGTACACAGCCCAACCCCTCTTGGATGCCCTCACCTGCATACAACCCTGCCTACGAATCCTCCGGTTCCTTTCGTGGATACCAAAGAGGGAGTTTCAGAGGTAGAGGACAGTTCCGCCAACGCGGCGGGCCTAGAGCAAGGGGTTCCCGTGGAGGGAGGGGCCCTAAGTTCACTTCCTCCCAATGATGTGATGCCGGTAGGAGGGAGACTTTATCACTTCCGGGACCATTGGACCTTCAGTCCATGGGCTCACAGCATAGTATCAAGGGGCTTGGGTTGGAAATGGTCACAGGGATCCCCTCCTCCACCGGTGACCTTCTTCCAGAGACCCACTCCCATCCTGGAAGAGTACACCGCGGAGTTACTCAAGAAGAGAGCAATCAAGCGGGTTCGATCCCTGAAATTCCAAGGCCGCCTGTTTACAGTCCCGAAGAAAGACTCGTCGGCGTTGAGGGTAGTTCTGGACTTGTCGAAGCTCAACTCTTACATCCTTTGCGACAAGTTCCGTATGATATCTCTCAGGTACGGACCTTACTTCCCGTGGGGCCGTCACCACCTCTATCGATCTTACCGACGCCTATTATCATGTTCCAGTAGCTCGAAACTTCTCTCCTTACCTAGGCTTCCGTCTCAGCAAGAGAGCCTTCGCATTCAAAGTCATGCCCTTCGGTCTCAGCATTGCCCCCAGGGTATTCACGAAACGGGGAGACGGTGCTCGAGCAACTCAGACACCAAGGGATACAAATCGTCGCCTATCTGGACGATTGGCTCATTTGGGCCCAGTCGCACCAGGAATGCAACAGAGCTACGTCGAAGGTACTCCATTTTCTCGCCAAACTGGGCTTCCAAGTCAACCTCCGGAAGTCCCGCCTACAGCCATCAAGCCACTTCGAATGGTTAGGCATCCGTTGGGACCTCTCAAAGCACAAGCTCTCCCTTCCTCCCAAGAAGGTGAGGGAGATAGCTTCCAAGGTCAGGAACTTTCTCAAACACAAACAGGTGTCCAGAAGAGCTTTAGAACGAATCCTCGGCCTTCTCCAGTTTGCCTCACTGACCGATCTCCTATTAAAAGCCAAACTCAAAGACATCAATCGAGTTTGGAGAAAGAGAGCGACAATACCTTTAAGAGACAAGACCTCGAAGATCCCCTCTGTCTTGAAAATGAGACTACAACCATGGTCCGATCGGAGGAACCTCTCCAAATCGGTTCCTCTACAGTTCCCCTCTCCACAAGTGACAATTCATACCGACGCGTCTCTGAGTGGATGGGGGGGGGGTTACTCCCAACATCAGATGTTTCAGGGCTCTTGGTCACCCGCCATGAGACAGTTCCATATCAATGTTCTCGAAGCCATGGCGGTGTTCTTGACCCTGAAGAGAATCTCCCCTCCGAGGTCGACCCACATCAGAGTAGTCTCAGACAGCACGGCCGTAATCCACTGCCTCAACAGGGGGGGGGGGGGGGTCCAAATCACCCAACCTGAATCAGATCCTGGTCACTATCTTCACCTTGGCAGCCGACAAAGACTGGTTCCTGTCAGCAACTCACCTAGCAGGAGTCCAGAATGTGATAGCAGACTCATTATCCAGGACAAAACCACTGGAATCGGAGTGGTCCCGGGACATGCACTCCTTCCGGTGGATACTCAGGCTGGTTCCAGGTCTCCAGGTAGATCTATTCACGACCCGACTCAATCACAAACTCCCATGTTATGTGACACCGAACCTGGACCCTCAGGCTTATGCCATGGACGCATTAACCCTGGATTGGAATCATTGGCAGACGATCTACTTATTCCCTTCAGTGAATCTTCTACTGAAAGTCTTGCACAAACTCCGCTCCTTCAACGGGGCAGTAGCTTTAGTGGTACCTCACTGGCCAAAGAGCAGTTGGTTTTCTCTCCTCCTCGAGTTGAAACTCCGTCCCTTCCGGATCCCATTCCCCAAACTGACCCAGGTGGTCCAAACTCGGACTGTGTCAGATTCCTCAAGGATAGCCAAAACCCTAACTTTGTGGATTTCATGAAGTTTGCGGCGCGTAGGGACGCAAACATCGACCCAGATAATGTCCTCTTTATAGAAACAGACAAAAGGGACTCTACGATTCGCCAATATGATTCGGCGGTTAAGAAACTAGCGGATTTCTTAAGGACTTCTGACCATTCGGTTATGACTCCTAATTTAGCCATCTCCTTCTTTAGGTCCATATTTGACAAAGGCCTAGCACCTAGCACTATAACCACCATTAAGTCAGCTCTGAGGAAAGTCTTCCTGGTTGGGTTTAACATTAACCTGGCGGAGTCTTATTTCTCATCTATTCCAAAAGCATGTGCTGGGCTTCGACCTTCGGTTCGTCCTCAAAAGGTCTCTTGGTCTCTAAATGATGTCCTCAAACTGGCCTCCGACACGGACAACGAATCCTGCTCTTATATCACTCTTCTTAGGAAGGCTTTATTTCTAACAGCTTTGGCCTCGGGTTCCAGAATCTCAGAACTAGCAGCTCTCTCACGAAACTCAGAGAACATGGATTTCCTCCCTTCAGGTGAGGTACTTCTTTCACCAGACAGGGCGTTCCTAGCTAAGAACGAGGACCCCCAAAATAGGTGGTCCCCTTGGAAGATTATTCCTCTTCTTCGAGATACTTCTCTATGTCCGGTCACCACTCTCAGGGCCTTTTTAGCCAGGACTGCTACCCGATCGTCTGGCCCCTTGTTTATCAGAGAACAAGGAGGTACCATTTCCATACGTGGCATTAGGCAACAGATCCTATACTTCATTAAACAAGCCAATCCGGGATCATTTCCCCATGCTCATGATATCCGGTCGGTAGCTACCTCCATCAACTATTTCCAGAATATGGACTTTGATGACCTTAAGAAGTACACGGGCTGGAAATCTCCTATGGTCTTCAAACGCCACTATCTAAAGAACTTACAGGCTCTTAAATACCCAATGGTTGCAGCTGGGAGCCTTATCTCTCCCCATTGATCTTTTGTTCTTCCTTTCATCCATCTCTTCTCTTCTCCCTCCTACCCGCCACTCGCACCACGACGCCACTTCCTTGGTGGTTCGTTAGCCCTAAGTTTATTACATATTAGGTTAATATGATTGTAACTATTATTGTTTACCGTTGTTATAAGGTTGGGATATTCTTAGCCATGTCAGTTTTGTTGCATGTTTTCCTCTGATACTCGGAGGCTTCCCTGTTATCATGTTTGTTTAACCTTACTCTCACTATGCCCTGTGGCTAGTTTATGTTTTATGCCTACTTACCTTAATTATATATGATTTTCTTTACATGGTGTTGTTTCTCTCCCCATATTAAATTAGTAGTTATTGTTGGGCTTGGAAGGCATTCTCTGGTACATTTTCACCGGGCGCCACAGGTCGACCCAGAAAAGGGATTTTGACGAAGGAAAAATCTATTTCTGGGGAGAGACCTGTGGCGCCCGGTGAAACCCTTCCCCTTTATTTTACACAATCCCACCCTTTCCTTTCCAAGCCATCATGGCCAATACAAAAGGATGTTGTTCAGATGGCGCTCGCGTTGTGGCGTGGGTGGTGTGGCGCTGGGGGTTGGCTAGGGCCTTTGTATCGACCCATCCCTTTGACGAAGGAATTAACTAAATGGAAGACAACCTGTGAATAGTGGATTTCACGCGCCTTTGCTTTATACACGACACCCAAAAGGTGCTCGCGCGAGGGTTGTAACCTCAGCATTCCATGCTTTTATCTTTCTCTGGTATAATTGGAAGGTTTTATCAGAAAAGATATACAAGAAGGACTCTTTTCACCGGGCGCCACAGGTCTCTCCCCAGAAATAGATTTTTCCTTCGTCAAAATCCCTTTTTAAAATCTAAATAGCTTTCAAAAAACCGGCTTCCGAAATAAAGCTAAAAATGCCACTAGCATGGTAGGACACATCATGTCCAAGAATCTTGGCAAGGGTGAACCTGCCATCCTCACCTCGAGCCTCAAACATATCTATTTCTTTCCCCCTATAAGTGGGGCATTCATTATGCCTCATTGTGAAGGGTAACAAACAGTCGTCACATTATGGCTGGTATTGTCCAGTAACCAGAAATTCATGTGTCAACAGAGTGTGACCAATGCGGAGACGACAAAGAGTAGTTTCCCACTTTCGGAGCATGATATTATACTTCCAAGGGGATATAAAATTTGCTTTTATCGCATATCATTTTTAACTAAACTTCCCCAATGCTGTTGCCAATTATTGGAAATCAAATTCTTAATGTTGGGTAAACAATCATAACAAAGAAAAGGATACCTTCTTGCTGGCAACTCAGCTACAGCATTCTTAGCCTATAAATCTGCTTTCTCGTTTCCAGACACACCTATGTGTGCCCAAACCCAGGAAAATTGAAATGTTATACCTCTCAGCTCAATAATAAAAAGCCATTCTAAAATATTTAAAACTTAAGGATTATTGGAATTAAAAACTTCTTAAGCTTGAAAGACACTCCTTGCATCATTTAAAAATGGTAAATTTACCCCTTTCTCCAATGCTATTTTTTCAATAGCAGTTATTATGCCATATAGTTCGACAGGACATATGGAAGCTGTTAGAGGAAGTGCAGCTCTACAATTACAAACATTACTATATTACTATATACTCCTAATCCAACGCCAACATCAGATTTGGAGCCATCAGTATATGTAAAAGTCGATCCCCAATGTTCTGCAACATGTTCCATAAAAAGAGACCTGGCTTCTAGGTCAGTCATATTCTTTTTAACTGCAATAAAATATTTACAAAAAGATACCTCTGGTAATTTCCATGGAGGCTTTGATGATACCTTGAATGGAAGCACCTTACTTCTAATTATATCAAGACTATATTATTTGTTTAACACAAAAATCATAAAATTACGGAGATTTTGGGTGCAACTCAAAGTATGATGTGTGCTTTACAAGGCTTGCAGTCTGATAGGTTAAATAATTAGGAAGTCTTTGCAACCTAATCCAATAGCGAACAATAGAAGACTTTCGGTAAAGGCCTAAAGATCATTCTTCAGCATCAACAAGGAGACTTTGGATAGGCGAAATTTTAAACGCTCCTCTGGACAATCTAATACCAGCATTATGTATTGAATCTAGAATCTTTAATTGGCTTGGGGTGGCTGAAGAGTATATTTCACACCCATAAGTAAGCTTTGAAAAAATTAAGGCCTTGTATAATTTTAAAATAGTTCTGCGGTCTGGCCCCCATGATGTATGGCACAATACTTTTAAAATTCAGAACCTCAAGACATCTATTTTTAGAATGGAGTCGGTTAATATTCTTTGTAGGTGATGAAGGTTGTTTGACAAGTAGTAAATTGCAAAGTCGTCCATATAAAGGCTACTTTGTACTCCTTCAATTGAGCAACTATATCATTAATTGTGCAGGCAAAGAGAGTCCCACTTAAAACATTACCTTGCGGTCAGGGCATTTAGTACGGTACGGTTCGGTACGATATTACGGTACGGTATGGTTTTTGGGGGGATGTAAGTACGGTTCGATATTACGGTACGATATTTCCTTTCGAGTTCGGTACGGTACGAAAGTACGATTTTTTTTTTCGTACTTAATTGTACAATTTCCGTACCAAATTCAGATAGGTGTCGCAAGCAGCCAAACCCCCGCCGCCCAACCGCCAAGGGTCACACACCTGGTTGACTTGGTCGGTGACTCACTGCCCAAGTCAACCAGGTGTATGACCATAAAGGATTAGCAGAGGTCTTCTCACTGGGGTGTTAATTAAAGCATATCCCAGTGGGGTTTGCCCCGTCAGCCGTCACAGCAAGGCTTATCGGCTTATCGCTCAGGTGAGAAGGTCAATTTTCCCTTTTTAATGAGTTGGTGCGTAGAGCGCACATTCTCTGGGTTGCGCTATATTCTTAATGATTCAAGACTAGGTCTAAAAGAGGATATTATTGACGCTGTAATGCTATTACGCTGCAACACATAAAACTGTATGAATGCCTAATACTGTATAATTGAACATTTTCCTTTTGTAACCTTAGCAAACTAAAATTGTATTATATCATTAATGTATTACATAACACCAATCTTCTTGAAGTGGCAGTGATGGTAGTAGTAGTAGTAGTAGTAGTAGTAGTAGTAGTAGTAAAAGTGCCATGTTATGTCTATATGAACTGCAATGTAAAAAAAAAAAAGTAGGTACGGAAACAGTACGAAATCACGGTACGATAAAATATCGTACTAATACGGTACGGTATGAATTTTTAGGTACTGTATGAAATTACGGTACGGTAAAAATGTGTGGTACGAATTACGAAAAAACAAATCGAACCGTACCGTACTACATGCCCTGCTTGCGGTACACCACAGTCTAAGCTATAAGTTTCAAAGTAAACATTCTCCATACAAGTTTGGAATGTTCTTCCATCAATAAAATTTCTAATAAAAATAGGGAGGTGTCCTTAAATACCATTATCATGTAAGATTGATTGATTGTTCGATTTATAAAATTTTTGGCCCGGAGCAAAGTGCCGGAGCCGCAGGCCCATTCAGTGTATATATATCTTTTAGTATGAAATATGATTATATAAATTAAAGAAAAATATAGTAAAATATAATATATTGTAATTAAATCTATACAACAGATTAAAATTTGAAACCACAAAATCATAAAACTGTAACTCATAAAAGATATCAATATCTTTTAAAAACTGTACAACTTGCTCTGCTGGAGCACTTTCAACTAAAATTTCCCAAAAGGACATATTGACCCAAAAATGTCTACATTTACATCTAAAAACAGGACAGGAGACCAAAATATCCTCAACGGTTACATCTGCTTGGCAAGCAGAGCAGCGAGGAGCGTGCCTATCTGCCTCACTTTCCATCAGATATCTATGAGTATAATTTTTGGGCTCAAGCCATGTCGTCCTGATGGAAGGTTCCTATAGGTAGCTTTCTAAGGGATATTTGGCTACAGTTTTATTCCCAGAGAATTTGACCTTTAGGTCTCCAGAATTCTAACTCCTGGCGCGAATATCCTTAAATTTTTCTTAAGGATATCGCATAAAATTAGGGGATGTATATCTTGATCTTGATACAACACATGGCAATCTTCACCCCGAATAGCGTTTTCGCTTCGAGGGGGAAAGTGGCGAAACTGAAGGGGAGCCGTTATCAAGGTTACCCTTCCTCCCGTACTATTACATGGCTCCATGATGGAGCTCATTCCTTACTTGGTAGCGATCTCGCACGGTGGTTTTCCCTGTTGATTAACGATCTTGATCGTTTTTGAGATGATTTAATATGCAGTCTCCAGCATCTTCTGCCTCTGGAAAGTTGAGTATTTAATCTTTACAATGTATAATTTCTGGGCTCAATCCCTGTGCCACCCAGTGAAATACTCCTAAAGCACCATTTCAAAGGAATATAACTGCTAATATTACCAGAGAAAAAATGTATAGGAATGCTAGGTTGAACTAGCTCGCTCACCTAATGGTGTCGGTATAGACTGGGGCGAAATACCAGAGGTCTCGTACCATTTAGACTTCTCCTCTTCGAAATCCCTCAATAGTGAGGTGTAGTTCAACCTCCCCTTCCTCGCAGACCAGTACTACTAACTCTACCCACGCTTACCCATCACTCCTTTCTAGCACCTAATACGTATAAGTCCAACGTGTTTTTTCTCGTGTTTACCATTGGATTTATCATCAAATTTCTCTCGATGGCCGATTCCCAAGATACCCCATCGAAGTTAAGTACTTTATCCATGAGTTTTAGCGAGACTGGGCAGTGTAACCTTTGTTTTTATTATTGAGAAGTGTTTATATATGAGCGGCGTCACCGTTCTTACTTTCGTCTCTGCCCTTTTTTTCGTTAGTTCGTCCGTCATTAATAGGAGTTTTTTCCTTATATTTATATAGTACACCGACTTTATGCTTTCATATAGCATTTATTTTATGTTATCCTATGATATCGGTGTTAGCGTTTCATCAGGAGTAGGTTATGTTGGTATGCCTGCATTCGTGCATGTTGGTGGATAGCGTCACCATTGAGATTGTTTCGCTAGTTCTAGGAGCGTTGAAGACGACCATCTCACTTATTATTATTAACCTTTTAGTTTTATTACGCTCCACCTAGTTTTACATTTGGTTCATGTGGGACTCTCGCGTATTTTATTGTTTTTACTGTTCGATCTACCGCTTCAGTAACTAGGTTGGTACCCCTGCTTTCCATCTGCTGATGGCGTCATGCTCCTCCCTTACCACTCGCCCGAGTCCCTTTCTCGCCATATTATTTCTGCATGCCTAACCTTACTTACGTGATTTCGCTTTTAATTCATTAATTATTTTTATGTATTTGTGCATTGATATTATATTTATTGCTTTACTCCGTTATGATCATATTTTTGGGATTTTCATGTCATGTTGAGGGGATCTCCAGTTGGTAGCCCTGTCTACCACTACGCACTGGTGATTCCCCGGTACCATACCCCCCCCCACAGGTTGGGGAGGCTATTTCATCCCCCCCTCCTCCAGTGTACACCCTTCCTCTCACTTGATGGTTGTTGGTTATGACATACGGGTCAAGTATGCTTGTTCCTCAGTCTTCCCTCAACGTTCCGACATATTGAGGACTGAGTGTACCCACGGGGTGTGACTTAGTCTCATTCATTCATACCGGGCGGTTTCGTCTCCCCCCCTCCCGTCGCCCCGATTGGCCATCGGTCGGGGGAGGGGGAGGGCCGGGACCACCGGGGACTATCACACGTAATTAGTCGGTATAACTGCACCTTGGTGTAACCTTGCTTTTAGCTATGGTTGTAAGAATGAGCACTTATATTAGGAGTGTCCCCACCTACGGTACCTCCTGCTATTATCGTCCGCATAGGACTTATTAATATCCCATATCATTATATTATATTCTACATGAATCATTACCTTCGTCCCGGTACCTCCGGTAGGGTAGTGGGGGGTTCCATTGGCTCCCCCCACGCTCTCCCGTTGTACCCTCCCGTCATCAGATATCGGAGCCTCCGGGCTCTTAACTACAAGATCTGTTGACACTGACACAGTTTTGATTAATATCCTCCCTCCGGGAGCCCTATTCATTACAGACATTAGTTTTAGATCATAATGGGAGTTCTCTATTTATGTATTTTAAGGATGTATCTTGAGTTTACTTTAAGTTACTTTAAGTTTACTTTAAGTTTACTTTACCAACCCTGTTCCCGGCCCCGGGAGCCCCGGAACTAGTTATGATTATAATTATTCATCACTGTTTTTTGCATCCTTTTTCATCCCCGCCTCTGCCGGATTGCTCTTGGAATAGTCTCAGTTCTCTGCATGTTTAGTCTAAGGCTATACATTTATTTTATTAACTGGCAGGTCCCGGACCCTCCGGGACCCCTTATAGAGAAACTAGTAGATGCTCATGGACTATTCCTTTTACGATGGTCCGTTGCCGGATGACAGCCTGCGCGGCCGTCCTTCAACAGCCTTGCGGACATGCGGTCTGTCGGTCCCATGCTGACTGTGGGATCCAGATGGACAATATTGTTGTATGGCACCCTGACAACTGCTTTATCTGTTATGACCTTATCTCCACCCTCGCTTCAGATTCGGTGAGCCTCTTTCAGTCATTTTTGTATTTACATTCCTTTGCCTTCTGTTATGAATCTTCGGGTTCATTCATCATTTTGTCCCTCGGGTTTGTTAACCTTATCCCCGTCCTTTCAGATTCCCAGGCGGCTAAAACTTCAGCAAGAGCCACTTTGAAATTGTGGGTAGGCGGCTTCGCCCGTAACGTAAAGGCCAAGAAGCCCTACGTCCTCTCAGAAGATTATTGTAATCTTATCTACCCGAACGCAAAATCTTCGGCAGCAGTGCCTAGGGAAGTGGCGGCCCCTATAATTGCCGACATTGCGGAAACCGTAGAACTCAATCTCGTTCAGGATACAGACATCGCTGACGACCCGGACCCCATTGAAGACAATGTTGCGGCTCTGAACTTAGACATAGAGCCCATGGTTTTAGACGAATCAGAAACAGGTAAGGTGGTAAGTGAAGCAGGTGGGTCTGGCGCTAAGACCTCTCTTCTTAGTCCCTCTTTTTCTTCAACTTCTAATAATTCTTCCTTTCTAGGTTTTGAAGGGAACCGCGAATCCTCTCCGAGATCGCACTCGGTTCCTCCCAAGGTCAAATCTCAGAAGAGACCTTTGGTGAGGACTCGTAAGAATCCGACACTACCTAGATCATCGAAGCCCAAGAAGGCTCCCCTCCCCGGAGCTCCTAGTGGCTCGACTAGCACTGCCCCTATGTCTCAGGACCCGGGAGTGCAGTCATCCCCCTTAATTACCACGACCAACTTCGACCCGGTGGCCCTCACTAATATGATGACGAGGGTCGTTACAGAGCAGATTAGCTCTATGCTTTCTGCCGTCACCAGGAGACTAGATACCCTGGAAGGAGGACTGCCTCAACAACAGCAGTTCCTCATCCCGGACACCTCAAAACTTCCACCTTTCACGAAGAACAACCCGTGGAAAATGGCGCTCCACTGTCCTTTCACGGACGGAATGTTGACCATCGAGGGTTTTGGGACCCGGCCCATTGAAGATTTTGAGTTCTTCCCTCCCGGCCTTCAATTTCCTTTCCCCGGCTTCGCCCGGCTTACGGAAGAGGCTCTTGTCCGGCTAGATAAGGTCCCTAAAGAGACCGTTATCTTTCCGAAGGAACAGGCTCAGTCTGTTTGGGTTAGAACCTTAAACGAGTGGGGTTGTACAAACACCATGCTGACCCCCCACAAGAGTACTTACACCATGTTTCTTGTGGACGAACAGACCCCCACTCCTTGCATCACCAAAATGGTTGAATTAGCCCTTCAGGCAGTGGCCGAAGATAAACCTTTGCCACAACTCCGGGAGACAGATCCTACATCTCTGCTGCTCCCATCAGATAATGAATGTTGGCTTAACATTCAATCGACATTCACTACTGGTAAGCTATCCGCTGACTGTGCATCGACGCAATTCAGTGAACGCCTCCCAAGACTACCTGAAACCTTAATCCGACTCGAGTTCGAGTCCCGGTCTAGGTTTAGCCGGAGCCTCAACGTCTCAACTATGGCGCAGATGTTTTCTCTTACCTATGACGAGGAACATTCCTTTAAGGTTATGACTAAAGCCACCCTGCAATCTTTGTTAGCAGATTGCTACGACTTCTTGGTGGCCAAAAGACGTTGCCGTAGGCATGTCTTACCTGAAGCTACTATCCGCCATGAGCCAAATAAGCTCATTAAAGCCTCTGCTTGGGGTCCGGACCTATTCCCGGAGGACATGGTCAAGTCGGAAATTGAGCGAAGCTGCCAGAGTGAACCAGAGCCTCAAAGTCCGTTGGGGTCTCACTCCCAAACGGAAGTTCGAACAATCGAGCATTCACTCCTGGGGCAGAAAGAGGCTACGCCCTTATAGCTCTACTCAATTCCGCCAACCTCTTCAAGTAGTCCAGTCGGTCCCGGTCTCTCAGGGCATCCAGCCCTCTACATCCAAGTCTCAGCCCCAAGAGAAGTATGTCCTCGTCCCTGAAAGCCAAGTGGCCTCGAACTCGTTTACCTCTCCTGTTTATAACCCGGTCTATGAGTCCCGGGTTTCCTCCCAAGGATACCAACGAGGCAAGGGCCCCGGTTCGAGAGGTTCTTTTCAGAACAGAGGCAAAGGGAGATATTTCTCCCGTGGAAAAGGGTCACGTGGTGGCCGAGGCGGTAAAACCTCCAACTACTGAAGATCTTCAGGTAGGAGGAAGACTTTATGTGTTCCGGAGTCGCTGGAGGTTCAGTCCTTGGGCCTTCAGCATAATCTCCAAGGGCCTGGGGTGGAGTTGGATAGAAGGGCCTCCTCCACCGAACAAATTCCATCAACCCTCGACACCGGACCTACTTCTGTTTACCCAAGATCTTCTTCGCAAGAACGCGATCAAGGAAACGAAATATCTGAAGTTTCAAGGTCGCTTATTCAGCGTTCCGAAGAAAGACTCCGACAGCCGGAGGGTCATCCTCGATCTGTCCCGACTAAACTTGTCCATTCAATGCGACAGGTTTCACATGCTTACCGTCTCGCAGGTGCGAACCTTGCTTCCCCGTGGGGCCGTCACCACCTCCATCGATCTTACCGATGCTTACTATCACGTTCCAATAGCGAGACACTTCCGCCCATTCCTAGGATTCAGACTGGACGACAAGGCTTACACGTTCAAAGTGATGCCTTTCGGGCTCAACATCGCGCCCAGAATCTTCACGAAACTGGTGGAATCGGTCATTCAGGAACTCCGATCCCACAGAATCCAAGTCGTCGCATACCTGGACGATTGGCTAATCTGGTCAGACAACGTCGAGGATTGTCTCAAGGCAACAAACAAGGTGATCCAGTATCTTCAGTTTCTGGGATTCCAAATAAACTTCGGAAAGTCTCGTCTGACACCAGAGATCAGATTTCAGTGGCTGGGATTACGGTGGGACCTACGTTCTCACACTCTATGTCTTCCCAGGTCCAAGAGGATAGAGATTGCGAAAAATACCAAACGCTTTCTCAGGGAAAAGATAACTTCCAGAAGGAACCAGGAGAAGATTCTAGGGTCCCTACAATTCGCTTCAGTGACAGACCTCCTTCTGAAAGCGAAACTGAAAGACATCAACCGAGTCTGGCGCTCCAGAGCGAACAACAAACGTCGAGACAAGAAGACACGCCTTCCTCCCATTCTTCGGAAGAGACTTCTCCCATGGACAACCGCCAAGAGCCTATCAAAGTCGGTTCCGTTGCAGTACCCCCCTCCAAGGATAGTCATCCACACGGATGCCTCCCTATCAGGTTGGGGAGGCTACTCCCAACACAGGAAGGTTCAGGGCTTTTGGTCCACAATGTTCCAACAATTTCACATAAACGTCCTGGAGGCCATGGCTGTCTTACTAACCTTGAAACGTCTTTCCCCGGCCAAGAAACAACATCTGAGGATAGTCCTCGACAAAGAAGTCATAGTCCGTTGTCTAAACAGAGGGGGCTCCAAGTCAGGTCCCATCAATCACGTGATGGTGGCAATCTTCTCCCTGGCGGCCTCAAACCAATGGCACCTATCCGCCGTCCATCTGGCTGGAGTTCGGAACGTTGTGGCAGATGCACTCTCCAGGACGGTACCGTTGGAGTCAGAATGGTCACTGGATCGCAAATCCTTTCAATGGATCCTCTCCCAAGTGCCGGATCTCCAGGTAGACCTCTTCGCGACGGAATCCAACCACAAGCTGAAATGTTATGTGGCCCCCAACCTGGACCCTCGGGCTTACGCCACGGATGCCATGTCTCTCGACTGGAACATCTGGGAAAGGATTTACCTTTTCCCACCGGTGAACCTACTGATGAAAGTGCTGGACAAACTTCGAACCTTCAAAGGTCAAGTAGCCCTGGTGGCCCCTAATTGGCCCAAGAGCAATTGGTTTCCTCTTTTACTGGAGCTGAATCTCCACCCTCACCAGATTCCCAACCCGACTTTGACCCAGATAGTACAAACGTGCACTGTGTTCGCTTCCTCAAACATTCAGAAAACCCTGACTTTATGGACTTCATGAAGTTTGCGGCACACGAAGGGGCTAACATAGACCCTCAGAATACTTTATTCTTAGAATCTGACAAGAGAGACTCCACTCTTCGTCAATATGACTCAGCGGTCAAAAAACTAGCAAAGTTTTTGAAGGATTCTAATACTGACTTTATGACACTAAACCTAACGGTAACCTTTTTTAGAACCTTGTTTGAGTCGGGCTTCGCAGCTAACACTATCACTACCATCAAGTCTGCCTTGAAGAAGATTTTTCTAATCGGCTTTAATATAGATCTAACAGATTCATTGCTAGCTTCGATCCCAAGAGCCTGTGCCAGACTGAGACCATCTTCTCGTCCTAGCTCGATTTCCTGGTTTCTCAATGATGTTCTTAAACTAGCATCAGAAACCGTCAACGATTCATGTGAGTATATCCCTCTACTCAGAAAAACTCTCTTTCTCGTGAGTTTAGCATCTGGCGCCAGGATTTCGGAATTAGCTGCCTTATCAAGGGACCCAGGCCACATAGAGTTCCTTCCGTCAGGAGAGGTCCTCCTCTCCCCAGACAAGGTCTTCTTGGCCAAAAATGAAGACCCTCAGAATAGATGGTCCTCCTGGAAAATTATCCCTCTCCCTCAGGATCCTTCCCTATGCCCGGTTACCACTCTAAAGTCCTTTCTATCAAGGACTTCCTATAAGACCTCGGGACCCTTGTTCATCAGGGAGCGGGGAGGGACTATAACTTTGAAAGGGATCAGACAACAGATCTTGTATTTCATTAAATAGGCCAATCCAGAGTCTTTTCCTCACGTCCACGACATTCGGGCGGTAGCGACCTCAATAAATTTTTTCCATCATATGAACTTTACAGATCTCTCTAAATATACCGGATGGAAATCCCCCTCAGTGTTCAAGCGGCACTATCTTAAACATTTAGAGGCCCTTCAACTCGCTACCGTAGCCGCAGGGAGCGTGGTATCCCCCGGACAAATTCCTTCTAACTAATTCCTGAATCCGATGTCTTCCACCTTCTTCCTCTTACCTGCCTCACTTACAGTTCCTACCTGAGTTCGGTTTGTTATATCACACCCATGGGTGTTCCCATTTCGTAACATTGCTTATTTTATTATCATTGATCAATTTACTTTTACCATACGAACTGTATTACTTTAGTACCCAAGTTTATATAGTTTGTTCCAGTGTTTGACCTTAATTGGTTTTGTTTCAAGTTTAATGTTCATTTGTCTTCCCTTCCTGGGATATTATACCTTATCATGCTGATGTTATTAAAGACGACCGTCTTTTCCATAACTTTTGATTAAACCACTGTTTGTTATGTTGATTTTAATTCGTTCCCTTATAGTTAATGAAGTTTGGGTTCGTTTTCTCTGGTACTATTTCACTGGGCGGCACAGGGATTGAGCCCAGAAAAGGGATTTTGACGAAGGAAAAATCTATTTCTGGGTGAGAGACCTGTGCCGCCCAGTGAACCCACCCTAGTTGCTCCCCCCCTGATCAGACCCCAAACTTAAGGGTGCTGTAAGGAGTGATGGGCAAGCGTGGGTAGAGTTAGTAGTACCGGTCTGCGAGGCAGGGGAGGTTGAACTGCACCTCACTATTGAGGGATTTCGAAGAGGAGAAGTCTAAATGGTACGAGACCTCTGGTATTTCGCCCCAGTCTATACCGACACCATTAGGTGAGCGAGCTAGTTCAACCTAGCATTCCTATACATTTTTTCTCTGGTAATATTAGCAGTTATATTCCTTTGAAATGGTGCTTTAGGAGCATTTCACTGGGCGGCACAGGTCTCTCGCCCAGAAATAGATTTTTCCTTCGTCAAAATCCCTTTTTTAGCTCCTGCCTCACAGTGAAATTAGTATAATTTAATGTGTTTTATGGAGCGTGGCCAGTCACCAGAGGCGCCATGTTGGGCACTGTAGTTCGTCATGCATGCTTTATTTAGTCAGCAGAATGACATTCCCAGTTTTTAGCTTTAATGAATTATAGCTATTTAGGCACAATTATACAAGTGAAGATATGATTATGCACACAAATTTCCTCTTTCTCTTGTGTCGATCGTATAGGTTAGAGTTTCGGCGATTTAGGTAACCGAGATCTCGCCCAGCGCTAGGCTACATAGCCTAGGCGCTTTAGTATACTTTCATACATTATCCCCGTTTACCCTCGTGTATTGTTTTATCAATTCAACAGGAGATAGTACATCTCCTAGAATTAATTATATAACTCGATACTTGTCTCCTGTGGAGATTTAAGGGTAATCTCTCCTTCCCTCTGAGTGTCGCCATAGGCGACAACCCTATCTTAGTCTCGCCATAGAGTAGTACACTCCGGCTTGACTAGGCTTAGTGTTTCCTGTCTCCCACCCTTGCCGGCAAGTATCCCGGCTTGGGTTTTCGACAGAACCTCAGAGTATTCAGTCTTTAAGCCTGCGGCTGAGCTGCAGGGTGAGTAGTCATCCCCCTGCCGGCTTAGGATGTTCAGCCTCCCTAGCCCGCACCTGAGGTAATAGCATACTGCCGCCACCTTCTCCCCTGCGGTCTAGAAGGCAAGTCTTGTTTCGGCAGATCCTAGGCTGAAGAATAAATATTCTTCTGCCGCCTAGGATGGTGCCGATACTGAAATGAAGTTTCGCTCGGTATAGAAATGGAGGCAATCCTGCCCCCATCTCCCAACACTTTTAGCAGACCCTAGGCTGAAGAATAGATATTCTTCTGCCGCCTAGGATGGCGCCGATATTCAAACGAAGTTTCACCCGTTTGGAAATGGCGGCAATCCTGCCGCCATCTCCCAACACTACATACAAGACCCTTTCCCTGCCCCTCTCTGTCCTTTTACGATAGCCTAGCTATCAAAATTCTGTGGCCGTCGTCCTACTTTCTCCCCGTTCGCCGGGTAGATTGTAGTTCCAGTCGGGTTCCTACTTAGGCGGCTTGATAACCACTCCGACTTTCCCCTACGGACGCAAGGCTCCGGGAAAGGTTGTGCGCGGCTGTGACGGCTGCCGGTGGGAGACCCCTTTGTCTTTGAGTGTTCTTCAGTCCTCCCTTGGACTGCCTTCCACATCCCTGAATCCGGCAGTGCCGGCAACAGAGTTTGTGGATGGGTGGAAGCTTGAATGATTCATTCTTCCCTTCCATTTGAACCCTCATTCGGGAAGAAGGCAGTAAGGTTATATACCTACACCCTTATTTACTGTACACACATTAATAAGGCAGCCCTTCATTCCATGCTTTCTCTCTTTCTGTCGGCTAGTGCCGCCAGGTACTAACCCAGCCGGCGGCATGTCGGCTAGACCGGTGCCTCCAGGTACTAGCCCAACCAGTAGCATGCCGGTTGGACCGGTGCCGCCAGGTACTACCCAACCGGCGGTATGCTGGCTGAATCGGTGCCGCCAGGTACTAACCCAACCGGCAACATGCTGGCTGGACAGGTGCCGCCAGGTGCTAGCCTAGCCAGCAACATACCAGCTGAACTACAGTATATGATTATACAGTAGCCAGTATATTTGCAGTATAGTACATACTGCAGAGAGAAAACTATAGCATAAAGTATACAGTAGTTTACTTTTCCAACATACCCTGTGTATCCTTTCACAGTCTATTGTTGAGACCAATTCTATATTGAAAGGAAGTATTCCTTCAAAGCACTGATAATAATCAGTCTTATAACTTACCGCACAATATGAAAACCTTTAGAGAAAGGTTAGTGTTAGCATACACTTGTTATATCCCTAGAGGTTAGAACCGCTTTCTTTTGAATTTCCTTAATAAGAAAATTCTATCATTAATATTGGGGGGAGGTCACAGCAATTGGCTGGATGGGAGACACAAGTATGTGTCTTTCCTATTTCCTTTCTAGCTAACTATCCTAAGCAATAATGGTTCAAATATTATTTTGCATAACCTGATTATCAAATGTAATAAACAACTGCATACTCATTTATTTTTCCTTTCTTTACAGGAGAAACCCAAAATGAAGTGTCAGGTGATCTGTAACCACAGGAGTAGGAACTTCTGTGGTCACAAGATATGTAGGTCTCATGCCGCCTGCACCATTACCATCGAAACCATGCGGTATTGGGACCCCCAGAACTGCAAAGTCTGCTTGGCCATGATGGCCGAAGGTTTCGACGACCCCAAGTCAACGGAGTCGAGGGATGCAGCACGAGAAAAGTTGCGCAAATGGGTACGAGGGTTCCAAAAGAACTCTTCGGGACTGTACCTACCTAATGACAGGATGCGTAACTTGCTGTTCCCTAAAGCAGGTAGTGAAGCTATCGTGCCCCCAGCACGACCTGGACCTCCCTGCGTCCAGATTGCCATCGAGACGGATGTCAGTGAGGCGTTGCAAGGCATGGAAATCCACCAGGAGGAAAGGATGTCTGAAGTGTCGTCGGACACTGAGAAGGATCTCCTTAGGGAGGATCCCGAGGAGAAGTCTACCCTACCTCCCGAAGAAGAAGATGAAGCTGAGTCTGAATCCCTTCCGCCTGTGACGGAACTAGAACCGACACCTTCTACGTCTTCTGTTCCGACCCCTCCATTGGACAACCTCAGCCAGGCACTTTTGGATCATATCACGGCACCGATGGAGAACATTCGCAAGCAAGGCGAAGAAAGGGAAGAGAAGCTTGAAAGAGAGCTCTGTGAAGCACGGATCACCGCCTCCCGGGGGTCATACAAGCGACTTAGAGTCCAAGACCTCCCACTCTGCTCCAAGACGAATCCTTGGAGACACGAGGAGTATATGCCGATCACCAACGGCAAACTCTACATCTCTGAGAAGATGGGAGCCGTCTCCTTAGACTACATACAGTTCTGGCCAAGCTTCAATGCTTACCCTGATTGCTTGATTCGACTGAAGCAAGAGCCAGCGCCAAAAGAGGAGACGGAACCGAAGTAGGTCATGGTTTTCGACCACAATAAGGAACAGGCTCTCTTGTCGAGTAGCCTGAAGGCGGCGGGCTATTCAAATTCGAAAGTGTCCGCCTTGAGCAAGAAACACCCTACCTTTCTTTCTCCTGCTTCAATAGCCTTCCCCTTTACGTCGAAGGCTTTTAAAGCTGTTGCCAAAGCAGTGGAGGCAGGCAAACCATGCCCTGCACTAGAGGAGTGTTGGTCTCTGTCGTTAGCCCTGCCCATGGAAGAGAAGGAATGGAAGGAAGTCCACCTAACCTTCTCAGTAGGGAAGCTGGATGTAGATATCGCGGGAAGACAGTTCAGCGAAAATCTCCCTAAACTATCTGACTTTCTCTTGCGCAGGAAACAAGAGACGAAGGAGAGACTTGCTGCATCCTTATCCCGACAGAACTGTATAGAGATGTGTGCAGGCCAAAAAAGCACCCCAGACATGCTCATGGTCCTGGCCAAAATGCATATGGCCACCCTAGTGAAGGACCTGTACACTTTCATGAAGGCTAGGAGAGTCTGTAGAGAGTTTGTGTTCGCTGCTGCAACAGTGAAACACGAACCCAGGAAGCTGATATCTTCCAACATCTGGGGTGAAGACCTCTTCCCGAATGAAGCGGTCAAAGAGGTTGTAGAGAAAGCCGCCACGGAGAATAGTTACTTTCTCCAGAAGTGGGGCATCTCGTCAAAGAGGAAGTCTTCCCCGGATGCGGGTCCCCAACCTAAAAGGAAGACGAAGAAGCCTAGACTTCCCTTTCAGCCTGCCCAGCAACATCCTACAGTCACGATGACCGCGGTGCCACAAATGGTTGCTCAACCACAGACCACTTTCCAGGTGGTGCCTCAACAGCTGGTTGCCTTGTCACCAGCATTCAACCCTGGGTTTGAGAGGCAAACCACTACCTTTCGGCCGAAAGGTAAAGGATCCAGACGGGGTTCCTCAAGACATCCCTCAAGAGGTAGGGGAGGACGCGGTCGAGGAGGTAAACCCTTCGGACAACCGAAGCAATGAGATGCTTCTGGTAGGAGGGAGGCCTCAACATTTTCAGGATCGTTGGACCTTCGATCCTTTGGCCCACAGCCTAATCAAGAATGGACTAGGATGGAAATGGAACAAGTCTCCACCATCATTACCTCAATTCTTCCAACACTCCACCCCCTCATCAGAAAAATATACCTTAGAGGAGCAAACAGGTTATAAGGAAAGCAAAGTCCATCAAATTCCAGGGAAGGCTGTTTTGTGTTCCCAAGAAGGACTCAGAAAAACTCAGAGTCATTCTGGACTTGTCACCACTCAACAAGTTCATAAAGAACAGCAAGTTCAGGATGTTAAACCTTCAACACTTAAGGACCCTGTTACCCAGTAAGCATCTGCCAGGTCTATCGAGACTGTGTACGCCCCATACACAGTCTCGATAGACCTGGCAGATGCTTACTGGCACCTTCCAGTCAGTCACCCCCTCTCCTCCTACCTAGGATTCAAGTTACAGAAGAAAAAATATGTCTTCAGAGCCATGCCCTTCGGACTAAACATAGCCCCAAGGATCTTCACGAAACTTACAGACGCAGTCGTTCAACAACTATGCCTAGAAGGTGTTCAGGTAGCAGCGTACCTGGATGACTGGCTGGTGTGGGCAGTATCCGAGACGGCTTGTCTGCAAGCATCCAAGAAAGTGATCCAGTTTCTGGAACATCTGGGATTCAAGATCAACTTCAAGAAGTCTCGACTCTCTCCAGCTCAAGAGTTTTAATGGCTGGGAATCCATTGGAACCTGATGTCACACCGCCTCTCCATTCCCTCAGGGAAGAGGAGGGAGATTGCAGGGTCTGTCAAGAGACTACTGAAATCCGACAGGATCTCAAGATGCCAACAGGAAAGAGTACTGGGCTCTCTCCAGTTCGCAGCAGTAACAGACCCAGTGCTAAGAGCACAGCTGAAAGATGCGTTAGGAGTTTGGAGAAGATACGCATCAAACGCTCGAAGAGATCTACAAAGACCGATACTGACCTTACTATGATCATTTCTCAAGCCATGGTCGAAGTCCAAGAGCCTAACAAGGACCGTACCCTTGCAACCACCTCCACCATCGGTGACCATCCATACGGATGCCTCAACTGAAGGATGGGGAGGTCACTCCCATCAAATGAAAGTCCAAGGGACTTGGTCATCTCTGTTCAAGACCTTTCACATCAATATTTTGGAGGCCATGGCAGTCCTCTTGACGTTGAAAAAACTCTCCCCTCGCAGATCAGTCCACATCAGGCTGATCTTGGACAGCGAAGTGATAGTGAGATGTCTGAACCGACAAGGCTCGAGATCGCCCCACATCAACCATGTGATATTAGCCATCTTTCGTCTAGCGAAAAAGAAGAGATGGCACTTATCAGCAGTTCACCTTCAAGGGTTCCACAATGTGACAGCGGACGCTTTATCCAGGCTAAAGCCGATAGAGTCAGAGTCGTCCCTAGAAGCAGACTCTTTCTCCTTCATCTTGGAGCAAGTCACGGAACTGCAGATTGACCTCTTCGCAACGAGCGACAACAAGAAACTACCTCGATATGTAGCCCCATATGAGGACCCCCTGGCGGAGGCGACGGACGCCATGTCCCTCGATTTGAACGAATGGACCCGGATTTACCTGTTCCCTCCGACCAATCTCTTGCTGAAGGTCCTCAACAAGCTGAGATCCTTCAAGGGAACGGCAGCTCTAGTGGCCCCCAAGTGGCCCAAGAGCAACTGGTTCCCTCTGGTGATGGAACTGAAGCCAAGGCTGGTCCCTCTACCGAACCCAGCACTATCTCAACTGGTGCAGAACTCAACTGTCTTCGCTTCATCACAGAGAACCCAAAACCTTCATTTCATGAATTTCTCGCCTTAGCGGTTAAGAAAAGATTTGTAATCTCAAAAGGCAGTACAGACTTCTTAGAAGAATACAAGTCCAAGTCAACCAGAAGACAATATGTATCGTCTTGGAAAAAGTGGGTTGCTTTCGTTAAAGCAAAAGGACCGAAAGAAATCTCAACAGACTTTTGTCTGTCCTTTATCCACCTTCATGAACAAGGTCTGGCCGCCAACACGATAACCGTGTAAGTCAGCCCTGACTAGACCTCTTCTATATGCCTTCCAGGTGGACCTGACGAACGAAATCTTTAACAAGATCCCAAAGGCATGAGCTAGACTTAGGCCTGCAGCTCCTCCGAAGCCCATTTCATGGTTCTTGGACAAGGTCCTACACAATGCTTCAACTGTGAACAATGAATATTGTTCTCTTAAGGATCTAACCCAAAAAGTTATTTTCCTGTTCGCTATAGCCTCAGGGGCTAGAGTTAGTGAAATAGTAGCCCTATCAAGAAACGAGGGCCACATTCAGTTCACAGAAGTGGGAGAACTGAATCTCTTTCCTGATCCAACCTTTCTCGCCAAGAACGAGCTACCCACTAGGAGATGGGGTCCCTGGAGAATCTGCCCTCCGAAGGAAAATGTCTCTCTGTGTCCAGTAGAATGTCTAAAGGTCTACCTTCGAAGAACTTCAGGGGAGGAGAGCTCTTCAACGGAGAAACATCAGGATCAAACTTATCCCTAAAACAACTGAGGGCGAAGCTCACCTACTTCATTCGCAGAGCGGATCCTGACAGTACACTCGCAGGTCATGATCCAAGAAAAATTGCTTCATCACTGAACTTTTTTCAGTATATGGACTTCGAGCGTCTTTGCTCATATACTGGATGGAAGTCATACAGTGTGTTTTACAAACATTATGCGAAGCAAGTGCACGAACTGAAGCATTACGTGGTGGCGGCAGGTAGTGTATTAAAACCTGTCGTCTAGTGCTGCAATGAACAGTGAATTGATTGGGACTATCAATTAGGGTGAAAAGGTGTTGACACCTTCCAGTGGGATACCTTTCAAGTGGGTGTCACCATGGTGACACTAAGACTGTTCAAAATTTCAGGTGTAGAATTATACAGATAACACTTGTGCTGTGTGTACATTGTACACAGTGTTGATAGTATCCAACATTTACAGAAAATTATATTGAAAAATTTTATCAAAATTTTAAAATTTCATAGTGGCAGTAATCATTTCTTCCCTTTTAGGTAAAAAACCTTATCTGTTTATGTTGTATGTTTAATTCCCTATAACATGTTACACTTGTTATTCCATTTACTCATTCAACCTAAATAAATGACTATTAAGAGTGTAATTGTGTCTTATTTCGCCCTGCAAATAGCACAATAAATATAGCCAGAGTTCTCTTACTTATTCACCTAAGTAAACCTCATATTACTGTATGAATACAAACAATGGATATAGTTGATACTTATTTTGTTCCGACAGTATACACAAACCGTGAGACCTTTGTATATCTAGTTGATACTTATGTTTCTTCCTACAATATACACAAACCTTGAGATTGATTGATTGATTGAAAGTTTTCTGGCATCCTGACATATAAGGTCATTGACACCGATAGCATTTATTATATATGAAAAATAAAAGATTGATTGCTTGATTGATTGAAAGTTTACTGGCATACTGACATCCAAGGTCATTGATGCCGATGGCATTTATTATATATGAAAAATAAAAGAGAATTCAATTAAAACCATAAAAGTTAAGAAGTCATTACAATAGTTAAATAGTTTTCAGAAGACCTGCTTCTGAAATAAATCTAAAAATTCCGCTCGCATAGTATGACACATCATGTCCAAGAATCTTGGCAAGGATAAACCTGCCATCCTCACTTCAAGCCTCAAACAGATATCTATTTCTTAAGTTAGTAAAATTAGGGCATTCGGTCAACAAATGCCTCACTGTTAAAGGTACTAAACAGTCCTCACAATACGGTTGGTGTTGGCCCTTCAGCAGCTCGTGTGTCAACCGTGTGTGACCAATACGGAGACGACAAAGAGTCGTCTCCCTCTTTCGGGGTATCATGTTATACCTCCAAGGTGATATGATATTTGTTACTTCCCTCATATTATTGCCATCTTGACTATCCCAGTGCTGTTGCCATTTAATGCAAACCAATTTCTTGATGTAAGGTAGGATATCATTACAGGGAATGGGATACCTCCTTGGTAGCAACTCGGATGCCGCATTCTTCGCCAGTAAATCTGCCTTCTCATTCCCAGACACACCTACATGTGCTGGAACCCAACAAAATCGAACTGTTATACCTCTCCGTCCAATAATAAAAAGCCATTCTAAAATCTTTAAAACTAGAGGGTTACTAGAATTAAAAACTTCTAAAGCTTGAAGAACACTCCTTGCATCACTAAAAATTGTGAAATTACCCGCCTTTTCCAAAGCTATTTTCTCAATAGCAATTAGTATGCCATACAGTTCGGCACTAAATATGGAAGCTGTTAGAGGAAGTGCACCTCTACAATTAAAATCATTACTATGTACTCCAAATCCAACGCCAGCATCAGATTTGGAGCCATCAGTATATATAAAAGTCGATCCTCTATGTTCTTCAACATGTTCCATTAAAAAAAGACCTGGAATCTAAGTCGGTCATATTCTTCTTAACTCCAATAAAGTATTAATAAAAAGATATGTCAGGTAATTTCCATGGAGGCGTTGATGATACCTTGAATGGAAGCACCTAAAATCTAATTATATCCAGATTGTTTAATAATTGTTTCACCCGAAACCCAAAAAGTTGAGTTAAGTGTCTTACAAGGCTTGCAGTCTGAAAGGCTGAAGAATTAGGGAGTCTTTGGAATCTAAACCAATACCGAATAATAGAGGACATTCGGTAATGGTCTAGAGGCAACTCCCCAGCATAAACAAGGAGACTTGTGATAGGCGAGGTTCTAATGGCTCCTGTATACAATCTTATACTAGCATGATGTATAGAATCTAATATTTTTAACCGGCTTGGGGTGGCTGACGAGTATATTTTGCATCCATAACTAATTTTGAAAAAAATCAAGGCCTTATATAATTTCACAGTTGTATTGCGGTCTGCCCCCCATGATGTATGGGACAATACTTTTAAAAGATTCATAGCTTCAAGATATTTAGCTTTTAATGCTTTTAAGTGAGAAACCCATGTAAGCCTACAATCAAATATCAACCCTAAAAATTTAGCTTCACTTGCACATGGGATCCGTTGACCTTTGATGTATATATCCGGGTCTGGATGTACTCCCCGGATACGACAGAAATGGACAATTGTAGTTTAACTTGTCGAGAATTTAAATCCATTCATATCGGCCCAATGGATAATTTTATCAATAGAGAGTTGTATTTTTCTCTCAACCATTGCCATTCTAGTCCCAGCAAATGATATGGAGAGATCATCCACAAATAATGTTGCGAGAACATCCCGGGGAATGACTGAGGATATCCCATTAATTGCTAATGCAAAAAGGGTTACTCAGCACACTCCCCTGAGGAACTCCTTCATCCTGGCATTTACTCTGTGATAAGAGCTTCCCCAACTCTCACTTGGAAAACTCTATGTGAAAGAAATGACTGAATGAATAGTGGTAGCTCTACTCTTAATCCAAACTCATGGATTCTTTTATGTATACCGTATCTACATGTGGTATCATATGCCTTTTCAAGATCAAAAAAGACTGTCACAGGGTGCTGTTTGGATGCAAATGCTTCACAAATGAAGGACTCAAGTTGTATCAGCACATCAGTCATTGAGTGCATTTTTCTGAATCCACATTGAATGAGTGATAAAATACCCTTCTTTTCAAGGTACGACATCAGTCTTACATTGACCATCTTTTCCATGATTTTGCACAAACAAGATGTCAATGCATTTGGCCTATAATTTGCTGCTAAAAACTTGTCCTTACCGGGTTTTAAAAAGGCTAAAATAATGGCTAGTTCCCAAACACTTGGATAACTATAACCATGCCATATTCTATTAATAATGCTTAAAATAAATAACTTTGTATTAAAAGGTACGTGTTTAATCATTGCATATGGAATTCCATTGGGTCCAGGGGCTGTATCGTTGCAAGTGGAAAGTGCCGAATCATATTCTCTTTCAGTGAAAGGAGAATTATATGACTCTTCCCTTCCTGTTGCAAAATTTAAAATTTTCTTTTCTTCAATGCTCCTATACTGGTGACCAGGAGCTGCTACACTCTTGCACGATACATTTGAAAAATGGTCAGCCAGGGCATTGCTAACTTCAATTCCTTCAGTCACATACTGACCATTCACTTTCAACACTGGTGGTGGGTTTGGGGTGAATTTGCCTGCAATCTTTTTTACTTCCCTCCATACAGAAGACGGTGGTGTTCTACTATTAATGGAGGAAACAAAAGCCACCCAATATTGGCGTCTAGCTTCTTTCATGGTACGGCGGAACTGTGCTCTACACTTTTTGTACGTTATCAAATTTTGCACAAACAAGATGTCATTGCAATTGGCCTATAATTTGCTGCTAAAAACTTGTCCTTACCCGGTTTTAAAAAGGCTAAAATAATGGCTAGTTCCCAAACACTTGGATAACTATGATCATGCCATATTCTATTGAAAATGCTGAAAATAAATAACTTTGTATTAAAAGGCACGTGTTTAATCATTGCATAGGGAACTCCATCGGGTCCAGGGGCTGTATCATTACACGTAGCAAGAGCAGAATCAAATTCTCTTTCAGTAAAATGAGAATTGTATGACTCTTGCTTTATTGTTGCAAAATTTAAAACTTTCTTTTCTTCAATGCTCCTATACTGGTGACCAGGAGCTGCTTCACACTTGATCGATACATTTGAAAAATGGTCAGCCAGGGCATTGCTAACCTCGATTGCTCCAGTCATATACTGGCCATTCACCTTTAACACTGGTGGTGGGTTTGGGGTGAATTTGCCTGCTATCTTTTTGACTTTCCACCCCACAGATGAAGTTGGTGTTCGACTGTTAATGGAGGAAACAAATGTCCTCTGAATATCCCTGTTGTTTTGGGAATGGAATTTACTCCTGCTGTGTGAAGAGTTCCACTGAGTAAGTCTATGGCATCATCAACACTTTCAAACTGTTCTGCATTTCCTTCAATATCACTTAGCTCCCGAAATCTATCCCAGTCCGCCTTATCAAGATTCCATCGAGGCGACCTGTGTAAAGGTGGACCATTGTTGGTGTTTATAATGATTAGTGCATGATCACTAGTATGCCAATCATCTAATGTTCTCCAATTAAAATCGAGAAGACAGTTAGAGCTTGCAACTGATAGGTCAATGCAGGACAAGGTACCTGTCTGTACATGAAAATGTGTGGGCTCTCCTGTATTGAGGAGTCCGACATCTTCATTCTCCAAAATCGATGACATTATTACCCCTTGCATTTGCCAAAACATCACCCCATAAAGGATGTCTACTATTAAGATCTCCTAGTAAGAGAAAGGGTTGTGGGAGTTGTTTAATCACTTCTAATATATTATCATGAGATGTTATCATTTGGAGGCAAGTAAAGAGAAAAGATTGTGTATTTACTCCCTATATCAATCTGTACAGCCACTGCCTGTACAGGGGTACAGATAGACAAGGATATTTGAGGAACATCTCGACGAACGTATATAAGACTTCCCCCATGGCTCCTTACTCGTTGATCATATGGTGTCCTATAGCTAACATACTCTGGAGGACAAGGAGTATTAGCATCAAGCTTGCTTTCTTGTAGACATACTGTTATAGGGGAGTGCTCACGTATGAGGAGATTAAGTTGTTCATATTTCGCCCTTAAACCCTGGCAATTCTATTGCAGAATGGAAGAAAAAACTATGGTTTATTTTTTGGAAGACACCTTAGATGAAGTCTTGCCATTGGCAATATTTGATCTAACAATATTTCTCGGAGGTATATCTAGAGAGGATCTTGATATAGTGGGTTTTGTGTTTCTCTTTTTCTTTGTGTCCTTTTGATCTAATTGTTGAGGAGGATGGTGGACCTCAACTAGAATTTCTAATTGGTTCAATTTACCTTCTAGTTGATCAGAAACATCAGCAGACAAGATATCATATTTATTTGAAGTCGTGACTTTAATGTTTCTTATAGTAGGAGGCGAGAGAGATGGAGGTCTCTCTCTTTTTCGATTAAAAGGTTGTGATCTGTCAGGTTTTTGCACCTTCCCCACTACAGGTTCACCAGATAAATTGGTTTCAAGTGGAACCTCCATCAGATCAGGCAAGGACACAGCCTGTGAGAGGTTTGTACTATTGTTTAAAATCGGAGTAGTTGGCTTTTGAATAATTCTCAGATCTTTAAGTATCCGTTTTGATTTTTCTACAATTTCTGGATATAGATTTTCGATGGGACTTTCAACCTCTATCACTACTTTCATTTGTTTCTTTATCTTAGAAGTAGAGATATAATCTTCGTCTGTGTGGTTTGGCAAGTTTTTCTTCAGAACTATTGAAAAAGGTTGCCCTGGTCTTATCTGCTTTTCAAGAGCTCTTATACGAGCCTCTTATAAGTAACCCTTTCCATGGTCCTAATGGCCTGAATTTCTCTTTCAAAAAATAAACTTTACACAGCTTTTAGATGTAGCTGGGTGTGCTTCCCCACAATGTATGCAATTAGGGTTTTCTAAGCATACTCCATGACTACTTTTTCCACAGTTGGCACAAACAGCTGGCTTATTGTTTAGTTTTTCCTTACATTTCTGGCTTAAATGGCCATACATTTGGCAATGATAACATCGCAATGGTGAAGGGATATATGGTTTTACCTTCAAAGATAGCCAACCAGCTTTTATAACATTTGGTAATCAGCATTGATCAAATGTTATAATTAAAGTAGCAAGAGGAATACGTTGTTCTCCAACTCTCTTTCTCATTCTGACTACTTTAACTACTCCTTGATTTTTCAGTTCATCCTCAATTTCTTTTTCCTCTATATCCAGCAATTCTGGAACATATATCACACTTCTACTCTGGTTGAAAGTAGGGTGCAAACGCATTTTACGCTTTGACCATTCAATGTTGTAAGTGTTTTTAACCTTTCACCTTGTAATGGGGACAGTGTCTCTATCAAGAGACTTCCATTTCCCAGGGGTAGACTTTTTGGCTGCCCTCCACATAAAGTGACTATTTCCCTATTAGCTTTAAAAACATTTATACACTCAATTCTTCTGTTTTCAAATTCCAAGATAAAATTTTTTCATAATTCACTACTTTATAGTGACCAGGTAATACTTCTACTTTTCTATATCTTTCTGTACTGTCATAATTTTTCACTCTCTCTCTCTTCTTCTCTAGTGTTTTATTATTCACATGACGTGAATAAGGTTCCAACATTACAATGTTAGAACCTGAGTTGGAGCTGTCTGTACCGAGTTTCATGTTTGTATTTTCCAGGTCGTCAACAGAGGGGTGGGTTTTTTTGTTATGAGCAAGCCGGGTTATCCACCTCTTATCGGAGGATGTCAGTCCTCCTATCCCATGTGGCCCAACACGAGAAGAGGCTTCAGCGGGGACCAGTCCTCTAATAGAGAGGGGCTGCCTCTCTTAAGGTGGGCGTACACCGGTCAGTGGGGGATAGTTAGCCCCTCCCACCGTTGACTCCAATGCCTGGCGTCACCCATTACCCGCAAATATGAGTGACTTAAAACCGGATCACTGGAGCCCGACTCTTAACAGACTTGGTCTGCACCCAATGGGGTCTGCCAGAGGGTGATGGCGTTTAAATTGGCACAGGTTGAGATGGAATGCCGTCCATCCCAAAACTGTGCCAAATCCAAAGCAGCATCCAAAGTATAATCGAACATGCCAAATTCGTCAACAATATCGAGCCCAAAAGGAAGAGATGAAAGAAAAAAGGAATAATCAAAAGTAAAAGAGAAAGTGCGGACCGATTTAGTTGGATCGACAGCTGGACACCGAGGTCAAGTGGGAAGTAGTTCCCACTGTTCATTAGAGCCCAGCTGCTAATCCCGAAGCCCTCCATCCTCATCAAGGCTTCAGCATCTGGGGGGCAAACCTTGAGACCCTTTTCTTCTGTCTAGTATGACACTTCCCTGCAGGGGGCAGGAAGCCCTAACATTGTTCCATGATTAGTGGTAGCGACGTATAAAGGTAACGTCATATTTCTCAATGGTCCGGATGACCATAGAAAAAATTGTCCCAAGGTTAAGGCACCTATGAAAATCCACAGATGCAGTACTTTCAAGTAATTCTCTGGTAAACTTCCATCAGGACGACATGGCTTGAGCCCAAAAAACCGATTTTGAAGCGCAGCGAAAAATCTATTTTTGGGTGAGATGCCATGTCGTCCTGATGGACCCGCCCTCCTTTTCCTTAAAAGAAAAAGGCTTAGGCAAGATCCCTCCCAAAACTACTATATCTGTAGCACCATGCTCAATGCTACAAGGAATGAGCGCCATCTTGGAGCCATGTAATAGTATGGGAGGAAGGGTTACCTTGATAATGGCTCCCCTTCAGTTTCGCCAGTTTCCCCTTCGAAGCGAAAACGCTATTCGGGGTGAAGATTGCCATGTGTCGTATCAAGATATACGTCCCCTGATTTTATGCGATATCCTTAAGAAAAATTTAAGGATATTCGCGCCAGGAGTTAGAATTCTGGAGACCTAAAGGTCAAATTCTCTGGGAATATCACTGTAGTCAAATAGCCCTTAGAAAGCTACCAATAGGAACCTTCCATCAGGACGACATGGCCATCTCACCCAAAAATAGATTTTTCGCTTCGCTTCAAAATCCGTTTTGTGTGCCCTGTACGTAAATGAGTTAAAACAATACTAGACCTGTCCACCAGGAAATGAGACTATTGTTGGAAAAAATGCCTCTGTCTTAAATTTAAAATTACTATATAAATTAGTCCAGTGGGCCTGCCACTGGTCTCTACAATAAAACTTAATACTAGTTTTGAAATCCGAAACTGGGATGCCCATGCAACATTGGCTTGCTCATTTCCTACAATTCCAATAAGGGACGGAACCAAGCAAAACTTAATCGTAAAATGCTTTCTATTTATTAAAATATAAAACCAATCCTGAATCTTTTACACCCAATGATGGCCAGAGATTAGGATTCTTAATTCTACTAAAACACCCGAGTCGCTCAATATCGCAAAAAATTTATGTATTGAAAAATTACTTTAAAAAATGAGTTTTAGAATGGAAAAAACTACCAACAGTTCTGCTGTAAAAGTAGAACAACTTAATGGAAGCCTTTTTTAAATTATATTTTTAGTTGTCACTATGGAGCAACCCACACTATCAGAACTCTTGGAACCATCAGTATAAATAGTATGCTCAGAAGCGTGATACAGTTATAGGAAACAAGCCCTTAACTGCTCATCTGAGCTGTTCCTATTACTATCTATAACCGGACAAATCTCCATCTTAGGCCTATTCGAAGGAGGATACTTTGAAGGGTAATTTCAGCCAATGCAAGGGGAAATACCACCTCAATAACTGAGGTTTCTAGTGAACCTTTTATGGTTTCGGTATCCTAATTCTAGTTGGTGCTCTATTAATGGGTTCCTTAACCAACTTAAAATCTAGGTTGGGCTTCGAGGTAAGAACACAGGACATATGCCTCCAACCCCACTCTTCCCTGAGGATTAAAAGGGGAGGAATCCCTGAATCTTAGTATAAGTTATCTACAAGTGATGTCCTACATGCACCAGTGCAAAATTTCAAAGCCATCTTATGAACAACATCAAGTTTTGCCAGAGTGGTTTTGCATGCAGATCCATATTTCTGACAACCATAATATATTTTACTCAGTCACAATGCCTAGAATATCCTCGACAGAGAAATCCTATCAGCTCCCCAATTGATTGATTGATTTTAACTTTTCTGGCATCCTGACATTGTAGGTCATATTACAAGTTTAATCCAGACAACCTTAAGGATGTTAAGTCTGATTTTTACGTTGCATACCATCTCATTAACATGCTGTGAGAACGTTAATTTCTTATAAAAACAAGACACCCAGGTACTTGACATTATCTTTGTATTGTAAAATGGAATCGTTAAAAAACAATGTAGGGATCTCTTCCACTCTTCTTAGCCGACAAAAATGTATGGCTTTGGATTTTTCTGGAGAAAATCTGAACCCTCTAGCAATGGCCCAAGATGTAGCAGATTAATAGCAGTCTGAATGAATGATTTGAAGTTCTCTGGCATCCTGACATCGAGGGTCATTGACACCGATATCGATTATTATAAATGAAGATTAAAAGAATATTAAATTAAAACCAGAAAAATAAGTATGTTATAAAAGTTAAATAGCATCAAGATGACCTGCTTCTGATATAAATTAAAAAATGCCACTAGCATTGTATGACACATTATGTCCAAGGATCTTGGCAAGGATAAAACTGCCATCTTCACCCCAAGCCTCCAAAAGATATTACTTTCTGTGCTATAAGTGGGGCATTTAGTCAACAAATGGCTCACTGTCAAGACTATCAAAGTCGTCACAATATGGCTGGTGTTGGCCAGCCAGCAGAAACTCAAGTGACATCCGTGTGTGACCAATGCAGAGACGACAAAGGGTAGTCTCCCATTTTCGGGGCATCATGTTATACCTCCAAGGGGATATAACAATCACAATTTCTTTCATATTATTTTTTGTTAAACTATCCCAATGCTGTTGCCAATTACTATATATAAAATAATTAATTGCCAGTAAAAAAAAACTATTACAGAGAATGGGATACCTTCTTGGGAGCAACTCAGCTGCAGCATTTCTTTATTTCCAGACACACCTACGTGCGCTGGAACCCAGCAAAATTGAACTGTTATGCCTTTTAGGTCGATAAAAGCCACACTAAAATGTTCAAAACTAAAGGGTTACTGGAATTAAATCCTTTTAAAGCTTGAAGGACACTTCTTGAATCACCTTATTTCTAGTCTTGGGTAGTGCCATAGCCTCTGTACCATGGTCTTCCACTGTCTTGGGTTAGAGTTCTCTTGCTTGAGGGTATACTCGGGCACATTGTTGACTTGTTTCCCTTCTACTTGCTTTGTTAAAGTTTTCATAGTTTATATATAAACATTTGTTTTGATGTTGCTTCTCTTGGAATACAGGTATCTTATTTTTCCTGTTTCCTTTCCTCACTGGGCTACTTTCCCTGTTGGGGCCCCCGGGCTTATAGCACCCTGCTTTTCCAACTAGGGTTGTAGCTTAGTAAGTAAAAATAATAAATAATAATAATATGGGAAACTGGCCTCCTCTTTTAGCACTATTTTCTTAATAGTGGTTAATATGCCATATAATTCGGCAGTAAATATGGAAGATAATGGAGGAAGTGAACCTCTACAGTTAAAAGCACTACTATATACTTCAAATCCAACACCAGCATCAGATTTGAAGCCATAGGTATATATAAAAGTTGATTCCCTATGTTCTTCAACATGTTCCATAAAAATAGACCTAGCTTCTATCTCAGTCATGTTTTTTTTTAACATCAATAAAACATTAAAAAAAAGATATTTCTGGTAATTTCCACGGAGGAGTTGATGATATCTTCAATGGATGCACCTTACTTTTAATTATATCAAGACTGTTTTATAATTGTTTCACCCAAAAGCCATAAGGTTGAGGAGATTTTTGGAGCAACTCAAAGTATGTTGAGCGCTTTACAAGGCTTGCAGTCTGAAAGGCTAATTAATTAGGGAGTCTTTGCAATCTAAACCAATACAGAACAATAGAAGACATTCGGTAATGGTCTAAAGGTAATTCTCCAGCATCAACAAGGAGACTTGGGATAGATGAGGTTCTAAATGCTAGTGGACAATCTAATACTAGCATAATATATAGAATCTATTATCTTTAATCGGCTTGAGGTGGCTGAGGAGCATATTTCGCACCCATAAATAATTATTAAAAGATTTAAGGCATTGTATAATTTTAAAGTAATTTTACGCTCTGGCCCCCATGATGTAAGGGACAATACTTTTAAAAGGTTCAGAGCCTCAGGACATTTAGCTTTTAACACCTTTAAGTGGGGAACCCATGTAAGCCTACAATCGAAAATAAATCCTAAAAATTTAGCTTCACCTACACATGGGATCCGTTGACATTTCATGTATATATCTGGGTCTGGATGAACTTCCTGGATACGACAGAAATGGACTATAGTAGTTTTGCTTGTCAAGAACTTAAACCCATAAGTATTAGCCCACTGAATAATTTTGTCAATTGAGAGTTGTAGTTTTCTCTCAACCATTGCCAGTCTAGTTCCAGCAAATGATATGGAGAGATCACCTACGAATAGTGTTAAGAGAATATCTCGAGGAATAACAGAGGATATCCCATCAATTGGTACTGCAAATAGGGTTATACTTAGCACACTACCCTGGGGAACTCCTCCTTGACATTTCCTCTCAAATAGAGCTTCCCCACTCTCACTTGAAAAAAATGTATGTGAAATAAATGATTGAATGAACTACGGCAGCTCTCCTCGCAATCCCATATTATGCATGGTTTTAAGTATACCATATCTCCAAGTAGTATCATATGCCTTTTCAAGGTCAGAAAAGATTGTTATATGGTGCAAAGGCTTTACAAATAGAGGATTCTATGTGTATAAGCACATCGGTCGTTGAGTGCATTCTTCAAAATCCACACTGAATAGGTGATAAAATACCCTTTTTTTCAAGGTAACACATCAGTCTTGCATTGACCATCCTCTCCATGATTTTCAATAAGCAAGATGTCAATGAAATTGGTTGATAGTTTGCTGCTAAAAACTTATCCATAATGGGTTTTAATAAGGCTAAAATAATGGCTCTATGGTTCCCATTTTCCTTTGAATTATTTCACTAAATTTGAAGTAATTAAATTCTTCTGCCTTAGATGTTGCCATTAGTCCCATTGGTGGCTTAGGCTTTTTATCCGATATTGGATTTACTTCGGTGTCAGCAGACTCACCCTAATACTAGTCACTGGGGCAATATACATCTAGATTTTGAGGAGTTGCATTGCATGGCGCACCAGTAATCTCATAATTATCAATTTTTATTTTGGAAATCTCACAGACTGCTTTGAAAGCTTCCTCATGATTACTAAACGAGATCCCTGCTTCTCATTTCTCATTATTTTCTTTGAAATTCATTCTTATTTAATTTATTTTACCTTAAGGTTTAAAAGCTTCATGATGGCAATCTATTGATATATCGCATATGTGGATGACCTTTAATTTCCTTACATTTCCATCTAGTTTTTGAGCATTTGAAGTGCGGTCCCTATTAGTTCCTTGGTCGTCAACAGAATTTTCCTTAATTAGACTAGCAGAGGTCGTCAACAGTGCCGGGGGCGAGTCAACATACCCAGGGGAGGGGGATCGTTGTCAGCTGATTCCATAGAAAAGAAAGGGTCATATTTTTTTGTATAAGTTTAATTCACCTGCTCGAGAACATTAAGGAATCACGTTCTCGAAAGTTAATTTGCACTCTCCACTATCGGCATGAAGAGAGTATATTTCTCAGATGGTCCACTCCATATCTTAACCGAAGGATAGCATCAAAAGAGATATAGGGGCAAAAGGTGTAAGCAGAACCTGCTTGCTAAGACTGAGACCATGAAACTATGGAATCATAACCCCCATATCTGTAATGATGAGTTTCCGGTCAGAGTCCAAAAGTCCTACCCCAAGCAATGGATCCCCCTGGATTCCGAAGACCCAACACTTGAGAATAGTTCTGTCAAAAAGGTCCAAACCATCCTCGGGATGGCTGCTCATCTAATACTCTCACATATAGCTTCGAATGCAAACACCTCCCACCGTGATACCTCCTACCATTCATCGAAGCAGGCAGCAATAACGGATGTAGAAACATTCACGCCAGTGGAAATAATTGATGCAGAAACATCCATGCCATAAAGAATAGATAAATATACACACACACACACACACACATATATATATATATATATATATATATATATATATATATATATATATATATATATATATATATATATATATATATATATATATACATATATATGAAAGACATTTTACTCATATAGTTGGGACAGCTACATGAGAGAAAGTTTATAAAATTAGGATAAGGTCGAAGTATATTCAGAGGAAGGAAAAGATGAGAGAGAGATTTAGATTTGAACTAGGAGAGGACTTTCCCCAAGTTTGCGAGCCCTCTTGCCCATCACTATGCTTCAACATTTCCTGTTGAAGCACGATGACTTAGACAAGGCATTCTCTTGTTAAGCTGGAATAGCAGTCTGAAATTCATGACATGCTTTGAGGGCTGATGACTTGGTACAGACTACTGCACACCAACAGGAACTTAATCAAGTAGACCATTAATAGCTACATTTAAAAGAGTTGGACTAAGAATACTCCCCTGAGATAATCCTTCTTCTTGAGAGTAAGCTGATGAAATAAGTGAGCCAACTCTCACTTTTAGGTAATTATTAATTGACTGATTTGAGGTTTTCTGGCATCCTGACATCTAATGTCATTGATGCTGATATCTTTTACTGTAAATATAGAGTCAGAGAATATTCAATTAAAACCATAGCAGCAAAGATGTTATTTTAAAAGCTAAATTGTTTTCAGAAGACTGGCTTCTGAAATAAAGGTAAAAATACCACTAACATAGTAGGACACATCATGTCCAAGTATCTTGGCAAGGATGAACCTGCCATCATCACCTTGAATCTCAAACATATATCTATTTCACTCGCTACTATAAGTGGGGCATTCGGTCAACGAATGCCTCAATTTCAAGGGTACCAAACAGTCGTCACAATATGGCTAGTATTGTCCAGTAAGCTGAAATTCATGTGTCAACAGTGTGTGACCAATGCGGACACGACAAAGAGTAGTCTCTCACTTTCCAGGCATCATCTTATACTTCCAAGAGGACATAACATTCTTTATTTCTCACATCTTATTTCTAAATAAACTACCCCAAATGCTGTTGCCAGTTATTGGAAATCAAATTCTTAATGTTGGATAAACAATCATCACAAAGAATTGGATACCTTCTTCGAAGCAACTCAGCTGCAGCATTCTTAGCCAATAAATCTGCTTTCTCGTTTCCAGACATACTTATGTGTGCTGGAACCCAGCAAAATTGAACTGTTATACCACTCTGTCCAATAATGAAAAGCCACTCTAAAATCTCTAAAACTAAAGGGTTATTCGAATTAAAAAACTTATAAAGCTTGAAGGACACTCCTTGCATCACTAAAAATGGTAAAATTACCCCCTTTCTCCAACACTATTTTCTCAATACCAGTTTGTATGCTATGTAGTTCGGCAGGACATATGGAAGCTGTTAGAGGAAGTGCAGCTCTACAATTAAAAGCACTACTATATACCCCAAATCCAATGCCAGCATCGGATTTTGGAGCCATCAGTATATATAAAAGTCGATCCCCTATGTTCTACATGTTCCTGGCTTCTAAATCAGTCATATTCTTTTTAACTCTATTAAAATATTTCCAAAAAGATACCTCTGGCCATTTCCATGGAGGCATTGATGATACCTTAAATGGAAGCAACTTACTTCTAGTTATATTAAGACTGCATATTAATTGTTTAACCTGAAAACCATAAGGTTGTGAAGTCTTGGGTGCATGTCAAAGTATGTGTGTTTTACATGGCTTCCTGTCTGATAGGCTAAAGAATTAGGAAGTTTTTGAAACCTAAACCAATACCGAACAATAGAAGACAGTAGGTAAAGGGCTAAAGGTAATAATCCTGCATCACAAGGAGACTTGGGATGGACAAAGTTGTAAACAATTTAATATCAGCTTGAGGTATCGAATCTAACATCTTTAATCAGCTTTGGGGGCTGAGGATTATATTTCACAACCATATCTAACTATTGAAAAAATCAGGTCCTTTTATAATTCAAAAATGGTACTGCTGTCTTCCTCCCTTCCTTATGGTGTATGGGACAATACTTTTAAAAAGATTCAGAGCCTCATGACTTTTAGCTTTTAACGCTTTTAAGTGAAAAACCTATGTAAGCCTACAATCAAATATCATTCCTAAAAAAATTTTTTCACCACACATGAAATCAGTTGACCTTTAGTGTATATATCTGGGTCTGAATGTATTCCCCGGATATGACAGAAATGGACAACAACAGTCTTGCTTGTCGAAAACTTAAACCCATTCATATCAGCCCACTGAATAATTTTGTTAATTGAGAGTTGTAGTTTTCTCTCAATCATTGCCATTCTAGCTCCAGCATATGATATGGAGAGATCATCAACAAATAGTGTTAAGATAATATCTTGAGGAATGACAGAGGATATCCCATTAATGGCTATTGCAAAGAGAGTTACACTTGGCACACTACTCTGAGGAACTCATTCTTCCTAATATTTCCTCTCAGATAGAGCTTACCCGACTCTCACTTGAAAAACTCTATAGGAAAAAAATGATAGAATGAACAATAGCAGCTCTCCTCGTAATTCCAAATTAAGAATGGTTTTAAGTATACCATATCTACATGTAATATCATATGACTTTTCAAGGTAAAAAAAAAACTGTTGCATGGTGAAGTTTGGAAGCAAAGGCTTCACAAATAGAAGACTCAAGTCATGTCAACACATCAGTCGTTGAGTGCATTTTTGTAAATCCACACTGAATATGTGATAAAATACCCTTCTTTTCAAGGTACCACGTGTCTTGCATTGACCATTGACCATCTTCTCCATGATCTTACATAAGCAAGATGTCAAGGGAATTGGTCGATAGTTTGCTGCTAAAAACTTATCCATACCGGGTTTTAAAAAGGCTAAAATAATGGCTTGTTCCCAAACACTTGGATCACTATGATCATGCCATATTCTATTAATAAAGCTTAAAATGAATAATCTGGTATTACCAGGTACATGTTTAATCATTGCATACGGAATTCCATCGGGTCCAGGGCTGTATCATTACAGGTAGCAAATGCAGAATCAAATTTTCTTTCAGTAAAAAGAGAATTGTATGACTCTTCCCCTGATGTTACAAAATTAAACATTTTCTTTTCTTCAATGCTCCCAAACTGGTAACCCAGAGCTACTTCACACTTGCAAGACACATTTGAGAAATTATCAGCCAGGGCATTACTAACCTGGGTTGAATTTGCCTGCTATCTTTCTTACTCTCCTCATTACAGAAGATGGTGGTGTTCTATTGTTAATGGAGGAAACAAAGGACACCGAAGACTGGCGCCTAGCTGCCTTCATTGCACGACGTAACTGTGCTCTACACTTTCCATATATAATTAAGTTCTCTTCAGTACGGCGTCTGCGCAATCGCATTCAAGACCTTCTTGTGGCTCTGTGCAAGGCAGTTAGTTCTGAAGACCACCTGTTGTTTTGGGAATTGAATTAATTGCTGCTGTATGAAGGGTTCCATTCAGTATGTGTATGGCATCATCGATATTTTCAAACTGTTCTACATTGCCTTCAATTTCGCTTAGCACACAAAATCTATCCCAGTCCGCCTTGTCAAGATTCCAATGGGGCGATCTGTGTAAAGGTGTACCATTGTAGGTGTTTATAATGATTGATGCATGATCACTAGTATGCCAATTATCTTATGTCCTCTAATCGAAATCAAGAACGCAATTAGAGCTTGCGATTGATAGGTCAATACATGACAAGGTACCTGTCTGGACATGAAAGTGCGTGGGCTCTCCTATATTAAGGAGTCCAACATCTTCATTTTCGACAATTGATGATATATTTTCCCTCGTGTATGCTAAAACATTACCCCACAAAGGATGTCTACCATTCAAATCTCCAAGTAAAAGAAAAGGTTGAGGAAGCTGTTGAATTACCTCTACTAAGTTATTATACAAAATGTTACCATTTGGAGGCAAATATAGAGAACAAATTATATATTTTCTTCCTATATCAATCTGTACAACCACTGCCTGCAGAGGTGTACGAATAGACAACGATATTTGAGAAACATTTCGACGAACATATATGAGACTTCCGCCATGGCTCCCTACTTTGTGATCATACGTGTCTTATAACTAATATATTTGCAAGGACAAGGAGTACTATGATCAAGTTTGCTCTCCTGTAGACATATAATTATGTGGGAATGCTCATGAATAAGGAGCTTAAGTTCATATTTGGCCCTTAAACCCTGACAATTCCATTGCAAAATGGAGGAAAAAACTAGGATTTATATTTTGGTAGAACCCTTGGCTGGAATCTTCCCATTAGAAGTTTTTGGTCTAACACTATTTCCAGGTGGTTTTATTAAAGACGGTCTTGATAGATTGGGTTTTGCATTTATGATTTCCTTTTTGTCTTTTTGATCAAATTGTTAAGGGGGATGGTAAACCTCAACTTGAATTTCCAATTTATTTAAATTGACTTCCAGTTGATCAGAAACATCAACACACACAGCATCATATTCCTTTGACGTTATTATTTTGATATTTTTTATGGAAGGGGGCGAGAGAGATGGAGGTCTCTCTCTCTTTTCCGATTGAGAGGTTTTGAGCTACCAGGTTTTTACACCTTCCCCAATACAGATGCACCTGGTAACTTAGTTTCAGGTAGAATCTACATCAAATCAAGCAAGGACAGGGCCTGAGACAGGTTAGTACTATTGCTGGTAATGGGGGACGAGTGGCTGTACAGGAATGGGCAATGACCCAGTTTTAATATACTGTGGCAGAGCCTCAGAAGGCAATATGTTTACCTTGTCATGCAGTATTTTATCATTAGAACTTTTATTTCTCTTCTTAGAATTACTGGCAGTGCTAGGTGGGTTTGATGTCTCCTGTGGTAAATTTCCTTTTGATTTTAAAGCCTTTATGCATGTCCCACATTTATGTGTACTAAGCATGATTTGTTTAGGGCAGCTTCCTCCAACTTATACAGTTTGCATCTCCTATCAGTTGATTTATGGCTCAAAATGTCTCAAGTGTACATTTTCCATGATAAGATTTGGAGCAAATACCACACATTTTTTCATTTTTGCAAACTTTGGATGGGTGTCCAAATTTAAAACAATTAAAGCATTGCAGCGGCTTTTGCTAGGAAGGACGAACTTTAATCCTTTCCTTTTCAATAACAATATGAAAAGGTACATCAGCATCCTGGAAAGTAAGTATAATCATTGATGTTCCGGGAACCTTATGCACTTTCCATATAGTGTATTTAGTGGACACATGGAAAGTCTCTCTCTGAAAATTCATACAGGTCTTTACTGAAGACAACTCCCCTTCTATAACTAGAATTTAGATGAGGTTTCATTTCTAATGTAATTTCATCACTGCTTGTCTGTAAGTTAGACAGTTGTGCAGATTGCATAAAGGCTTTAGCATAGATGAGATATATCTTCAGGGGCAATGGTTCTTACTTTTTTCTGAATCAACTTCCATATTTTAAAACAATTCCATATTATCCCTTTAGGTTCTGCTACAAACCACATTGGTGGTTTTGGCTTTCTCTGTGGAGGCATGGATACATTTATGTCTTTTTCAAACCAATCAGCAGGTTTGTATACATCCAATTCCTTTGGGACCTCATCATAAAGAGCTCCCATGATGTTCAAGTTGCTAATTTTAGAATTACTAATATTACAAACGGCATTAAAAGCTTCGTCATAACTATCAAATGATATCCATGAGTCCCATTTTTCATCTTTGAGTCTCATCCTTATTTCCTTTATTAATCCATAGCACTCAAATGCTCTACATATATCATCATTGTTTGTCTCTCATGGAAATTGGGAAACATGAATGATTCGTAGTTTCCTTGTGTTACACAAATTAGTAAATTTTTTAACATCAGTAGAGTGGTCCTTTTTAGTTTGAAGGTCGTCAACAGAATTTTCCTTAATTAAACTAGCAGAGCTCGTCAACAGTGCCAGGGAAGAGTCAGCGTATCCAGGAGATGCGGGTTCAATATTTGAAAAATTCATAAAGCAGGGCTCGAGATAGGGGTTGATTCGTTAGTTTTACCTGCTCGAGAATATTGAGGCATCATACATCAGATAGGAAATTTGCAATCCACACTATCAGCACAATAAGAGTATACTTCCCAGATGGTCTACTCCATACTCTACCCGAAGGATAGCACCAAAACAGATATAGAGGCACAAGTGTAAGCTGAACCTGCCTGTTAGGACCGAGATCAAGACTGAACACTTGAGAGTAGTTCTGCCAAAAATGTCCAAAACATCTTTGGGATGGCTGAGATCATCTAATATCCTCACAAATAGTTTCGATTGATTGATTGATTGATTAAAAGTTTTCTGGCATCCTGACATCTAAGGTCATTGAAGCCGATAGCATTTATTATATATGAAAAATAAAAGAGAATTCAATTAAAACCATAAAATTTAAGGTCATTATAACAGTTAAATTGTTTTCAGAAGCCCTGCTTCTGAAATAGATCTAAAAATGCCGCACGCATAGTAGGACACATTATGTCCAAGAATCTTGGCAAGGATGAACCTGCCATCCTCACCTCAAGCCTCAAACAGATATCTATTTCTTAAGTTATTATAATCAGGGCATTCGGTCAACAAATGCCTCACTGTTAAAAGTAATAAACAGTCCTCGCAATACGGTTGGTGTTGGCCCTTTAGCAGAAACTCGTGTGTCAACCGTGTGACCAATACGGAGACGACAAAGAGTCGTCTCCCATTTTCCGGGTATCATGTTATACCTCCAAGGTGATATGATATTCGTTACTTCCCTCATTTTATTGCCATCTAGACTATCCCAGTGCTGTTGCCATTTATTACAAACCAATTTCTTGATGTAAGGTAGGAAATTGTTACAGGGAATGGGATACCTCCTTGGTAGCAACTCGGATGCCGCATTCTTCGCCAGTAGATCTGCCTTCTCATTCCCAGATACACCTACATGTGCTGGAACCCAACAAAATCGAACTGTTATACCTCTCCGTCCAATAATAAAAAGCCATTCTAAAATCTTTAAAACTAGAGGGTTACTTGAATTAAAAACTTCTAAAGCTTGAAGAACACTCCTTGCATCACTAAAAATTGTAAAATTACCCTCCTTTAAAAACGCTATTTTCTCAATACCGGTTAGTATGTCATACATTTCGGCAGTAAATATGGAAGCTGTTAGAGGAAGTGCACCTCTACAATTAAAATCATTACTATGTACTCCAAATCCAACACCAGCATCAGATTTGGAGCCATCAGTATATATAAAAGTCGATTCCCTATGTTCTGCAACATGTTCCAGAAAAAGAGACCTGCATTCTAAGTCAGTCATATTCTTCTTAACTCTAATAAAGTATTTACAAAAAGATATGTCAGGTAATTTCCATGGAGGCGTTCATAATACCTTGAATGGAAGCACCTTAATTCTAATTATATCTGATTGTTTACTAATTGTTTCACCCGAAACCCAAAAAGTTGAGATTTTCGGTGCAACTCAAAGTAGGTTAAGTGCCTTACAAGGCTTGCAGTCTGAAAGGCTAAAGAATTAGGGAGTCTTTGCAATCTAAACCAATACCGAATAATAGAGGACATTCGGTAAAGGTCTAGAGGCAACTCCCCAGCATCAACAAGGAGACTTGTGATAGGCGAGGTTCTGAACTCTCCTGTGGACAACCTAATACCAAAATGATGTATAGAATCTAATATTTTTAACTGGCTTGGGGTGGCTGAGGAAAAAATCAAGGCCTTGTATAATTTTAAAATAGTATTGCGGTCTGCCCCCATGATGTATGGGACAATACTTTTAAAAGATTCAGAGCCTCAAGACATTTAGCTTTAAATGCTTTCAAGTGAGAAACCCATGTAAGCCTACAATCAAATATCAACCCTAAAAATTTAGCTTCACTTGCACATGGGATCCGTTGACCTTTGATGTATATCTCCGGGTATGGATGTAGTCCCTGGATACAATAGAAATGGGCAGTTGTAGTTTTACTTGCCGAGAACTTAAATCCATTCATATTGGCCAACAGGATAGTTTTATCGATAGAGAGTTGTATTTTTCTCTCAACCATTGCCATTCTAGCTCCAGCAAATGATATAGAGAGATCATCCACAAATAATGTTGCGAGAACATCCCGGGGAATGACTGAATATATCCCATTAATTGCTAGTGCAAAAAGGGTTACACTCAGCACACTACCCTGAGGAACTCCTTCTTCCTGACATTTACTTTCCGATAGAGTTTCCCCAACTCTCACTTGGAAAAGTCTATGTGAAAGAAATGACTGAATAAATAGTGGTAGCTCTACTCTTAATCCAAACTCATGGATTCTTTTAAGTATACCATAAATCCATGTGGTATCATAGACCTTTTCAAGATCAAAAAAGACTGTCACATAGTGTTGTTTGGAAGCAAAGGCTTCACAAATGAAGGACTCAAGTCGTATCAGCACATCAGTCGTCGAGTGCATTTTTCTGAATCCACATTGAATGGGTGATAAAATACCCTTCTTTTCAAGGTACCACATCAGTCTTACATTGACCATCTTTTCCATGATTTTGCACAAACAAGATGTCAATGCAATTGGCCTATAATTTGCTGCTAAAAATTTGTCCTTACCGGGTTTTATAAAGGCTAAAATAATGGCTAGTTCCCAAATACTTGGATAACTATGATCATGCCATATTCTATTGAAAATGCTGAAAATAAATAACTTTGTATTAAAAGGTACGTGTTTAATCATTGCATAGGGAATTCCATAGGGTCCAGGGGCTGTATCATCACACGTAGCAAGAGCAGAATCAAATTCTCTTTCAGTAAAAGGAGAATTGTATAACTCTTGCTTTCTTGTTGAGAAATTTAAAATTTTCTTTTCTTCAATGCTCCTATACTGGTGACCAGGAGCTGCTTCACACTTGCACGATACATTTGAAAAATGGTCAGCCAGGGCATTGCTAACTTCGGTTGCTCCAGTCATATACTGGCCATTTACCTTTAACACTGGTGGTGGGTTTGGGGTGAATTTGCCTGCTATATATTTGAATTTCCTCCACACAGATGAAGTTGGTGTTCTACTGTTAATGGAGGAAACAAATGACATCCAAAACTGGCGCCTAGCTTCTTTCAAGGCACGACGGAATTGTGCTCTACATTTCTTGTATATGACTAAATTTTCCTCAGTACGGCACATGCGCAATCGAGTTAAAGACTTTCTTGTGGCTCTGTGCAGGGCAGTTAGTTCAGATGACCACCAGGGGACTGGTCGTCGTCTGAATATCCCTGTTGTTTTGGGAATGGAATTGATTCCTGCTGTGTGAAGAGTTCCATTAAGTAAATCTATGGCATCATCAACACTTTCAAACTGTTCTGCATTTCCTTCAATTTCACTTAGCTCCCGAAATCTATCCCAGTCCGCCTTATCAAGATTCCATCGAGGCGACCTCTGTAATGGTGGACCATTGTTGATGTTCATAATGATTGGTGCATGATCACTAGTGTGCCAATCATTTAATGTTCTCCAATTAAAATTGAGAAGACAGTTAGAGCTTGCAACTGATAGGTCAATGCAGGACAAGGTGCTTGTCTGTACATGAAAATGTGTGGGCTCTCCTGTATTGAGGAGTCCGACATCTTCATTCTCCAAAATTGATGATATAATATTACCCCTTGCATTTCCCAAAACATTACCCCATAAAGAATGTCTACTGTACTATCAAGATCTCCTGGTAAGAGAAAAGGTTGTGGGAGTTGTTTAATCACTTCTACTATATTATCATATGAGATGTTATCATTTGGAGGCAAGTAAAGAGAACAGATTGTGTATTTTCTCCCTATAACAATTTGTACAACCACTGCCTGCAGAGGGGTACAGACAGACAAAGATATTTGGGGAACATCTTGACGAACGTATATAAGACTTCCTCCATGGCTCCCTGCTCGTTGGTCATATGGTGTCCTATAGCTAACATACTCTGGAGGACAAGGAGTATTAGCATCGAGCTTGCTTTCTTGTAGACATACTGTTATAGGGGAGTGCTCACGTATGAGGAGCTTAAGTTGTTCATATTTCGCCCTTAAACCCTGGCAATTCCATAGCAGAATGGAGGAAAAAACTATGGTTTATTTTTTGGAGGACACCTTAGATGAAGTCTTGCCATTGGCAATATTTGATCAAACAATATTTCTCGGAGGTATATCTAGAGAGGATCTTGATATAGTGGGTTTTGTGTTCTTTTTCTTTGTGTCCTTTTGATCTAATTGTTGAGGAGGATGGTGGACCCCAACTTGAATTTCTAATTGGTTCAATTTACCTTCTAGTTGATCAGAAACATCAGCAGACAAGATATCATATTTATTTGAAGTCGTGACTTTAATGTTTCTTATGGCAGGAGGCGAGAGAGATGAGGTCTCTCTCTTTTTCGATTAAAAGGTTGTGATCTGTCTGGGTTTTGCACCTTCCTCACTACAGGTTCACCAGATAAATTGGTTTCAAGTGGAACCTCCATTAGATCAGGCAAGGACACGGCCTGTGAGAGGTTTGTACTATTGTTTAGAATAGGAGTAGTTGGCTTTTGAAAAATTTTCAGATCTTTAAGTATCTGTTTTCATTTTCCTACAATTTATGGAGATAGATTTTCGATGGGACTTTCAACCTCTTTCACTACTTTCATTTGTTTCTTTATCTTAGAAGTAGAGATATTATTTTCGTCTATGTGGTTTGGCAAGTTTTTCTTCAGAAACATTGAAAAAGGTTGCCCTGGTCTATCTGCTTTTCAAATGCTCTTTTACGAGCCTCTTTAAAAGTAACCTTTTCCATGGTCCTAATGGCCTGAATTTCTTTTTCAAAAATAAACTTAACACAACTTTTAGATGTAGCTGAGTGTGCTTCCCCACAATGTATGCAATTAGGGTTTTCTAAGCATACTCCATGACTACTTTTTCCACAGTTGGCACAAACAGCTGGCTTATTGTTCAGTTTTTCCTTATATTTCTGGGGTAAATGGCCATACATTTGGCAATGATAACATCGCAATGGTGAAGGGATATATGGTTTTACCTTCAAAGATAGCCAACCAGCTTTTATAACATTTGGTAATCTGCATTGATCAAATGTTATAATTAAAGTAGCAAGAGGAATACGTTCTCTAACTCTCTTTCTCATTCTGACTACTTTAACTACTCCATGATTTTTCAGTTCATCCTCAATTTCTTTTTCCTCTATATCCAGCAATTCTGGAGCATATATCACACCTCTACTCTGGTTGAAAGTAGGGTGCAAAACATATTCTACAGTATGACCATTCAATGTTGTAAGTGTTTTTAACCTTTCACCTTGTAATGGGATTAGTGTCTCTATCAAGAGACTTCCATTTCCCTGGGGTAGAATTTTTGGCTGCCCTCCACATAAAGTAACTATTTCCCTATTAGCTTTAAAAATGTTTATACGCTCATTTCTTCCGTTTTCAAATTCTAAGATAAAAATTTTGTCATAATTCACTACTTTATAGTGACCAGGTAATACTTCTACTTTTCTATATCTTTCTGTACTGTCATCATTTTTCACTCTCTCTCTCTTCTTCTCTAGTGTTTTATTATTCACATGACGTGAATAAGGTTCTAATGTGACAATAATAGAACCAGAGTTGGAGCTGTCTGTACCGAGGTCCATGTTTGTATTTTCCAGGTCGCCAACAGAGGGATGGGTTTTTTTGGTATGAGCAAGCGAGTTATACACCTCTTATCGGAGGATGTCAGTCCTCCTATCCCATGTGGCCCAAGACGAGAAGAGGCTTCAGCGGGGACCAGTCCTCTATTAGAGAGGGGCTGTCTCTCTTTAGGTGGGCGTACACCGGTCAGTGGGGGATAGTTAGCCCCTCCCACCGTCGATTCCAATGCCTGGCATCACCCATTACCCGCAAATATGAGTGACTTAAAACCGGATCACTGGAGCCCGACTCTTACCAGACTTGGTCTGCACCCAATGGGGTCTGCCAGAGGGTGTTGGTGTCTAAATTGGCATAGGTTGAGATGAATGCCGTCCATCCCACACTGTGCCAAATCCAAAGCAGCAGCCATAGTATAATCGAACATGCCAAAGTCGTCAACAATATCGAGCCAAAAAGGAAGAGATGAGAGAAAAAAAAGAAATAACCAAAAGTAAAAGAGAAAGTGCTGACTGATTTAGTTGGATTGACAGCTGGGCACCGAGGTCCAGTGGGAAAGTAGTTCCCACTGTTCATTAGAGCCCAGCTGCTAATCCCGAAGCCCCCCATCCTTATCAAGGCTTCAGCTTCTGGGGGGAGATATAGTTTTGAATGCAAATACCTCCTAACCATGAAACCTCCTATATTCATCAAAGTAGTCAGCAATAACGGATGTAGAAAAATTCACGCTAGTAGCTATAATGGATGTAGAAATATCCATGCAAAAAAAAAAAGAAAAAAAATTAAGATATATATATATGCACATATGTAAGGGAAATTTTTTCTCATAGATTTAGGACAGCAACATGAAAGTAAGTTTATAAAATTAGGAGATGGTAGAAGCAATATTAGGAGGAAGAAAAAGAGGAGAAAAATTTAGATTCAAACAGGGGGAGCAGTTTTCCCAACTTTGAGAGCCCTCTTGCTTGTCACCAAGCTTCAGCACGGGAATGATATGCTGTGCTGAAGCTCAATGACCTTATCAAGGCATTCTCTCATTAAGAGGGCAGCAAACATATCTTTACACGTTACCTTGGGGAATCTTACCAAATTTATTTTCTAGGGTCTTTTAGCCCTTAATAATGTTATCACATCCATTCTTGTATGAAGCAACATAACAAATTGGTTCAGGCATGATTCTAGGGGACATTTGATGAATTTAGGTATATAATCAAATGCAGAATCGATAACATTTTTGATGCTGTGGATTTTCATGTGACAAGAGAAATTAAGAACTTTGCTATCCTTAACATGTGGAAAATAATCTTAGTTTTAGAGGAATCCGAGTAAGTAACATAAGCCTCATAATCTTGCTTTTCTTTTGACAGCTTTAACTTCATTCTTCCAATCTTTCTAAAAGGTTTGAAACGAGTGAATAAATATTCATAATTTATATTGCGAGCAATTCCTGCACAATGCAATGAATGAATGATTTAAAGTTTTCAGGCATCCTGACATAGTCTTAAATTTTAATTTTTACTGTCAGATATTTTATTTCCCTAGCATCGTGGAGAAGATGGAATAAATGGATCCAGTGAATAAACACTGGAGGTATGGGTATCCATACATTAATCTTTTTGGTTCTTAAGTCGTCGAAAGGAAGGGAAGATATGTCTATAGCTGAAGAGTCAGGAAGACTTTCATTACCAACATTAGAAGAAGTAGGCAACAGTGCCATGGGGTTGTTAGCAAATCCAGGGGATGGGGGTTCTTTATTCGCAATGTCCATATTCATATATTTTTTTTAATTTTTTTTTATTTGCTTTTTTGTTTATCCTGCTTGAGAATATTAAGAAAATATCATATGTTGGAAATTATATTTACATTCTCCACCATTGGTACAGTGAGAGCATACTTTCCAGATGGTCCACTCCATACCCTTCCCGTAGGATAGCACCAAAAGTTATAGATGCACAGATGTAAGCTAAACCACCTGCTGGGACTGAGGCCATGAAAACATGAAATCATCTCCCCTGTATATATAATGGTGGGATTCTGGCCAAATGCTAAGAGTCCCACTCCCAAAACTTGGATCACCCTAGATTCTGATGACAACTCTTGAGAGTATTTCTGCCAAAAAGGTCCAAACCATTTTTGGAATGGCTGATGCCATCCAACACTCTCACATATAGCTTTGTATGCAAACACCTCCCAACCGTGATCCCTTCTCTCATTCTTCTAAGCAGGCAGTAATAGCGAATGTGGAAATATCCACTCTATTTTAGAGCAAAAAAAATAAATAAGGAATGAAGAATTGATAATAATAATATAGATATATACAAATGTGTTTACCACGATAGAGCAAGAAAAGAAAAATTGAAATAAAGAAGGCTTATTGGGGTCCAGTCTTTGTATGGTCTCTCAGAACTGGCCTTAGTCATATGGTTGAATCTATCAGGGGGAGGGGGGGTGGGTAAATCACCACACTGCTACTCCCCAGCCCATGATCGAAACTCAAGCTCCGCTATTGCTGCAATGTGCTGGACCATCAAAGGAGCCTTTGCCAGTAGATCTGCCTTCTCATTCCCCGGCAAACCTCGTGTGCTGGAACCCAACAAAAATTTAACTGTTATACTTCTTTGGCCAATAATGCAAAGGAGTTCTAAAATCTTTAAAACTAAAGGGTTACTAGAATCAAAACCTTATAAAGTTTGTAGGACACTTCTTGCATCACTAAATATGGTAAAATTGCCCTCCTCTTTTAATGCTATTTTTTCGATAGTGGTTAGTATGCCATATAGTTCTACAGTAAATATAGAAGACACTAGAGGAAGTGCATCTCTACATTTAAAAGTATTTCTATATACTCCAAATTAAATGCCAGCATCAGATTTGGAGCCATCAATATATATATAAAAGTGGATTCCCTATGTTCTGCAACATGTTCCATAAAAGGAGACCTGCTTACTAAGTCAGTCATATTCTTTATCATACCAAATAAATATTTACAGAAATATATCTCTGGTAATTTCCATGGAAGGGTTGATGATATCTTCAATGAAAGTACCTTACTTCTAGCTATATCAAAACTGTGTACCAATTGCTTTACCCAAAAACCATAGAGTTGAGATTTTGGGGGCAACTGAAAATAACTACAAAGCCTTACAAGGTTTGCAGTCTGATACGCTAAGCAATTTGAAAGTCTTTGCAACCTTAACCAATACCGATCAATAGAAGACTTTCAGTAAAGGTCTAAAGGTAATTCTCCAGCGTCAACAGGGAGATTTGGGATAGGCAAGGTTTGGAAGGCTCCTGTGGCCAATTTAATGCAAGTATGGTGTATAGAATAAAAAATCTTTAATTGGCTTGGCGTAGCTGAGGAGTATATTTCACACCCATAGGTAATTTTTGAGAAAATTAAAACCTTGTATAACTAAAAAGTGTTTGCGGTTTGCCCCCCAAAATGTATGGAACAAAACTTTTAAAAGATTCAGAGCCTAAACACATTTTAGTTTTAAGGCTTTCAAGTGAGGAATACATGTCATCCTGCAATCAAATATTAATCCTAAAAATCTATCTTCACTTACATGTGGCATCCGTTGACCTTTGATGTACATATCCAGGTCTGGATGTGTAATAGTTAAAATAGTTAATATTACATGTTTAAAACACATGACGTAATATGTCATTTTGGTTGAAGATGCTAGCCGTGGGACTTGCTGTAGTCATTCAAATCATAAACAGGACGCACAATGCAGCCTCAACAATGTGACATTTTTCTTAAGCATCAACACCTTGCATCAGCGTGTGAAAGTTTGTGACGTCACCGGATGCAGGTGTCTTCCGAGATTGTGACGAAACTTATATAAACTAAGCATACGATATCTGTGATATCGATAAGTTAGTCAGTTCATATCTATACTTCACCAGAATTGGTCATCTGACCAACCCAGCTCCCTCCAGTGATGGAGATGTTTAACTCTGTTGTTTTTAACTAATAAATACTTTTAAAGCTAATAAGATGTACATCGTTACCCATCTATACACATCTTAAACAACAAATACTCAATGTGTGCTTATAAAAGTAGCACACTAATAGATGTACTCCCCGAATATGAGAAAAATGGACAACAGCAGCTTTGCTTGTCGTAAACTTAAATCCATTCATGTCAGCCCACTGAATAATTTTGTCAATTGAGAGTTGTAGTTTTCTCTCAAACCTTGCCATTCTAGCTCAAGTAAATGATATGGAGAGATCATCTACTAATAGTGTTCAGAGAATATATTGGCGGAACGAAGAGACTATCCCTTTCACATGCAATTTAAAGTGTTGTATATGTGCCAGCATGATACTGTGACGAGCCGAGAGAAGGTTGTGACTCAAAGGCAGAATGAAAGCAACTGAGTGACTTAATTACAGAACATCCATTTTTATATTCACAAACTCCAGGCAAAAAGGGCACAAAAGACATAACAAGCAATTTCAAGTTCAACCAACAAACTCACCGGTTAACAGTTAACGGTGAGAAAAACAGACATGTTATTTTAGGTTCTTATCAGTGCGAGGGGAGAGCAAAGATACAAGCATAATATATACACAAAATGAAATGTCGTTACTATGCACGATCGTGTGACACGGTTGGTACATGGCTCCCCCCCTAAAAATGACATACTGTACATGTTAAATACGGCGCCCTGATCTGGGGTGGTAGTAGCAAATCTGCGGCCGATGGGCGCAAGTGAGTGGCTGTAGAAGTTGTTGGTTGGAGTGCGAGCGAGTGGTGGATGATGGGTGGCTTTGTTGCCGCTCCGGCTCGTCACAGGGTAGGCGTGTGTGTCCTACGGCATTCATAGGCGTGTGTCCTACGGCATTCATAGGCGTGTCCTATGGCATTCATAGTCGTGCGTGTCCTACGGCATTCATAGGCGTGTGTGTCCTACGGCATTCACGTCAGCTTCGGTTGACGTTGAATAGGTGTCCTCTTCGTCAGGAGTGGAGGCATTGATGGAGGTCTCGAAAGTCGCGAAGTGGCTGTCCATAAGGGCGTCGGCTATGGTCATCAAGTCCTTTATGGGTAAACTATCGACATTGGGTATGGCAGCGCGTACAGGTTCGGGTAAACGGCTTACCCAGAGGGCACGAAGTAGGTTCACCTCACGAGAAGAGCCGTCTGCGGCAGGTTACAGGCGAGTGATACTGGTCATTTCCCCGAGGGTGAGCAAAGCCCTTTGGTCCCCCAACGGTTGTTGAGAGTGCTGAAAAAGCTTTGCTATACGGGCGGCTGGCTACGGCGAGTACTGCTGCAGAGGGTATGCTGCAGAGGGCGTCATAGTAACGGTGAGGGGGGGGGGGAAGTCACTCCGGGGTCACCAATGTGACGAGCCGAGAGAAGGTTGTGACTCAAAGGCGGAATGAAAGCAAGTGAGTGACTTTATTACAGAACATCCATTTTTACATACACAAACTCCAGGCAAAAATGGCACAAAAGACATAACAGGCAATTTCATGTTCAACCGACAATCTCACCAGTTAACAGTTAACGGTGAGAAAAACAGACATGTTATTTTAGGTTCTTATCAGTGCAAGGGGAGGGCGAAGATACAAGCATAATATATACACAACATGAAATGTCGTTACTATGTACGATCGTGAGACACACGGTTGGTACAATACTAATCATTGCTTTCCTGACTACCAGAATAAGAAAATAACCAATCCCAAGAGCAGTAATTGTGGAGGTGCTCATTACACGTGATACAAACATTGCCTGGTTAGGCGAGAGATTTTTCTGAAAAAAGGCCTAATTTTTAGAGCCTCTTCTCACAGTCCAACACCTAATCATTGTCCTAGCGATACGAACACCATCCGAACCAAGGCTTTGAGCTTGTATGAGAATTTTGCGGCAAAGGAACCTCAAGACGACAATGGCAACCATGCTGAAGAAGATGATGATGCAGATGAACCTCAACCAGGGACATCCACTGATTCCCAGCCTCAGAAACAACGTTTTTCCGCCAGCAAAGGATGGTTCGCGAAGATTCAGAAACGCTTCGCCCTGAAAAGCATTTCCCTGCATGGCGAGGCTGCTTCCGCTGACACTGCCGCTGCTGAAACTTACGTGAACCAGACGTTCAAGAATATTATCGCCGAAGGTGGATACAAGCCGGAACAAGTCTTTAATAAGGATGAGACCGGCTTGTTTTGGAAGAGAATGCCGTCGCGAACTTTCCTGTTCAAAGAGGAAGCCAAAGCCTCTGGCTTTAAAGCATTCAAGGATCGCGTTACCCTCGTGATGTGTGGCAATGCTGCTGGATTTTTGCTAAAGCCGGGGCTTATTTATAAGTCGAAAAATCCTCGTGCTTTGAAAAATAAAAACAAGAATTTCCTTCCCGTGTACTGGATGCATAATCCAAAAGCATGGATTACAAAGATGCTGACCTCCAACTGGTTCCACCAGTGTTTCATCCCGCAAGTCAGCAAATATCTCGTAGAGAAGGGCTTGCCATTCAAGATCCTTCTCCTTATGGATAACGCTGGTGGACACGCAACTGATCTGTCGCATGAGGGCATTCAGGTTGAGTTCCTGCCACCCAACACCACGTCATTAATTCAACCGATGGACCAGGGGGTTATCAGGGCGTTCAAGGCCCTCTACACGAAGAATACCTTGGCGGACCTCGTTGCGTGTGTGGATGCTGCCCAAGATGATGAGGATTGATATTTTAACTTGAAGGCATACTGGCGGCAGTACACCATAGCCACGTGCCTGCAGAATATTCAGAAGGCACTGCAAGAGATGAAACCTGCAACCGTGAATGCGAGCTGGAAGAAGTTGTGGCCCCAGATTGTTTACGACGACGAGGGATTTACACCTGCTGAAATTCAACACTCTGCAATACGCAAATCTGTGCAGTTGGCTGCCATAATTGGAGGTGACGGGTTTGGCGACATGACGACTGAAGATGTCGACGAGTTGTTGGACTGCCATTCCCAGCCCTAACTGACGCAGACCTCGAAGACCTGATGAAATCGGCAAGCGAATAAGAGAGTGAAACCCAAGAAGAGACCCAAGAAAATGTCGAAGAAACGGGCTTAACATTAGAACGACTTGCCAAGGCCTGCAACCATGCGAAGTAGTTGAAAGAAATGTTACAAGAGTGGGACGAGGATATGATTCGGTCTATGCAATTCTCCAACAAGGTCGATGACATCATGACTCCCTACAGGATGCTCTTAGAGCGAAAAAAGAAGCAGCGGCAGCAACTTCCGATCACAATGTTCTTCCAGCCTCGCAAAAAAGAGCCAGTTCCTCCTGCTAGTACGCCTTCGGAAGAAATTGAAGAAGTTGAAGAGGTGTCCCAGGAAAAGACACCTCCGTCTGAAGAGACGTAAAATACTATCATTGGCTGCACAATAGAAGACATCATCAGCTTCATCATCATCATTTCTACTGTGCAGCAAATTCATCGCCATCATCATTCAAATTTTTCTTGAACTTCTTTCGTGGTGAGTACAGTAACAATTTTTATTTTTTACTTTAATATTCTAACATTTTAATATTTGTGCCTGTTTTATAGTTTAGTACTATATGCATTAAGTTAAAGGGAAGGTTTTAAACGTCTGAAGAGTACAGTATACATGTTGTAACCTATCATATCTTTTTTGTTTAAAATTTACATTTACGTACGTAAAACAATCTCTCTCTCTCTCTCTCTCTCTCTCTCTCTCTCTCTCTCTCTCTCTCTCTCTCTCTCTCTCTCTCTCTCGTAAATTGTTTTTCTGCTTTGCTACATACAGTATGTACTGTATGATTTTATATAGATACGGTAAATAATATTTGTAATAACACATTTTGTAAATACTTTTACTGTAAATATCATTATTTATCACTTTTATCATGCACGTTAAATGCCTTCTTTGTTCTGAGCGTGGTTGTTTACTGAGCGTACGGTACTTTATGACGCCGTCGTTTCAGGCGGCGTCATAAAGAAAAACATTTAATTTGGAAGTCCTAAGAAAAATTAAGTAAAACATTGGTAATAACAAAATCAACATACTGTATAATCAATATAATCGATGCAAAAACTAACCTATACATATATGTGTACACTAAATGAGTTTGTTTCTTCATTATGATCAGAGATAAACATAAACAAAACATTGGTTGCCATTTTTTATCATGCTTTTTGGCGTGTTTAGGAAACGAATGATATAAAATCGCCTTTAATATTTGTGCCTGTTTTAGTTTAGGGTACTGTAGTACATGGATTAAGTATTCTGTACATTAAAGGATAGTTTGTTAACAGTACTACGTACAAGGGAAGGTTTTGAAAGTCCGAATATACATGTTAAATAAATAGGTAAATATGGTGTCACTACTTCGCGGATTTTCACCTATCGCGGCCGGGTCTGGAACCTATCTACCGCGATAAACGAGGGTTCACTGTACGTAGCAAAGTAGGAAAACAATTTACGAGAGAGAGAGAGAGAGAGAGAGAGAGAGAGAGAGAGAGAGAGAGAGAGAGAGAGAGAGAGAGAGAGAGAGTTGTTTTACATGCGTAAATGTAAATTTAAACAAAAAAAAAAAATAGCCCCATTTCATATAAAAAAGATTACAAATATTTTACTTTATCATATTACAGTAGTCTGTATAATACTGTAAAGTTCAGTACAGTATGTTGTTGTTATAGTCGTGGCGATGAAATTCTCACGAAACAGAAACACGCCATTTGATTACAACAGCTGATTCATCTCTCTCTCTCTCTCTCTCTCTCTCTCTCTCTCTCTCTCTTTGTGTTATACAATACTTACATTTAGATGAAGAAACTAAAATTAGTTTTCTTAGTGTCAATTAAATACGAAACGAAAAAATTATGCAGAGTCTACATCCATTTCAATCATAGCTAAAATTACGGTACCCGATTTCATCAGCAAACCACTATTTTTTGGGAAACATCATTTTATTCTAGAAAAATGCTACTCTTTAAATAATTAATTGCACATTAAGAAAGCGTGTACTTTTGTTTTTAAATTTCGGGTGTTTTAAAAATCGAGTATTGTTGACTTCTTTTTGTTTTACTTTTGGCTATGATTAGATCAGCTGACATCTAGCTGCCGCTCTTGAGAGTGTACGAATACACTAACAAAGTATGGTTTATACCATTTCTTAACTTATTCAAACCGTCTACAGTATACAGTTGATATTACATAAGCACCAATGTGTTATAACCTATCAAATTTTTTTGTTTATTACATTTAAACCCCCCTCTATCTCTCTCTCTCTCTCTCTCTCTCTCTCTTTACCTCTCTCTCTCTCTCTACCTCTCTCGCTCTCTCTACATCTCTCTCTCTCTCTCTGTGGGCTACTTTTCACTACCTCCCATTCCTTACCTCTCTCTATCACTCTAACAAATGATATCTTTGATGCTCCTCAAAGTTTCATTTATATTGAAAATCAATCATGATTCAATTTTCCTTACTTTCTCCAATCTCGCACCATCGGTCACATCGCGGTATTTTCGAAATTTCCGGAAAATCCGCGATTTATGTATATACATGGGTTATGAAAAAAATCCGCGAAGTGGTGAATCCGCGATGGTCGAACCGCTAAGTAGCGAGGGCTCACTGTAAGCAAAAAGAAAACGCACTGAGCGTAAACAACAAAAATGGCTGCGTGGGCCTCGGAAGGCACAAAGCCGAACGCATTAAAACACTTCCTATTACTTAACACAAACTTGCCCAGTACTTAAAAAACTGTCAAAACAATCTATGGTACTTAACATAGGTGTAGGGGTAAGGAGAGCTTCAGCCATGTTGAAGAAATCCACAAAAAACAGCTAAAAAGCGAGACACAAAGCAAAGCAATCGTCGTTAGTACAAGTCCAACAGAAGGATGAATAGAGGGCGCTCGAGGCAGGCGTCGCTGAGTGGATCAGGTGGGTTTGGTTGGTGCCATTAGGGCGGCTCCCCCTTTTGATGAAGGATTGATCTAAATGGAAGATGACCTGTGAATAATGGTTTTCACACGCCCTTTCTTTATACACGACGCCCTTAGGGTGCTCGCGCGAGGGTAGTAACCCCTGCATTCCATGCTTTAACTTTCTCTGGTATATTTGGAAGTATTTATATCAGAAAAGAGATAAGAAGGACCCTTTTCACCGGGCGTCACAGGTCGACCCAGAAATAATAATATTAATAAAAAATAACATTCTGTACTAAAGCTGGGTGACTTCTTCATGGCCCTCTCTCAGTAAGAAGGACTTATAAATAAGCTCAAGAACTTCCACGAAGGACTGCTCTGACTCAGGGTTCTAGTGTCTCCGACAACAACCATCCACAGAGCTAGAAGCATTACTGCACACCCTTCCCTATGGTGACAGGCTGTGAGTATCTGGTCAGGTTTGTGCTCAAAAGCATAGATCAGTCATACTGATGGGTGGAAATCATGATTTACATGGAAAAGAGTATTACAATGTCAGAATAGAAAAGAATAAGGTAAACACTCATGTTCCTTCTCCAGCTAAGTCTATAATGCAGATGCTCAGTCTATGACAGACCCGCCTGCCAGTTGCCATTATGTAACCTCCAGCTATCATACCAGGCTCACACTTCAGTGCACCAAACCTAGTTATACTGTTCAAGGGTAAGCTCCTTCCCTCCCTTCTGGAGAAGAGAAGGTTTGGAGGAGAAGATACTATGGGTAGCACTTGCTGCCCATCCTAACTTGGCATATGGTACTAGTGCTTGGTCAGGTTGGGACTGTTCATTTGTAACCTGTTCAACCACAGCAGGTGTCACACCGTGTTTGCACTCTGCTTAACAAACACTGAAAGTACCAGTCAGCACGTGACCTATGTCACTCCCTACCAGAGGAGGAGAGTGGCTCTCTATGGAAAAGGACGAGTGTTCCGTGTCCTGATAGTAAAAAGAAAGGTGGTTGCTTAATTTTCACCCTCACCTGCAACCAGATTAGAAGCAGTAGCTATCACACCATGCTTAAACTCTGCTGAACTGAACCTGAAGGCCCTAGTCAGTGGGTGACCTTCATCACTCCTTCCTGGAGGAGGAGACCGGTCGCTAGAAATCCGATGGAACTTACTATACGGAGCCTCCCTACAAGACTAAGTCTTCTTCTAATGAGAGGAAACATTTAAATAATAGAAGATGAAGGGGAAGAGGAAGATGTGGATTTTGTAGAGGAGGAAGAAGAGGGAGTAAACTCTTCTTTTTCCTTTGCCAACCATCTCTCATTGCTCTAACCAGAGTAGTCAAACCTTACTGTAACCACAATAGTAAAGATCTGAGTACTGGCAATGATTGATCCTTCCATCGAACTGGAAGCAGCAGGAACTTTCTCAGCTGCAGCAGCAACCACTACATTATCACCACAGAGGATATATTACAAATACTCACTGATACTGGCACCACATTACATTGCACTACACTGTGTTGATCACAATGGTGACAAAAAAGTGAAGAAAAAGATCCAACAGCAAAAGGTGAAAGATGAGGAGCAGCAGCAACACATCCTATCATCAAGCAGCCATGGATGAAAGTGATTTGATTAAGTCAAGCAAGTGGATAGCTCTCTTCACCTACCTATTGTTATCTACTGAAACTACCTTGCTAACGACTTGAGGCCATATCCACCTTTAGCAAATGAATCTACTATTCTAAAGGACAAAAGGCTTGTTTTCGTATCAGAACAAGTGAACTTTTCAAGCAAAATATCAAAGAATAAGACGAATACTACAGTGTGCTTACTTTTCTTATTCCATTTTACAAATTTCATTTATAATGTACTTGCATAGGCTTGGCAAATTAAGGTCACCCTTTGAGGTATGGTAGCCTGGCTCACAGGTGTCACAAGCATTATCTGAAGTTTTTATATTATTCAAGACCTACGAGTGACAACGAGTTGAATAACTGAACGGTAAAAGAATTTTGTTATCAGCTTTTTACAGATAAATTGCAAAATTTTATATAGCTTAATTCAAAAATATCTGTTGATATATTAAATCACATTCGAATTGGGTAAAAATAATTATTGTGACACTAGTAAACCTGATAAAAGTTTAAATATCTTACCATGAAATTGGGGTCTGACCTCCCATGAAACAGAAGCAAAGCCACCAAATTTACCGCCAGATTGATCCTCAACAACGAATATTGTTGGACCTTTACTAACAATCTGAAACAATATACAAAAGATATTACTAAATAAGAATGTACTACTTCATCATATCAATTAATGATTTGTACAATCTCTAAATGAAAGATTGTCGATGTTACCCCTTTATGAAAATTAAAAGAAATGAATAACTGATAGTAAACAGTAAAGTGATACAAAGAAAAAACAGAGTATGTATGTAAAGGATATACTAAATTCTATACAGTACCTCATTTTGAAAATAGTGCCATTCTTTCAAGAGCCATGTGGGAACGAGGAAGATTACTCCAATTTCCTCCTATTCAGCTTACCATAAAGATGAAAAAGCTTTTAGAATCTGAGCCAGTGTTAGTTTAAGGGAAACCAGAATTAGAAGACAAAAATACTATCTCCCTTTGGAAAGCAATGCTGTTGAAAATATAATAGCAAATACTTCATAAAAAATGAGTTTTGTAGAGATTCTTCCATCCTCCATCTTAACAAAGAAGGATGAAGGAGTTACTTCTAGACAAGTCCTGACTTTGAAGAATAATTGCCCAATTATGAAGCTTACCAACATCATACGTCTTATGCAACATGTAATAGTCATGGCTGCTGTACCCCAAGGGGGGGGGGGGAGAAGAAAGAATTAAAAGAACCAGTCATTCAGTCCCGAGAAGGAGCCTGGTTGGTTAACCAACTTGTTGAGCAGCCCCCACAGGACACAGGAATTGTGGGTAACTTCCCAAAGATAACAGGTGAAAATAATAGTCTGGCATCATAAGACCACTACCTTCATCACCTGAAATTTTTTTTTTTTCTTCTGAAGATGATCATCCGGATGATACTCCTGACTTTGTGAGCTCTTGATAGCACTGCAGGCCCCTCACTGGATACAAAAGCATCTCATCTCAACCCTTGTCAGTAATTTGTCAGAGGCAAAGAATGTAGGTCTCAAACCTGGGATCATGGGCCAGTAGACTCTAGGTTTTACTTACCAACTATGTAAAAAAACAAGGTCTCAACCTTCTGAATATTTGACTTGATGAGAAAGTTTAATGGTAGCATTACTACAGTATTATTGCCAATGCAAAGGCTAATAAAAACTGTCTTGAAGGTCAGATCTCTGTTATATGGTTTTCTCAAGGACTCGTGTAGGAACCCTGTGAGCTGAAATACGGAGTGAAAGACATACGCTGATTCAATAATAATTGTAGATGTGTTTATTTGGAGAAGTGGGAAACCTATCATCTTCATAAGGGTAACAGATCAGATTTAACACAAAATGAATGAATGGTAATTATTTAGCATGATAAATCAATGGCCATTGATGACTATTGGCGTGTGCTTAATATAGAATTAATAACCAAGTTAAAAAAAACAGAAATGAACAAGTAACTTAACAATGAAACATCTAAAAGCTAAAATCAAAAAATCTAGTAAGACAGCCAGCTCCCAGTACAAACTTGAAAATGACACTGGCGGTATCGTACAAAATGTCGCTTCCAAGATTCTTGGTGAGGATGTACCTACCATCTTCATTACAAGCTTTAGAGAGGAATCGTGTTCTAATATCCACAAAACTCGGGCATTCAATAAGTAAAGGCCTAACATTCAGAGGAACTAAGCATTCATCACAAAATGGGTGACACCTATCATTTATTAGGAACTTGTGTGTTAAGTGTGTGTGCCCAATTCTAAGGTGACAGAGGGCAGTTTCCTATCTTTTAGACATATCACTATATTTCCACGGAGGAATAGCATTTGCAATCTCCATCTTATTCTCATCAACAGAATTCCAGTTATGTTGCATAATATCACAGGATTTTTAATATGAGGCAAAGTTATTACAATGAAGAAGATATATTCCAGGAAGTAACTTGTTTCCTGCTTCTTTAACTAATTTGCCTGCCTTTTCCTTTCCTGGCACACACCTATGAGCTGGAACCCAGAAAAACTAACTTCCTTATCTTCAGTGATACAAATATACAGCCACTCTAAAATTTATAAACCCAAAGGGTTAGTTTAATTAAATACTAGCAATACCTGCAACAAACTTTGTGGCACTGAAAATGTATAAATAAACTTTTACATAACTATTATATTTTTCAATAGCAGTCAGGATAAAGATAGAGGAAGCTCCAAAAGTGCACATTTACAATTAAAACAATAATTTTACACCACAAATCCAATGCCAGCACAGCATTTGGACCATCTGTAAATATAAATCTAGTATCCCTATGTTATTTTGTGGGTTCCAAATAGGAAGATCACATTTTTTTCATTTATCATGTTGCCTTTAGACCCAGTAAAATAACTACAGGATATATCTGGAAGTTTCCAGGAAGCGGTGACTGATAACCCAAAAGGTATTATCCCAATCCTCAAAATATTCAGGCTATTTAGCAGTTGTTTTACTCTGAATCCATAAGGCTTATGGGAATGTAGATTGGGCCTTATAGTATGGATATAAATTCTCTTCATGGCAGTTTAAAAGGACAGTGAATTAGGAAACTTCTGTTACCTATACCAATATCTAATCAAAGCAGACCAGTCATATAAGTTCAGAGGCCACTCCTCTGCATCAACTAAAAGACTAGGGATGGGGCACGACCTAAAAGCATCAGTACCTAATCTGATGCCAGCATGATGAATGGGTTCTAAAATCTTAAACTTGATAGGGGAAGCTGGAGAATATATCTAACATTCATATAAAAGTTTAGATTAAATAAGAGCTCCATACAGTTTTAGGAGAGTCTGACAATCTACTCCCGAAGGTATATGGCCTGATACTTTAAAAATAATCAAAATCCCCAAACATTCAACCTTCAGCTTTTTTAGATGTGAGGCCTAAGTCAACTTCCTGTTGACAGTTATAAAGAAACTGCATTCCTTAACACAAACAATATGTTGGTTATATATATATATATATATATATATATATATATATATATATATATATATATATATATATGCAGCATTCCCTCATCTATGGCTGATAATTTGTTCCAGGCCAACCCGCGGTAGGTGAAAAGCTGCGAAGTAGGACTGGCCTCCCTAGGAATTTACGTATATATGCGCATGGGTACCAGAATGTTCAAAATATGTATAGTTATACTTTATATATATTTTACTTAAACCTACAGTATTTAATTATAAAACCTTGATATTATACATTTACTCTCTCTCTCTCTCATACGATACGTATTATGGTGTTCTATACTCACCAATGACAGTAGTATCTTGAGACGATTCCAGTAATGACAACGACGATGATAATGACGATGGCAGACCTGTGCAGTTTGATGAATGTGATGACCAATACTGATCATAATGGTGTTACTGCACAAGTATAATGAGGTCTTTAAATCAGTTTGGGAATCGCCTCATCGTCATATACTGTTACTGGATCGTCAACATTTGCTTGTGAGAGAGAAGAAGAGGCTGGTAGTGGCTGAGCAGAGGCTCCGACTCCACTCGTAGAGGCTTCAGATTATCTCAGAGGCTCTTTTTGCTGGAGGCGCTGTTGGTGTAGCTGGGGTTTTTATCTTGGAGAAGAACATCGTGATGGGTAGTTGCTGCCACTGCTTTTTTCTTTTGCTGCAAAATGCCCTTGTACAAGGACATAACTCCATCAACACGGTTGTTAAACCCAACAACTCGAAGCATATTATCATCTATGTCTAGTGCAAATGGTTGCATTGCCCTTGCCACATTGCACAATTGTTGCATTTCTTCGTCTTACTCTTTTTCTCTTTTTTATTAACTTGTAGACTTTGTCCTCTCAAGGAGGTCTGCATCTGACAGTAGGTCCGAGTGGGCATCGATAAGGCCGTTGATGTGTTCTTCTGTCATGTAAATTAATCTTTCATCCCAGATGACGCAAGCCAACCTCACTACCTTCTTCACCGCCGAGTGATGAACTTCATCAGGAGGCCTGTATCGTTCTTGTTAAAAACTTAGGGAGGTAGCCGCCATCACTGATGACCTTAGGAAACTCATCCTCCACGTAACGACAAGCAGCAATAGTGTCGGCAGAGGCAGCCCCACCATAAAAAGGCTGTACTGTATCTCTTTTGAAATCTATTGAACCAGCATTTGCTGGCTGTAAAGCCTAGTCCTTGAAGAGGCAAATCACTTGTGGCAGAGTTAATACTGGCTTAAGGTTCTTCAGGATCATCTTCATCAGCTTCTTCAGCATCTCCTTTGTCATTGTCAGTGGGCAAGGGTTGATCATAGAGAGATTTGGCCTTTGTCCTGACCCTATTAGTGTCCAAACTCACATTTTTTTCCTGCACTCAACAATGCACAAGACTAATGCAACTTCCATTTTCACAATTTTTCATTACGTGGAGTTACCGCACCTTTCGCTTCTTTATTGAAGCTTATTGCAGCAGTTTTGCAGATGTTAGCTTCGTTTTTTTTAATGTAGCGCACTGTCAATTCATAAACTCCATAATGGCATGCCACCGCGGCATAACTCCTGCCCTAAACTCCATAATGGCATGCCACCGCGGCATAACTCCTGCCTTAAACTCCATAATGGCATGCCACCGCGGCATAACTCCTGCCCTATTTTAACATATCTAAAAGTTTAACTTTTTCGCTGATGGTCATTATCTTCCTCTTCCTCTTGGGCTCACCAGAGGAAATTTTTGCTGGGGGTACGGCACTCAGGACACATTACAAGGGCTTAACGAAAAGTTAATTTCAAACCCAACACTAAGATACCGAGACACAGTTGACAGTGTGAACGAGAGTGGGGACATACAACAAGGGAAGAAGCTGGAAGAAGATGCAATGATGCACAGACAATCAGCTCACGGAATACATCCACTCATGCTCTCATTCGTCTATCTCGCGCCAGGAACCAAACACGTGCCTCGTCAGAGTGGCCATGGGTATGTACATAGGCTCTGAGAGAACTTCTCTCTTTCTCTGGCCTCCTGGAAAACCGTTTCCCTCGGGCATCACAATGAAACAACGTGCTTTCTGCAATACGGCTACTGATATAGTGATATTTTTTAATTTTTATTTGTCGATGAATATCTTTTAAATCAGCGATGCACTGAGGCCGCAAAACTTGAACTTCGAAGTGACAAGGGATTACACACACACACACACACACACACACACACACACACTCTCTCTCTCTCTCTCTCTCTCTCTCTCTCTCTCTCTCTCTCTCTCTCTCTCTCTCTCTCTATATATATATATATATATATATATATATATATTTCTGGGCTCTGACCCATGCCGCCCAGTGAAATGCTCCTTTTACATCATTTCTAAGGTAATAACTGCTATGAATTTTACCAGAGAAAAAATTGTATAGGAAGGCTAGGTTGAACCCAGCTCGCTCACCTATTAAGGTGTCGGTATAAATAACTGGGGCGTGATTAAATCACAACCAGAGGTCTTGCACCATTTAGATATCTCCTGTCAATATCCCCGAACAGCGAGGTGCCGTTCAACATCCTAGCTCTGAAACGCTACTACGAACGATCCCACCCACGCCAGTGACGTCACTCCTTTTTCATAGCACCTGCTTGCATACGTTATCTTTTTTCTGGTGCGTGTTTTCCTTGGATTACCCAGGATTTATCTCAGGATGTCGGACCCTACCATCACTCCACAGAAGTTAAGTACCAGATCTATGAGTTTTGAGATTTTGGAGGTGGCCTTGCCCTTATTTATTATTTTATCCACGACCCGCATCAGGTTCTCGTGGCGATCGGCCACCTCCTCTCTCGTCGTTCTTAACGTTTTACAATGAGTCTTCTATACTGATTGTTCCTCGTTTTGAACTTTTCTGGGTATCCACGGTTCACACCCCGTGTTATTTTATAATATGGTAGTCTGTTATTACGATAACAGTTGTTTACGATACTACGGTATCGTAATATCATGTTAGGTTGGCATGCCTGGTAGCTTTCGAGCATTACTAGTTTTACTTCGTTTTACGTTCCGCACGTCACGGACGTTCATAACGATCTTATTAGCATACGTTTTATTCTAGTATTATTAGTTCGAAGGGATTTTCACGAGACAGTTCTTTGTTTTACGTTTTTTGTCGGCACTTCACCGACTTTGTGTTATGTTGGTAGCCCTGCCTAGCTCCACGCGCTGTTAGGCTTGGTCTTCCCCTGTCTCTCTGTTCGTCCCTCCGTACTATCTTACGATTGATATTATTATTATTATTATCCAGCATGCCTTCCTCTTTTATTTACCTATTAGTTATATTATTATATTGTTATCCTAGTCTTTCTGTGTGATCATTCCAGTCGTGGGTCTCTGTTCAGGTTGGTACTCCTGTCCTCTGCCCCACTAGTTAGCCTCCCCCTCCCCATCCGCCCGGCACCCCCACCTCAGGGTTGCCTTCCCTCTCTCTCTCTCTTGTCGAGTCGTAGAGTCAGCTGTTTTGCGTTACGTTCTCTCCCCCGGGGCTTTCGCTTAACTCCGTTCTGGGCGGTTCCCGATAGTACGTGAGGCTTATTATTATACATTATCATACATTATAATGCTATTTTCCCCCTACCCTGCCGTAGCCGTTTCTTTCCGCCGACTCGATTGGCCATCAGTCGGCGGGAGGCATTCTGCTTGGTCTGTGGTATCATGTTGTGTTTATATTACATATTTTCACATTCATTCCTGCTACTTCCTCCCGGTCCCGCACCTCACGGACCCATTATAGATCCCTCCACCCCCATCCCTCTATGGTGTTCCGCACTTCACGGACTCCATGTGTTATTATTTCATTACGGGATCCCCGGACGTAGCTTTCACTTTATTACCTGGTCAAGTTAATTAATCCTGTGTGCCGTCAATGGGTTTAACCCTCGACTTCCCCCGCCCCCTGTCCGCCTTCTCCGGTGGACTTTCATGAGCCCTGGGCTCTCTCGGTTGTCTCTCCGGAGCCAACGTTACCTGTAACCACTTGGATTAATCTCCTCTATATATATATTCACATGTTTATATATATATATATATATATATATATATTCCCTGTTCTCGACTCCCCCCCTTTTCAAATACGATCACACTTACGGATTGACTTATTCTTATCTATATTACAGTCATAGTATATCCTTTTCACCACGATAGGGATATAATTTAAGCCCCCGGAGCCTCCGGGCCCCTCTTGCTTATCTATAAGATACTCATGTATCTTTTATTTTACAGACAGTACGCTGTGCGATGACGGCATGTTCGGCGGTCCTCCACCAACCCTGCGGCCACGATGTGTGCCGTTCACATGCCCACCGTGCTCTTCTGGTAGATGATTTGATTGTTTGGCATCCGGACAATTGTGTAGTTTGCTACAAAATGACCTCCACTTTAACATCTGACATGGTGAGTGGAATTACTTTTAGCTATATTACAGACTTGGTAAGTGAAGTTACAATTAATTACAATTAATTAATTTTAAGGACACTGTTCTTTGGACTCCTCGCATGCCCTTCGATAGCTTCGTGTCTCCGAAGCCCCTGATCTTTTTCCTTTTTTCTTCGGCATGATATTCCTTACCCTCGCTAATTGTCTGTTCTCTTTCAGAGCTCTCAACTTGAAAAGAATACGGCTTAGGCGACCCTCAAAATCTGGATTGGCGGGTTCGCCCGTAATGTGAAGGCCAAACAGCCTTATATCCTCTCTGAGGAATGGTGCTCTCGCCTTTACCCGCAGGCAAAGACTTCGGCCGCGGTCCCCAAAGATTTGGCGGATCCTATCATTGAGAAAATTGGATCCCTACTATTGGCCCCGGATTAAGAGGAGACAGGCAGGACGTTAACAGAGGACGTCGCTATCTTCAATTTAGACGTAGAGCCCATGGCTCTGGATGAACCCGACACAGGTAGGGACATAGGTGAGTCAGGTGGCTCTCGGGCTAAGATTTCTCTCCTTAGCCCGACTTTTTCTTCTACTTCTGACCAATCTTCATTTCAAGGATTCCCGGGAACTTCCGGGGCTGATCTCAAGCCCCTGCCTGTTGCCCCCAAGGTTAAGGCTCACCGCAGGCCTTTACACAAGACCCACAAGTCTTCGAAGTCATCATCAGTGAAGTCGAAATCTTCTTCCACTAGTCTCTCTAAAGACTCAGTTGCTGTGCCCTCGACCTCTCAGGGAGTAGTCTCCATTCCGGCACCTGTTCCCCCCCCCCCCCGGCCAAATCATTTGACCCGAAGGAATTTTCGGAAAAGATGTTCTTTCGTTTTGAAACAATGTTACAAGAGAGAATGACTAATGTGGAGACCATGGTTCAGGGACTCATGCGTTCGGGGCTGCCACCACAGCAGCAATATCCCATCCCCGACGCCTCTAAGCTCCCACCTTTCAACAAAAACAACCCTTGGCGGTTAGCGTTACATGCCCCCCTCTCGGATGGCATGTTATCCATAGAAGGTTTCGGAACTCGGCCTCTCGAGGACTACGAGTTCTACTCGCCGGGTCTTGAATTTCCCTTCCCCGGCTATGCCCGCCTAACAGAGGAGGCTCTAATCCGCCTCAATAAGGTCCCGAAAGAGACTGTGATCTTCCCTAAAGAACAGGCACAGTCTGTTTTAGTCCGCATCTTCAATGAATGGGAAGGTATGAATACAATGATCACAGCCTACAAGAGCTCGTATACTATGTTTGTGGTCAACGAGCAGACCCCGACTCCATGCGCGACCAAGATCATGGAGATTGCCTATCAGGCTACCAAGGAGGAGAAGCCCTTACCTCAACTCAGAGAGACGGACTTGACTTCCCTTCTCTTCCCGGAGGATAATGAATGTTGGCGGAACCCCCCATCTACCTTCTCGGTGGGCAAACTGAGCCCGGACTGTGCTTCGACGCAGTTCAGTGAACGCCTTCCTAAACTTCCGGAGTCTCTGATTAAATTCGAGTTTGACACCAGGCGTGGGGTCGGTAGGTCGATTAATTCGGTTACTCTTTCCGAATTGACCGTTGCCACTTACGACGAGGAACCTCTCTTTAAGGTCCTCACCAAATCCCTTTTGCCGACCTTATTGACTGACGCCTATGATTTTCATAATGCCAGGTTCCGTTGCCGACGACATGTCCTGTCTGAGGCTACGATTAGACACGAACCTAATAGGCTCATCAAAGCCCCAGTCTGGGGTCCGGATCTCTTCCCGGAGGACCTAGTGAATTCGGTTCTCAGCGAGGCAGCTAGAGCCAACCAAAGCCTCAAGGTTAGGTGGGGCCTAGTCCATAAGAGGAAGTATGAGCCGGCTAGTACCCCAATCCGAGGTAGGAAAAGGTTGAGGCCCTTCCACTCCTCGCAATTTAGAACTTCTCTTCATGTGGTACAACCGGTCCCAGTTCAGTCTGTTCCTCAAGGTTCCCAGCCTTCTACCTCAAAGGGCCAACAACAACAACAGTACGTGTTGGTCCCTCAAGCCCAAGTCGCCTCGACTTCATTCACCACCTCCCCCGCCTTTAACCCCACGTATGAATCTCAGGGTTCTTTCCATGGCTACCAGCGCCACAGGGGTTCCAGAGGTGCCTTTCGTGCCCGAGGTGGCGGAAGGGGTTCCCACCGAGGCAAGTCTTTCCGCGGAGGCAGGGGCGGCAAATCATCCTCCAACCATTGAGAACTCGCAGGTAGAGGGAGACTGTACAAATTTCGGGACCACTGGAATTTCAGCAATTGGGCTTCCAGCATAATCTCAAAAGGTCTGGGGTCGAGCTGGATTCAAGGACCCCCTCCACCGAACAGTTTCTACCAGCTTCCAACAGAAGAGCTACATTCATTCACGAAGGATCTGTTGCAAAAGAACACAATCCAAAGCATACATCGCTTAAGATTTCAAGGTCGCTTATTCAGCGTGCCAAAGAAAGGCTCAGACAAACGAAGAGTAATCCTGGACCTGTCTCGTCTAAACTCCTTCATTCGTTGCGACAAATTCCACATGCTTACCGTCTCGCAAGTGCGGACCTTACTTCCACGTGGGGCCGTCACCACCTCCATAGATCTTACAGATGCCTACTATCACGTTCCAATAGCAAGGCATTTTCGTCCGTTTCTGGGCTTCAAGCTAGGCAAACAAGCCTATGCATTCAAGGTGATGCCATTCGGCCTCAACATAGCGCCCAGAATCTTCACCAAATTAGCAGAGACGGTAATTCAGGAACTTCAAACTCAGGGAATACAAATAGTGGCTTATCTCGACGATTGGCTGATCTGGTTGGACAACGTCCGGAACTGCCACATAGCAACGAACAAGGTCCTCTCCTTCCTTCGACAATTAGGATTTCAGGTCAACCTCGAGAAATCCCGCCTAGTCCCGGAGACCAAGTTTCAATGGCTGGGGCTACAATGGGACCTAAGTTCCCATACGTTGTGCCTCCCAAAAACCAAAAGGAAGGAAATAGCGAAGAATACGAAACAGTTTCTCAGGGACAAGATGACGTCCAGGAGGAACCAGGAGAGGATCCTGGGTTCCTTACAGTTCGGCTCGGTGACAGACATCGTCCTAAGGTCCAAACTAAAGGACATAAATAGAGTGCGGCGCTCCAGAGAAACCAAAAAACGTCGAGACAGGCGAGCTCATCTTCCCCCAATCCTGAGAAAAAGTCTGCAGCCTTGGACGAAGATCAAAAATCTTTCCAAGTCGGTTCCCTTGCAACATCCGGCCCCGGGACTCGTCGTTCATACAGACGCCTCCTTAACAGGGTGGGGAGGTTACTCCCAACACAAGAAAGTCCAAGGGTTATGGTCACCGATCTTTCAACAAATGCACATCAACGTCCTAGAGGCCATGGCAGTCTTCCTCACTTTAGAACGTCTCAGCCCAGCCAGGAATCTCCATATCGGACTGGTCCTCGACAGTGCAGTCATAGTCCACTGCATCAACAGAGGAGGCTACACCTGGACCCTCAGGCTTATGCCATGGACGCTATGTCACTAGATTGGAACACTTGGAAGATGATTTATCTGTTTCCTCCGATAAATCTCCTGCTGAAAGTTTTGCACAAACTCAGATCTTTCAAAGGTCAAGTGGCTCTGGTAGCCCCCAACTGGCCCAAGAGCAACTGGTTCCCCTTGTTACAAGAGCTAGGTCTCCGCCCCCGGCGGATTCCCAATCCTGTACTAACACAAGTAGTACAAACTCGCAATGTGTTAGCTTCCTCAAGGATTCTGAATGCCCTAACTTTATGGACTTCATGAAGTTCGCAGCTCAACAAGGTGCAAACATCGATCCTCTGAATACCCTATTCCTGGAATCTGACAAGAGAATCCACCCTCCGTCAATATGACTCAGCTGTCAAGAAACTAGCAAAGTTATTGAAAGATTCCCAAGTTGAGAAAATGACAATGAACCTAACTGTGACATTCTTCAGAACTCTCTTTGAATCGGGCCTGGCAGCCAATACTATTACTACGATCAAGTCGGCTTTGAAAAAGATCTTCCATGTCGGCTTTGACATTGATCTGACGGATTCATATTTCTCATCCATTCCGAGAGCCTGTGCCAGATTAAAACCTTCAACTCGCCCTAGCGCAGTTTCTTGGTTTTTGAATGATGTTCTAAAGCTAGCCTCTGACACCTCGAATGAATCCTGTAACTATATGGCATTATTAAGAAAGACACTTCTTCTTTTGAGCCTCGCCTCTGGCTCCAGAATCTCAGAATTGTCAGCCTTATCTAGAGACCCAGGTCATATAGAGTTTCTCTCTTCGGGTGAGGTCCTTCTCTCCCCTAACAAAGTTTTCCTGGCTAAAAATGAGGACCCCAAAACAGGTGGTCTCCCTGGAAGATTGTTCCACTTCTCGGGATCCATCCCTGTGTCCAGTTACCACCCTGAAATCCTACTTAAGTAGAACTTCCACCACAACCACAGGGCCTTTATTTATTAGAGAACATGGAGGAACCATTACCCTTAAGGGAATCAGACAATGAATTCTTTATTTTATTAAACAAGCTAATCCTGAATCATTCCCACATGTCCATGATATTCGAGCTGTGGCTACTTCAATTAACTTTTTCCACCACATGAAATTTGATGAGCTCTCAAAATATACGGGTTGGAAGTCCCCTAAAGTTTTCAAGCGCCACTACCTAAAACCTTTAGAAGCTCTTAAATTTGCCACAGTAGCAGCAGGGTATGTAGTTCCTCCTGAAGGTACTGAGTCCTAATCCGTCTTGCTCTATCCTCTTTCCCTCCTGCCTGGCTTACTTATTGTTCCTACCTGATTTTGTTTGTCCTTTACCATACACCCTTATGGTGTATTATTTCATTTTACATTGTGATCAATTTCCACGAATTGTTTTTGATTTCATCTGTTCTTGAAATTCACCGTGCTGATTTTATTTTATTTTATTACACTAAGAATGTGTTTATGGATCTGCTTTTTGCTTGGTTTTACTTTCATTCTTTGATGGGATTGTTTACCAGTTTTTATATTCATATTTATTTTGAATTCTTACCTACGTGTTACCTTGTTGAATTGTTTACCGAGCTTGTTTATCATTATTCATATCTATATTCAATGCTTACCTACGGGTTTCCTTTTTGTATTGATTACAATGTTTAATTATCACTTTCATATCCATGTTGATTACGTATTTACGGGATTCCTCATCCCCCCTATTTGATATTAAACCACCATCTATGTTATTTTTGTGTTATTTTCTCCCCAGGTAGTTAGCCATATTGGGTCCCTATTCTCTGGTATTATTTCACTGGGCGGCACAGGTCAGAGCCCAGAAAAGGGATTTTGACGTAGGAAAAATCTATTTCTGGGCGAGAGACCTGTGCCGCCCAGTCAACCCACCCGTCCCTCCCTGTCGGGCCCCAATCTGGGGTGCTATAGGAGTGACGTCACTGGCATGGGTGGGATCGTTCGTAGTAGCGTTTCAGAGCTAGGATGTTGAACGGCACCTCGCTGTTAGGGGATATTGACAGGAGATATCTAAATGGTGCAAGACCTCTGGTTGTGATTTAATCACGCCCCAATTATTTATACCGACACCTTAATAGGTGACCGAGCTGGGTTCAACCTGGCATTCCTATACAATTTTTTCTCTGGTAAAATTCATAGCAGTTATTACCTTAGAAATGATGTAAAAGGAGCATTTCACTGGACGGCACAGGTCTCTCGCCCAGAAATAGATTTTTCCTACGTCAAAATCCCTTATATATATATATATATATATATATATATATATATATATATATATATATATATATATATATATATATGCAGTAGTGTATATATATGCATATAGATATATATATATCATATATATTTATATATATATGTAAATATGTATATATATATATATATATATATATATATATATATATATATATATACACATTTATATATATATGTATACATATATATACTGTGTGTATGTGTGTGTGTATATATATATACAGTGAGCCCTCGCTACTTCGCGGTTCGACCATCGCGGATTCACCACTTCGCGGATTTTTTTCATAACCCATGTATATACATATATCGCGGATTTTCCGGAAATTTCGAAAATACCGCGATGTGACTGATGGTGCGAGATTGGAGAAAGTAAGGAAAATTGAATTATGACTGATTTTCAATATAAATGAAACTTTGAGGAGCAATAAAGATATAATTTGTTAGAGAAATAGAGAGAGGTAAGGAATGGGAGGTAGTGAAAAGTAGCCCACAGAGAGAGAGAGAGAGAGAGGTAGAGAGAGAGAGAGGAAGAGAGAGAGAGAGAGGTAGAGAGAGAGAAAGGAAGAGAGAGAGAGAGAGAGAGAGAGAGAGAGAGAGAGAGAGAGAGAGAGAGAGAGAGAGAGAGAGAGAGAGAGAGAGAGAGAGAGAGAGAGAGAGAGAGGTAGAGGAGGGTTTAAATGTAATAAACAAAAAAATTTGATAGGTTATAACACACTGGTGCTTATGTAATATCAACTGTATACTGTAGACGGTTTGAATAAGTTAAGAAATGGTATAAACGATACTTTGTTAGTGTATTCGTACACTCTCAAGAGCGGCAGCTAGATGTCAGCTGATCTAATCACAGCCAAAAGTAAGACAAAAAGAAGTCAACAATACTCGATTTTTAAAACACACCTGAAATTTAAAAACAAAAGTACACGCTTTCTTAATGTGCAATTAACCATTTAAAGAGTAGCAATTTTCTAGAATAAAATAATGTTTCCCAAAAAATGATATTTTAATTATAAAATAAATTTTTGAATATACTTACCCGGTGAATATATAGCTGCAACTCTGTTGCTCGACAGACAAACTGTACAGAAAAAACTCGCCAGCGATCGCTATACAGGTTGCGGGTGTGCCCAACAGCGCCATCTGTCGGCCAGATACCAAGCTCTATGTAAACAAAGACTCAATTTTCTCCTCGTCCCACTGCGTCTCTATTGGGGAGGAAGGGAGGGTCATTTAATTTATATATTCACCGGGTAAGTATATTCAAAAATTTATTTTATAATTAAAATATCATTTTTAAATATTTAACTTAGCCGGTGAATATATCGCTGATTCACACCCAGGATGGTGGGTAGAGACCAGTAATATATGTTTACATTTTATGAGCTAAGAGTTTTTATTTCATTTTAGAAGTTATCAAAATAACAAAAACAAAATAAATAGGTACCTGGTAAGGAAGTCGACTTGAACGATTACTCTGCCTTATAAGTACGTCTTCCTTACGGAGCCTCGCGATCCTCTTAGGATGCTGATCGACCCCTAGGAGCTGAAGTATCAAGGGTTGCAACCCATACAACAGGACCTCATCAAACCCCTAATCTAGGCGCTCTCAAGAAATGACTTTGACCACCCGCCAAATCAACCAGGATGCGAAAGGCTTCTTAGCCTTCCGGACAACCCATAAAAAACAACATTTCAAGAGACAGATTAAAAGGATATGGAATTAGGGAATTGTAGTGGTTGAGCCCTCACCCACTACTGCACTCGCTGCTACGAATGGTCCCAGTGTGTAGCAGTTCTCGTAAAGAGACTGGACATCTTTCAAGTAAAATGACGCGAACACTGACTTGCTTCTCCAATAGGTTGCGTCCATTATACTTTGCAGAGATATATTTTGCTTAAAGGCCACGGAAGTTGTTACAGCTCTAACTTCGTGCGTCTTCACCTTAAGCAAAGTTCGGTCTTCCTCACTCAGATGTGAATGAGCTTCTCGTATTAACAATCTGATAAAGTCTGACCAAGCATTCTTTGACATAGGCAAGGATGGTTTCTTAACTGAACACCATAAAGCTTCAGATTGGCCTCGTAAAGGTTTAGTACGCTTTAAATAGAACTTAAGAGCTCTAACAGGGCATAAGACTCTTTCTAGTTCATTGCCTACGATCTCCGATAAGCTGGGAATATCGAAAGATTTAGGCCAAGGCCGAGAAGGCCGCTCATTTTTGGCTAGAAAACCAAGTTGCAGCGAACAAGTGGCTTTTTCCGACGAAAATCCGATGTTCTTGCTGAAGGCATGAATCTCACTGACTCTTTTAGCCGAGGCTAAGCATACCAGGAAAAGAGTCTTAAGAGTGAGATCTTTCAGGGAGGCTGATTGTAACGGCTCCAACCTGTCTGACATGAGGAATCTTAGTACCACGTCTAAATTCCATCCAGGGATAGCCAAACGACGCTCCTTGGTGGTCTCAAAAGACTTAAGGAGGTCTTGCAGATCTTTATGTTTGGAAAGATCTAAGCCTCTATGCCGGAAGACCGATGCCAACATGCTTCTGTAGCCCTTGATAGTGGGAGCTGAAAGGGATCGTCCTTTTCTCAGGTATAAGAGAAAATCAGCTATTTGAGTTACAGAGGTACTGGTCGAGGATACAGAAACTGACTTGCACCAGTCTCGGAAGACTTCCCACTTCGATTGGTAGACTCTAATGGAAGACGCTCTCCTTGCTCTAGCAATCGCACTGGCTGCCTCCTTCGAAAAGCCTCTAGCTCTCGAGAGTCTTTCGATAGTCTGAAGGCAGTCAGACGAAGAGTGTGGAGGCTTTGGAGTACCTTCTTTACGTGTGGCTGACGTAGAAGGTCTACCCTTAGAGGAAGACTTCTGGGAACGTCTACTAACCATCGAAGTATCTCGGTGAACCATTCTCTCGCGGGCCAGAGGGAAGCAACTAACGTCTACCTTGTCCCTTCGTGAGAGGCGAACTTCTGCAGTACCTTGTTGACAATCTTGAACGGTGGGAATGCGTAGAGATCCAGATGTGACCAATCTAGGAGGAAAGCATCTATATGTATTGCTGCTGGGTCCGGGACTGGAGAGCAATAGATTGGAAGCCTCTTGGTCAGCGAGGTTGCAAAGAGATCTATGGATGGTTTACCCGAAGTGGCCCAAAGTCTCTTGCACACATCCTTGTGGAGGGTCCATTCGGTTGGAATTACTTGCCCTTTCCGACTGAGACAATCTGCTATGACGTTCAAGTCGCCTTGGATGAACCTCGTTACTAGGGAGATGTCTTGACCTTTTGACCAGATGAGCAGGTCCCTTGCGATCTCGTACAACGTCAGTGAGTGGGTACCTCCTTGTTTGGAGATGTACGCCAAGGCCGTGGTGTTGTCCGAGTTTACTTCCACCACTTTGTCTCGAAGGAGAGACTTGAAGCTTTTCAAGGCCAGATGTACTGCCAACAGCTCCTTGCAGTTGATATGCATGCTCCTCTGACTTGAGTTCCACAGTCCTGAGCATTCCCGACCGTCTAGTGTCGCGCCCCAGCCCACGTCCGATGCGTCCGAGAAGAGAACGTGGTTGGGAGTCTGAACAGCCAGGGGAAGACCCTCTCTTAGGTTGATATTGTCCTTCCACCAAGTCAGACAAGACTTTATCTTTTCGGAAATCGGGATCGAGACCGCTTCTAGCGTCTTGTCCTTTTTCCAGTGAAAAGCTAGATGGTATTGAAGAGGACGGAGGTGTAGTCTTCCTAGTGACACAAATTGTTCCACGGATGACAGCGTCCCTACCAGACTCATCCACAGCCTGACTGAGCAGCGTTCCTTCTTCAGCATCTTCTGGATGGATAGCAGGGCTTGATCTATTCTGGGGGCTGATCGTCTTGTTGTTCAGCAACGTCCTCATCAGAGGGTTCCTCATCCGAAAACTGATGAGGAAACGGCAACGGAGTGGGCAACGTCTGGCTCGCTGAGTCCGGTCGCATTGGTGCATGCGTGACGGAGCCGGACGCAACATCATGGAACTGCTGCACAGTCTGTGAACTGTCAACAACCATGGGTGCGCGAGGAAGCACAGCGTCCACCCGAGACTGTCTAGACCGTCTGGGTTGTGCAGTCAACACCATACCGGGTTGCTGAGGTTGACGCACTGCGTCAAAACAAGTCACCTCTGCTGGTTGTTGAACGTCCTGAACGTCAACAACCACCTCCGAGCGTCGCTTAACGTCAACGTGCGGCTGGCAACCCACACTGGGTCGCATCGGTGGAGGAACCACCTCAACTGGCAGACGCGAGAAGGTTACCTCAGCGTCAACAGGACGCACAACCGACCGGTTGGAAGGTTGTTGGCCAGAAGGTTCGGCAGCAACCTTCTCCGCATTAAAGTCCTCTATCAAGGACGCAAGCTTGGACTGCATGTCTTGCAGCAAAGCCCATTTAGGGTCTACGGGAGCAGGTGCGGCAACAGACGGGGTTAGCGACTGAGGCGGGTACCGCTTTCCATCCCTGAAAGCCTTGTTTATGCATGACATAATTGTACAGCAAAACTTCAAAGGCTCGAAAACAGCTGTGAAGTTGACCTGTAAAAAACTTGGAGCGTCTCCTGGCCAGGCGCCAGGGAGAGTCTACGAGATTTGAGAAGTCTATCTGGGCAGAGGCATGAACTCCCAAGCCGAGAACTTCTCTCGTGTCATATCAGACTCTCGCTCTATAAGCCAGTTTAAAAGAAGGGAAAGCAAAGGCTGTATCCCCCAAACTCCTCCTGGTGATAAACCAGTCGCCTAGCCAACGTAAAGCTCTTTAGGAGAGCGAGAGAGCACTAGCTTAAAAACAACGGCTTCGAAGTAGCTAGGCCTAGTGTAAGCTCTGACGTTTAGGCGAACGAGGAGCAGCAGTTACAAAAAGATCCGGACAAAGATCCTTAAAAAAAAAAAATCATCATGATTTAATTAAAGTCCATAGAGGGCTAAGCAGCTTTAGGCTCCTCTCCATCTGACAGAGTCCTCAAGGGAATATCAGTAGGAGGGGGAACAGCAACTTCCTCATCTACAGGAACCTTGTCCGATAAAAGCTGAGTCTCAAGCAAGGGAGAGACCTACCGTGGTGGCAATGCTTTACAAGCAGAGTCCACACTCACTGGTGCATTAGTAGCGGACCAGGACGCAACGTCATGTAACTGCTTGACAGTCTGTGAACTGTCAACAACTGAACTGTCAACCACAACAGGTGCGTGAGGACGCACAGCGTCCACTCGAGACTACTTTGACTGCCTAGACTGAGCAGTCAAAACAACTCTAGAATGCGGAGGTTGACGCACAGCGTCAAAACAAGTCAACTCCGATTGTTAGCGAACGTCTTGAACGTCAACAGGAGCATCAGCAAGAGGCCTAACGTCCAAATGCGGCTGAAAATCCACACGAGACCGCATCGAGTGTGGTTCTAAACAACCTGACTGACGTGACTTAGCTACGCCAACGTCAACAGGAAACACAAAGGAACGTTAGGTTGGCTGAAAGCCAGGATATCGATGAGATAAACGGCTAGACTCAACGGACTAATCGGCAGAATAGTCTTCCATAAGGGAGGCAAGCATATTCTGCATGTCTTGCCATACAACCCATTAAGGATCAACGGAAATGGTTGTGGTAAGAGACGAGGGTAACGTCTGTGACCGCAACACTTTGCCAACAAAAAAGACTCTCGGAGTCTGTGTTACGCTTTTGTTAGGCGGCGAGCAGTTATCCGATGACTGCATAGGGTCAGAGCTGTCCTAATGGCTGTAACCAGGACGCTGGACCTGTCCTGAAAGGACTGACTTTCGCTTAAGGGCTTCGAAACCTTGTGACAGGTTTCTTATGCGAAAAGCCTTCGGATGACGAGGAGAAAAAACGTCTCTCTCGTCTTATGGTAGGGGAGATCTTGGTAAGATACACCCGATACCATAGAGGGAAACGTCTGTTCGTTGATCAAGGCCTCTCGAACCCATAAGTCGTTCGACATTACTTCTCCCCTGGGCTTGGGAGCTTGCAAGAGGTCCCGGACTAGGTGAACGACAGGCACGAACAGACGAACCCTCGGACGCAACACTGTAACACTTTGCGCAATATCACTTTATCACTTCGATTTTCTGTTTTGCACTTATTCCACTGAAATCGAAACTTTTACTGATTTCTACCTGAAACACGCAATTCTACCTTTCATTAAAAGGTAGTAATTGCGAAATAAGTCGTATAATGCAAGCTCATTAATACCAGCAAAAAACAGAAAACATATTTTAAGATAGAAAAAAAAAATTCAGTGGCTGGGGAAGAGACTAAACACTAGTTCATATAAACTACGTTTTCAATCTCTCACCGCACATAGCCTGGGGACGAGAATAAAAAACTAAAAAAGTTTTATCCTTTCTCCCCGTACAGAGACTAGGGACGAGAGTAACTCGAGAACAACGTTACCCGCCTGAACGGAACGTTTTCTCTCCTCTCTCTCCCTCCGTCTCTATCTCTCTCTCTCTTTCTCTCTTGATTTCGCACCTAAGAGAAGAGCCCAATTACATTTCGTCAAAAAAACATGTTATTTGACTAAAGGAAAAAACTGAAAGGTTTTTCAAATAAAAAGTTCCTTTAAAATAGAATTTAAAACATTTAAGCTTAGAAAGAATGAACAAAACGTCCGAATCGATTTACTCTTACTGCAAAGTGAAACCGTGATACACTCTCTCTCTATCGTAACGATAGAGCGCATGTTGAACGTCCTGAACGTCAACAACTGCGTAGCATAAATAAACTAAACGTTAGTTCATCTTTGAAAACAGTACGAAGACTATCAAAGAAATTCTTTCATAAAATATTACATTTAAAAAGTTTTAAATCCTTAGCTCTTAAAAAGCTAATTACGATATAAAGGGCTCAACGTTGATTAACTTCGGTTTCCAAGTTAGGACCGCCTACTCTCAGGAAAGGTCGCATATAAACAAAACATTAAAATTTATTTTTATATGTTTATAATAAAAGGAAAGTTAATCGAAGAGGCCTAATAAAGGCGGAGAGATATAAAATATATAGAGGAAAATCTATAAATAATTTATAACGTGATAATTACTAAAAGCCTAAACACACTTCCGTCTAAGGGAAGGGTCGGCCATTTAAAAGTGAAAGAAAGTCCATACTCTCTTTGTCACCATAATTAAATCTATCCAAAACGAGTTCAAGATTTAAGATGAAGATAAAACACCTGCATTGCGAAAGCTCAAAACCAGAATATAGTACTTCACCAATATGATGTTAAAAACTCCAGTTTAGCAACAGCGAGTAAAGTACGTCTTGTCGACACGTCGACAGAGAGAAAATTGAGTCTTTGTTTACATAGAGCTTGGTATCTGGCCGACAGACGGCGCTGTTGGGCACACCCGCAACCTGTATAGCGATCGCTGGCGAGTTTTTTCTGTACAGTTTGTCTGTCGAGCAACAGAGTTGCAGCTATATATTCACCGGCTAAGTTAAATATTTAAAAATAGTGGTTTGCTGATGAAATCGGATGCCGTATTTTTAGCTATGATTGAAATGGATGTAGACTCGGCATAATTTTTTCGTTTCGTATTTAATTGACACTAAGAAAACTAATTTTAGTTTCTTCATCTAAATGTAAGTATTGTATAACACTAAGAGAGAGAGAGAGAGAGAGAGAGAGAGAGAGAGAGAGAGAGAGAGAGAGAGAGAGAGAGAGAGAATGAATCAGCTGTTGTAATCAAATGGCGTGTTTTTGTTTCGTGAGAATTTCATCGCCACGACTATAACAACAACATACTGTACTGAACTTCACAGTATTATACAGACTACTGTAATATGATAAAGTAAAATATTTGTAATCTATTTTATATGAAATGGGGCTATTTTTTCTTGTTTAAAATTTACATTTACGTATGTATAACAACTCTCTCTCTCTCTCTCTCTCTCTCCTCTCTCTCTCTCTCTCTCTCTCTCTCTCTCTCTCTCTCTCTCGTAAATTGTTTTCCTGCTTTGCTACGTATGTATGATTTTATATAGATACGGTAAATAATATTTGTAATAACATATTTTATAAAAGCTTTTACTGTAATATCATTATTTATCACTTTCATCATGCGCGTTAAATGCCTTCGTTTGTTTACTGAGCGTACTTTATGACGCCGTCGTTTCAGGCGGCGTCATAAAGAAAAAAAATTTAATTTGGAAGTCCTAAGAAAAATTAAGTAAAACATTGGTAATAACAAAATCAACATACTGTACTGAATAATCAATATAATCGATGCAAAAACTAACCTATACACAGATGTGTAAATGCGTTTGTTTCTTCATTATGATCAGAGATAAACGTAAACAAAACATTGGTTGCCATTTTTTATCGTGCTTTTTGGCGTGTTTAGGAAAAGCATGATATAAAGTCGCCTCTAATATTTGTGCCTGTTTTAGTTTAGGGTACTGTAGTACATGCATTAAGTGTTCTGTACATTAAAGGGTAGTTTGTTAACAGTACTACGTACAAGGGAAGGTTTTAAAAGTCTGAATATACATGTTAAATAAATAGGTAAATATGGTGTCACTACTTCGCGGATTTTCACCTATCGCGGTCGGGTCTGGAACCTATCTACCGCGATAAACGAGGGTTCACTGTATATATATATATATATATATATATATATATATATATATATATATATATATATATATATATATATATATATATATATAAATATATATATATATACATATATATATATATATATATATATATATATATATATATATATATATATATGTCTGAGTGGATTTAATTTGGAATAACTATACTCACCTAAGAGCTGTTGCACAGAGAATTTATGCTTCAAATGAAAAGGAATATAATTTGACCATAAAAACAACAAATTTGGAAGTAATTTGTAGTTTTCCGAACGCTACAAACTTGTCGCTATTCATTCGGAATTATCTTTCAGCAAGACTATTAAGTGAGGTGGCAACTACCCGAACCGCTAGTTAGCGGGGGTAGTGAGTGGTAGTGTGGGTTGCTGGCTACCTCTCTCACTTCCACACCAGTGAATTCAAGTTACTTTTCGATTGCATGCAGAACTTAAGGGGGCCAAGTGATGGCGAGAAAGTTTGTATAAAGAGCTAGAGGTTTGTTTTTTTAGAAAAAATACAAATTAATTTCAAATTTGTTATTTATTTCAATACTCTACAAACCTTACACTATTTATTAAGGTTGACTCATCCATTAGGAGGATGGAAGTCTTACCACTGGCTTGGCCATTCACCAGGGGTTTTCCTGTACTAGCTTGGTATGTAACTGAGAAAAACCCTGACACCTCGCTAAAAACTTTGTGCAATGCATGGATAATGGCCTGAGCAACCTGCGTGCTTGTGATAAACAAGCAATGTGGTTGTCTAAGTAAGAATATTCTGAGTTAAATAGAAATGTTGAATTTACATATAGAAGTTTCTTAATAACCACCTCTGTAGAAATAGTCGAATTGACTAGTTAGGTCGTTCTTACTTTCTGTTTTGTTTTGGTGTTCGGTCATGGACGGAAAGTAAACTGAATGATTGCCATTTGTTAATATTAAATGTAAATATTTAACTTTCCCCTTTAAGTATTCTAATTGAATTAATCAATTAAATGTTAAATGTATTCCTTATAAGGAAACAATTTTGATTTCCCGTCTTTATTTTTCAACGATTGTTCGAGAGTATTCGAACAAAGGAAAGAAAACGCGAGTTGTTCTCAGGTTGAATCAGACTGGAAGAGGCAGTTGAGCTCAAGTCGTTACATGATCACTGTCGGCCGCATCCCTGGAACGTGTGTTCGAACTACTATCCAGAACCAAGATTATAGCAGCCCTATACGAGTACAGGTAAGTTGAAGAATAAAGACTTACTCTTTATTGAATTGAGTTAGATAAATTCTAACACCTCACAGGGAGTATCAGAGACATAGACAAGTATGAAGTATGAAGTATGAAATCTATATTAGGTTACACAAGGGAAATCCTTATTACCTGTAGATAGGTGAGGCCAGCGTGCAGAGGACCCATGGTGCTTGGTGCTGTTCCCCAAGAGAGGAGCAGATGAAAGAAAGAAAGATCCAGTCATTCTTACACATTCATCCCAGACTAATCCCGGGTAACCTATGTCCTCAACTGTCTGCTACTTGTCCATCAAGGAGCCTTAGGCATTTTAAACCCCTTGCTGTGCAATCACCACAGAACCAATGGAGAATGTCTTCATGTTCCTGTGGGTCATGTCTTGCAGGTAGTGGGCAATGAAGGTTGGCTGACGCTTCCACAAACCCGCTTGTAGTACCAGCGCCACAGAGTAATTACGTTTAAACACCAGGGACTTGGTTATGCCCCTGACATCATGAGGCCTAGGTCTACATTCAAGAGGAGGGTCGGGATTCAATGCATGGCAAGTGACCCAGCGAATCCACACTGAGATGTTCTTTGTGACCCTTCTCTTGACCTTCCCTGCGCTGAAGAAGAGCACTAACACTCAAGGGCGAGTTGCTGCAAAACTCCTCATTGGGCAAAGTAACAGTTGATGTTGATCAACAGGTATAGAATGAAGACTCCCAATCCAAAATGGCCCGAATCTAGGATCCGCTTCTCCAGGATTTTGAGTCTTGGCAATAAACTCAGAAACAAAGCTAAGTGTCACCGCCCCCCATCCCCTTCAATGGGTGATGTCATAAGATACACCATGGATTCTGCTAACTCTCTTGGCTGAAGCCAAGGCGAGTAGGAAAACCATCTTCAAAGGGAGGTCGCGATCTGTTGCCTGGCGTAATGTTTTGTAGGAAGTACCCTTCAGAGACTGAAGGACGCAAACCCTGTTCCAAGAAGGAAGTTTAACTTGCGACTGGGGCAGGTGAGCTTATAATTTCATAAGAGAGAAAAGTCCAACGAAGAGGAAAGATCAATTCCTTTCAGTCTGAAGGCCATGATTAAGGCTGATCAATAGCCTTTCCCCCCCAAGACTAACAGGAACTTTTCCTCTCGAAGTTATACAAGAAACTCTGCTATTGCTGGAATAGTGGCATTGAGAGGAGAAATACCCCTTCCACGACACCAACCCCAGAAGACAGTCCACTTAGCCTGTGTTGACTGATGCCATGGATTTTCGTAAGTATCCAGACTTCATTCTTGTAGCTTGTTGTAAAAACCTTTTCTGTGAGTGGAGATGGTGGATAGTCTCCAGGGGAGAAGACAAAGAGAAGCTACTGCATTGTGCTAGATGTTCGCGTGTGGTTGTTTGAGTAGAACTTGTCGTGGAGGGAGTTCTCTCGGTAGCTCTGTTAAGAGCTGCAGAAGGTCTGGGAACCCCTTTGCATGATGCCATAGTAGAGCTATGACCATCATAGATAGGTTGTTGGATGCTCCGGTGTTGTTGAGCACCTTTCGCATCAAACAGAACATGGGAAAGGCCTACACGATGTTATCCCACCATTATTGGAATGCATCTTGCCAGAGCGCCTGAGGGTCCAAAACTGGGGAACAGTAGAGCGGGGACCTGACGTTCAGGGGTGTCATAAACAGGTCCATTGTCGGGGATCCCCACAAAGTCAGTACTTTGTTGGCTATCATGGTCGCTCTGCTCAGATTATCCACAAGCACATTTATCTTGCACGGAATCAAACGAGCTGATAGGGACATCAAATGTTTTTCCATCCATCTTAACATCTTTGCTATATGGCATAGGGGCTGCGAAAAGGTACCGCCTTGTTTGTTTACGTAATCCACTACTGCGGTGTTATCGCTCATCAACAACATAGATTGATCAGCCAGGAACTGCTGGCACTGTTGTACGGCTAGAAAGGCTGCCCTTATCTCTACAGAGACATATGTGTTGGTACCTTTCAGAATTAGACTATAGCCCTGCAGTCGTGTGGTGTGGCATGTGGACTCCCCACCCTTCTTTCCATGCATCCGAATAAAGCATCACTTCCGGGGAGAGACAAGAAAGTCTGTCCATCTGCGGAGGTTCTCTTCCATCACTGACAACTGAAGGTACGTCCGTTACTCCTGTCCCATAGGGACTAACATATCCAGAGAGTCGGTGTGCTGGCTTCACCTGGATTTGAGCTGTGATTAGAGAGTTCGAATCCTAAGGTGGCCATGGCACACTAGCAGGACCAGGAATGCTAAGTGACCTAGGACACACATCCATTATTAGGATAGGAACTCTTCCCATTTGAGGAAGGGTCTTGCTACCTCCCTCAGCCTGTGCACTCTGTCGTCTTATGGAAAAACCGTCAGTAAATCTGGTGTATACTAGTCTTTGAGAAGAAAGCAGGAATGACTTCTCGAGATTTATTAAAATCCCCTGATCCTGACAAAACTCGAGTAGCCTGTCTTGGTGGTGAAGAATGGTTGCCACCAAGTCTCCTAGAATCAGTCAGTCATCGAATTATCTTGGAAGGCGAATGCTGATTCTGTGAGCCCAATGTGATACTAGGGCTAACATTCTCGTAAAGACTTGGGGTGCTGTGAAAGGCCGAAACACAGCACCTTGAACTGGCATTGCTCTTTTTCGTGTATTATTATTATTATCATCATTACTTGCTTAGCTACAACCCTAGTTGGAAAAGCAGGATGCTATAATCCCAGGGGCTCCAACAGGGAAAATAGCCCAGTGAGGAAAGGAAAAAAAGGAAAATTAAATATTTCAAGAAGAGTAACAACATTAAAATAAATATCTCCTATATAAAATATAAAAACTTTAACAAAACAAGAGGAAGAGAAATAAAATGAGTGTGTGTGCTCGAGTGTACCCTCAAGCAAGAGTACTCTAACCTAAGGCAGTGGAAGACTATGCTACAGAGGTTATGGCACTACCCAAGACTAGAGAACAATGGTTTGATTTTGGAGTGTCCTTCTCCTAGAAGAGCTGCTTGCCATAGCTAAAGAGTCTCTTCTACTCTTACAAAGAGGAAAGTGGCCACTGAACAATTGCAGTGCAATAGCCCCTTGAGTGAAGAAGAATTGTTTGGTAATGTGTGTTGTCAGGTGTATGAGGACAGAGGAGAATATGTAAAGAATAGGCCAGACTATTCAGTGTGTGTGTGTAGGCAAAGGGAAAATGAACCACAACCAGAGAGAAGGATCCAATGTTGTACTGTCTGGCCAGTCAAAAGACCCCATAACTCTCTAGCGGTAGTATCTCTAAACGGGTGGCTGGTGCCTTGGCCAACCTACTACCTAGCACTTCCAGGGGCTCTACTAAGCCCCTTAAAGTATCTGACCCCCTCACTGCTCCGAAACCAACCCCTGGAGGTATACGGAGCACATGCCCATGATGAATGGGAAGCTTTACATCTCCGAGAAGTTGGGGCCAAACCCCATGAAGATCTTGAATTCTGGCCCAGCTTTTCAGCGTACCCAGATTGCTACGTGAGACTGCGAGATGAACCTGCATCCCGCGAGGAGACGGTACCGAAGGAAGTCATTGTCTTTGAACATGACAAGGCACAAGCCATCCTTACCAAGACCCTGAAAGGAGCCGGATATACCAACTCCAAAGTCTCAGCATTGAGCAAGAGGCACCCAACCTTCATTGTTCCTTCCACCATAGCTTTCCCCTTTTCGGTGAAAGCCCTCGACTGTGTCATGAAAGCAGTCGAAGAGGGCAAACCCTGCCCAATTCTAGATATACCTCCTTGAAGACGCATGGATTGAGATCTGGAAATATGCATCTTTGATATCAATGTGCACATGAAGTCCTATGGCCTTACTGCTTGTATGACTATGTCTGCTGTCTATATCCTGAATGAAGTTTGGAGGGTAAAGTTGTTCAGAGCCGAGAGATCAATGACTGGTTTCTAGCTTCCAAATGCCTTTTTCACAAGAAAGAGTTGACTGAAGAAGCCTGGGGAACCATCAAGGACCTCTTAGAGAGTGCCCTTCTCCAACATGGTCTGGACTTTGGCCTGGGGGGACAGCTCTTTTGCAGATCCCTTCGCATAAGAGCTTGATGGAGGGAGAGATTGAAGGAATGGGAAGTGAAACACTGAAAAAATCGCCCAGACTGTCCATGGTCCTGACCCGTGCTGCAGCCACCTATGGCATTGGCGTTGCAGGCATCTCCTCACCGATGGGCAGATGAGTGGATTTACCCCACCTAGAGCGAGCACCATCTTCTACTTCCCTTACCACTTTTCCCTCCTCTGAAGGGTTTGGAACCCTTTGGATCTTTGGCACGAAAGGGCTGCCTTGACACCTTTTTTGAGGACCCTGCCTTCCTATTGGTCGTGGGCTTGGTGGGTTGAAGCCTTCCAATAGGGCATGGATGTCAAGGACCTTTGGAGTCCTTAGTGGACTTCCTCCATCACTCAGCCGCCCTCTCGACCTCTCTCCACTCAAAGAGTGCTGTGCCATCAAGTGTGGAATTCCTGAGCTTGGTAATCTCAGCTTTGGGAACCTGTCAGTGGAACCATTCAATCAAGGCATCTCACCTCTTGAGAATCGCATTCGCCCAAAGGTTATCACGTGGTTGGAAAGGAACTCTATGGTGCGAGTGCACGACAAGAGAAAGGTCTCCATGGACCTCCTTGTTGACTCCTTGGATCAGTCCTAGGTTCTCATAAGGTGGCCCACTAACCACTACCAAAGATCCAACCACGAAGCAGCCTTCCTGGCATACTTCACCACCTTCTCTACGTTCAGGATATCAGACGCAGAAAACGAGACTGCGAGACCAGAAAGCTTCTCGATAGGGAGGCCTCTCGAGGCTGATTGATTGATTTGAGATTTTCTGGCATCCTGACACCTAAGGTTATTTACGCCGATATGGGTCATTGTAAAAATAAAAAAGTAAATAAAAGAGTATTCAATTAAAACCATAAGAGAAAAGGTGTCATTTTAAAAGTTAAATATTATTCAGAAGAATTGCTTCTGAAATAAAGCTAAAAAATACCACTGGCATGGTAGGACACATCATGTCCAAGAATCTTGGCAAGGATGAACCTGCCATCCTCACCTTGAGCCTCAAACAGATATCTATTTCTCTTACTACTGTACGTGAAGCATTCGGTCAACAAATGCCTCACTGTCAATGGTACAAAACAGTTGTCGCAATATGGTTGGTGATGGCCAGCCAGCAAAAACTCGTGTGTAAGCCGAGTGTGAACAATGCGGAGACGACGAATAGTAGTCTCCCACTTTCGGGGCATCCTGTTATACCTCCAGGGAGATATAACATTACTTATTTCTCTCATCTTATTTTCAAGAATACCATCCTAATGCCGTTGCCAATTAAATTAATATAATTCTTATTTGTAGGTTAAAAATTATTACTGGAAATGGGATACCTTCTTGGTGGCAACTCAGCTGCCGCATTCTTGGCCAGTGAATCTGCCTTCTCATTTCCAGACACACACCTACGTGTGACGAAACCCAACAAAATCAAACTGTTATACCTTTCATACCAATAAAAAATGCCACTCTAAAATCATTAAAACTAAAAGGTTATTGGAATTAAAAACTTCTAAAGCTTGTAGGACACTTCTTGCATCACTAAAAATGGTAAAATTGTCCTCGTTCTGTAACACAATTTTCTTGATAGCAGTTGTTATGCCGTATAGTTCAGCCATAAATATGGAAGCTGTTAGAGGAAGTGCACCTCTACAGTTAAAAGCATTACTATATACTCCAAATCCAATGCCAGCACCAGATTTGGAGCCATCTGTATATGTAAAAGTTGATTCCTTATGTTCTGCAACATGTTCCATAAAAAGAGACCTATCATCTATGTCAGTAATATTCTTTTTAATTCCAATAAAATATTTACAGAAAGATACTGTACCTCTGATAATTTCCATGGAGGCGTTGATGATACCTTAAATGGAAGCACCTTACTTCTAACGGCATCAAGACTGTCTATCAGTTGTTTCATCCCAAAACCATAAGGTTGAGGGGATTTTGGGTGTATCTCAAAGTATGTTAAGTGCTTTACAAAGCTTGCAGTCTGACGGGCTAAAGAACTAGGAAGGCTTTGCATCCTAAACCAGTACCAAATAATAAAAGAGTTTCGGTAAAGGTCTAAAGGTAATTCTCCAGCATCAACAAGGAGGAAAGGAATAGGCAAAGGTCTAAATGTTCCTGTAGCCAATCTGATACCAGTATGGTGAATAGAATCTAAAATCTTTAGTCGACTTGGGGGGGTGGGGTGGCTGAAGAATATACCTCACATCCATAACTAATTTTTGAAAAGATTAAGGCCTTGAATAACTTTAAAATAGTTTTGCGATCTGCACCCCCCCCCTCCCCCCCATGATGTATGGGACCAAACTTTTAAAAGCTTCAAAACATTTTGCTTTTAATGATTTTAAGTGAAGAACCTATGTCAATCTACAATCAAATATCAGGCCTAGAACCCTTGCTTCACTTGCACATGGAATCCATTGGCCTTTAAATGTACATATCAGGGTCTGGATGTGCTCCACGAATATGACAAAAATGGAAAACAACAGTTTCACTTCTCGAAACTTAAATCAATTCATATCAGCCCATTGAAATATTTTGTCTATTGCGAGTTGTAATTTTCTCTCAACCATTGCCATTCTAGCTCCAGCAAATGATATGGAGAGATCATCTACAAATAGTGTTGAAAGAATATCTTTAGGAATGACAGAGGATATTCCATTAATAGCACCTGTGAATATTGTTACACTTAGCACACTACCATGGGGAACTCCTTCCTGACATTTTCTCTCCGACAGAGTATCTCCCACTCTCACTTGAAAAAATATATGTGAAATGAATGATTGAATGAACAATGGTAGCTCTCCTTGTAATCTCAAATTATGAATGATTTTAAGTATACTATATCTCCATGCAGTATCATATGCCTTTTCAAAGTAAAAAAAGACCGTTACTTGGTGCTGTTTGGAAGCAAAGGCCTCACAAATAGAGGACTCAAGTCGTATCAACACAAAAGTCATTGAGAGCCTTTTTCTAAATCCACACTGGATAGGTTATAAAATACCCTTCTTTTCCAGGTACCACATCAGTCTTGCATTCACCATCTTTTCCATGATCTTACATATGGAAGATGTCAATGCAATTGGTTGATAGTTTGCTGCTAAAAACTCTTCTTTACCAGGTTTTAAAAAGACTAAAATAATGGCTAGTTCCCAAACACTTGGATAACTATGATCATGTCATATTCTGTTAATAATGTTTAAAATCAATGACTATGTATTAACAGATACATGTTTAATCATTGCATATGGAATTCCATCAGGTCCAGGGGCTGTATCATTACATGTAGAAAGTGCGGAATCAAATTCTCTTTCAGTAAAAAGAGACTTGTATGACTCTTCCCTTCCTGTTGCAATATTCAAAATTTTCTTTTCTTCAATGCTCCTACATTGGTGACAAAGGGCTGCTTCATACTTGCATGATACATTTGAGAAATGATCAGTCAGGGCATTGCTAACCTCCGTTGATCCAGTCACATACTGATCATTCATTTTCAACACTGGTGGTGGGTTGGGCATGAATTTGCAGGCTATCTTTTTTACTTTTCTCCACACAGTGGATGGTGGTGTTCTACTGTTAATGGAACAACAAAAGATACCCAAGACTGGCGCCTAGCTTCTTTCATGGCATAACGGAACTGTTCTCTACATTTCTTGTATATAATCAAATAATTCTCAGTGCGGCGCCTATGTAGTCGTGTTAAAGACCTTCTTCTGGCTCTGTGCAAGGCAGTTAGTTCTGAAGACCACAAGTGGACTGGTCATTGCTTGAATAACCCTGTTGTTTTGGGAATTGGATTAACTCCTGCTGTATGAACGGTTCCATTCAGTAAGTCTATGGCATCATTAATATTTTCAAACTGTTCTGCATTCCCGTCAATTTTGCTCAGCTCACGAAATCTTTTCCAGTTCGCTTTGTCAAGATTCCATCATGGCGATCTCTGTGAAGGTGGACCATTGTTGGTGTTAATGATTGGTGCATGACCACCAGTATGCCAATCATCCAATGTCCTCCAATCGAAGTCGAGAAGGCAGTTAGAGCTTGCGATTGATAGGTCAATACATAACAACGTACCTGTCTGGACATGAAAGTGTGTGGGCTCTCCTGTATTAAGGAGCCCAACATCCTCATTTTTCACAGTTGATGATATAATAGTGGCCCTTTTTTTTGCGAAAACATCACCCCATAAAGGATGTCTACCATTCATATCTCTCAGTAAGAGAAAAGGTTGAGGGAGTTGTTGAATGACGTCTACTAAACTATCATACAAAATATTATCATTTGGATTCAAGTACAGAGAGCATATTGTATATTTTCTCCCTATATTAATTTGTACAATGACTGCGTGCAGGGGCGTACGAATAGACGAAGGTATTTGGGGAACATCTCAACGAACGTACATGAGACCTCCGCCATGGCTCCGTGCTTGTTGATTATATGGTGTTCTATAGCTAACATACTCTCGAGGACAAATAGTGTTAGCATCAAGAATACTTTCCTGTAGACATACAATTATGAGGGAATGTTCATGAATTAGGATGTCACGTACGCCTTATTTGGAACCCCTGTTTGGGGTCATGTGAATGACTTCAGTCCACTGGCTCACCTGGGAGTGTATGCTGTTTCAGCTTCCACTGGCGACAAGATTCTGTCTCCATGTTGATCTGCAGACGATGGGTTTTTTCCGTCTCCTCCTTGTTTTCGCAGATTCCTTGGGAGAGCAACAGCCTAGAAGACGAAGGCCTTCCGGATGGATCCGGTTGGAAGTAAAGAACAATTCCTCTCTATGACCATATATGGTCTCTTCCCAGGACGCTGTGTGTCACACCCAGCGGCGCGCCCTGCCGGCCACTCAGTCAGGTCTGAGTCGCCACGAGTCGTAGATATACCGGTCTCGTAATTACACTGCTCCCTAAGACCAATATTCTGAAAACTTATACTTAAATGTTTTAGAGTAAAAAGAAAAGTGAGAGGGACTTTAAAGTAAATTCATGCATTTTCTCCTTCGTCCCCTGACCGTTTGTTCGCCCAAGAATAATATAACTGTAATCAAGATTGTATTAAAAGAGAACTTATTTTTATGAATGATTGATAATTTTTCAGACTTTTCAAGTAACTTAAGTGTGCTCAAAGAGATGTAATTTTCTTAGTGAAATACACATTGTTGGATGTAGATTCGACTCTGCCTTACCCCACTTTTTGAACTTTGATTTATTTTGATTTAAAATTGTTGAGGACTTTGACAATTTTTGGTGGCATAGCGGTGGGGTGATTCAACAATTAGTGAAAGAAATTAATAAATTACAAAATGAGTGCACAGGAACTGGAAGAATTATACATCGAGATCGATGAAGCTGTCGGAGGCCTACAGCATTATGTAGGAACACAAGCACAAGGAGAACCTGTACACAGTGGAACGTCAAAGGGCGCAGAGAGACAATCACAGCAGGGAGCATACCAAAACAGCCCTTCACTAGAAGATGGGTTCGAAACCCCCAGCTCGGAGGAAATGGAAGTAACAGCGACTCCAGTGGTTTCCCACCACTGTCAGAGTATGTCCCCATCTTTGAAGATATAGTGCCACGACGAGGGTGAAAATATATATCGATCGAAGAGTTCCTCGTATCCGTAGAAGCAACGACATTGGAACGATGCTGGTCAGAACGTCAGAGAATTGTTTAGGCAAAACAGAGAAATAGAGGAAAAGCCCATAGGAGGGTAAAAAGGGACATTGAATTCATGGAGACCAGGTCTTGGGAACACCTGAAAGAACACTTACAACGGCGACTAGGCCTAAGAACTGCCAGTAACTTTGTTCCCGTCCAGAAAGCAGCAACCAGGAGTTTTGTGGATCAGTCACCCACGGAGGACTTGTGGGAAGGAGACCTTAGCACCCCTACGCCGAGTTGTGAGGACCGGAACAGACGGCGGCCAGGAGAGGAAACTGTAAGGAAACACATTCGTCCTAGGGAGGATGACACGGCAATGTTCCTGTTGGAAGAGAAGACGGTACCCTCTCATGTACGTCTAAAATCGTCGCCGTATTCCGTTTCCTGTCTCGGGAGCAACAGCATCGAAAATCGCTGTTCGAAATGGCGATCCAGGACTATGTCAACAGCAGTTGGAGTGTGTTTAATTATCCTTGCCATAGAGGATTTCGTCGTCCAAGCAGCAGCAGCGGGCGTATTGGTAGAAATGGCATGCCCACCAAGGTCAAGGACAATCCCGAAAAGTAGAAGAGGTCCCAGACAGCAACTGTAGGACGAGGGACCCAAGGCGACCCACAGCAATCAACCCCCCACAGAAGGTAAGTAACATGTTGCAAAATCTGTAGTTTTATGGTTAACTAATATGTTTTGAGATTTTGTAAAAAGTGTGTAGAGTAACGAAGCTATCATCCCATTTTCTTTACGTAATGTTAAAGTTTGGGTGAAAGAACACCAGTTTAATTGAAGAAAGTAACTAGTCGAGTAAAATGTTTTCAGTGTTAAAGCTTCGAGTAAAGATTAACTTTTCTGTTTATAAAAGAAGAAAATCAAATTGATTTTGTTGCTGTGTGGTCAAATGAGAAATTGTTTTTTTGTGCTGCATGAACTATAAGTTTTCGTTGCATAGTTTCTTTGACTTATAGTATTTTGAATTTGTTTTTTGAGACTTTTGTGGTCAAAGATGTTAAATGTGATTTTTGGAAAAGAAGTCAAGTCACATGTTGAGATAACTTTGTGTTAACAATAACAAGTTGTTTAATTCCAGAGAGGAAATGTAGAACGTTTGTAAGTTCAGAGTTAAGACGTAAGTTATGAAGTTCTTTGTAATGTCCCTTTTGAGTGTGTACGTAATAAAATTATGGAGAAAAAAGATGTAAATTAGGTACATTGGTAATTTGGGAAATTAGTGTCACAATATTTGTTCTTACGTCATATTCTGTGTTGTCGATTAATAGTGTACTTAGTTCATTATGAAATATTTTGAAAGAAAGAGTAAGCTATTGTTTGCCAGTTTTCACCTGAGATTATACTGATTGATGAAGACGAGTTGTTAACGTAATAACCGAAGCGAGTTCATTTGTTAACAGGTGTTAAGTAATTAGTAATGTCACGTAGGAGATTTAAAAGTTTTGCGTTTAGTTTCTTTAGTTACAGTGTGTCATAAATGATTTGTTTGTCAAGTGTTCGGTCTGATTGATGACACCGAGCTTTGTCAACAAATTATTTTGGACATGTAATGTCAAATGATATAAAAGGGAGTGCGAATGCATTTTGAAATTAGAAAGCAGGCCTGCCCGATTAGAGTCAGCTGATATGAATGAAGATGAGGGAAATGAATGAGATGACGTATGAATTCCCTGAGTAAGCATAATGATGTCACAGCCACTGTTAAAGAGCACACCTTGAGTGAGTTTTTGTTGTGTGTATTGAAAGGAAACCTAAGATTTTGACAAGTAACGTAATTTCTCTTTGCTGTAAGGTTAGAATTAGATCTTTGTTTTCTAGTTCTTTAGAGGGTTATGTGTTCTGGAAAAATCGTGACAAGTAAACAAAAATTGGTTGTTTTTAGCTAATGTTTGACAACATGATATAGAGACGAGAATTTGAGTTTTTATGTGATTGTCAGTTTAAGTTAACTCGCGAGAACAAAATAAGTAATGTGGAAAATTTTGAGAAATGGCGAACAAGTTGCCATAGATTTTCATTTGTTTGTGGCAAAGAGTAAAGTAAATGATTGGAATGATTGTAAAACCATATATTGATGACACGATAGTTATAACAGTAGGTCTAGAGTTGCAAGACTTGATAGGCTAATCTGTGTTTTGAAGAATAACTTAGTCAAACAATAAACTCTGATTCATGTAATGACTTCTTAAGTTAATTACTTATTTTTGAGTATCAAGGGAATTATCTCAACCAAAGAAATGTTGGGTTAGAAGGTGACAATTAGTAGCCATACCGTTGCCTTCATTGGTTGATTATTGTCTGATAAGAAAAAGTTATATTTTATGTCAGATTGTGTTAAAGAAAAAAAGGATATGTTTTTGGTGTCAAGGTGTAACGTAGAACGTGGGTTTCATTGTAATTAAGTGACTTGGTGAATCCACGAGACACAGCCTAGTATTTTAGTGGCTTTTTTGTACATTTAGAGACCCAATAAGAGTTTAGTTAATTGCCCTTCAGAGTTATGTAAGTCTCAGTGACTTATCTCTAAGGCCAAAGAAGACTGGTTTATTTTCTTTTTCTGATGTTTTTAGCTTTCAAGTTCATTACTCGCTGAAAGATGCGAAGGAGAGAGAGTTTGACACATCTCAGTCTCTGTGTGAGCGAATGTTTGGGTTCGCGTACGAGTGTGTAGAGAGAGAGAGAGAGAGAGAGAGAGAGAGAGAGAGAGAGAGAGAGAGAGAGAGAGAGAGAGGGGTGATGGATCACCTAGTGAGTGGCAAAACGTCACCCAAGCTCCTTTTCTGCTGCGAGAGAGAAAGAGAGGGGTGTGAGATTGCGCACACGCAGGAACGGCGTAAGTATGTTCGAAGAATGAAAAAAAAGAGAAGAAAAAAATGTGGAGATGATTGTGTGAGAGTTGTTTCCTTGTGAGAACAGATGAGAGAGAACTTTTCTTTTTTGCTAATGATTATCCCTTAAAGGTAGGGAAGTAAGAAAGTTTTTCTTTGAGTTTTTTCTTTTTCTTTGGAAATTGATTAAAGAGATTGCTTTTTTGTAGACCTCAGTGACAGGTTATGAAGAATTTGTTATGTTCTGGATAAAGTTTAGCGTAACTTCGGAACAGTTTAGACTTTGAAGAAAATTCTGTGGCATTTAGTTTTAACGTAAATTTACGTTTTCCGCCTTCTGTTTTTTGTTGTTGAGAATTAAGGTAGATCTGATTGAAATGGCTTTCCCTATTCGTAGTTACGTTGGGAAATTTCAGATTCAGATTAGTTCTGTGGTGAATGGTTGCACTCTCCTAGAAAGATTGGTTCACCAAGTGTTTAATTGGGCTCCACAAGGCACTAAGAGAATTGGAAGACCCAGGCCTACGTGGCTTAGGGCTGTAAAGTGCGATGTAGATGATGTTGGTGTGATGGTAACACAAGAGCCTTTGTTTGTGTGATGTGGGTCAGCTTGAAGGAATAAGCGTCCTAGAATGATTGTTGTTTATTCGGATTAGTTTGGGTTTGAGGAAAAGACATGAGACCTCACAAGATGGGAATGTCGCTGTTGTGTAAGCGATGTGTGTAGGTTGTGTCTGTTGTGAAAATTTCTGCTAGAAAGCTTGTTTTCTGTTGTGATGCGAGCAATGTGTCAGCAGTTTGCCCAGATTGGAATTTGAATGGAGAGTTCATAGCTCTGATGATAACATCAGAAAGAGAGAGGCAACCGCCCCTTAAAAGACAGTGAGCCTAGACTTGGCGTCAGTTAGCCAGGATTAGCAATAGGCTTAGGTTAATTAATTAGCCATGGGAAGTGTCCGACTTTTCGCAGTAGTGTGCTCGATAGCTGTTTGCGTGTGTGTGAACAGTGAAGTGAGAGTACGCAAGGGCGTAGTCTTTGATGAGAGAGATTTAAGTTATCTTTCACGTCTGACATACATGTGTTGTTAATTAGTTATGGTCCCGAGAAAGTTGCGAGTCCACTAGTTACGATTCTGGACCAGATTGACAAGTTAGAGGATCAATTGTAACAGGTTAAAAAAGGAATAACAGTAAACTAAGAGCGATTCTTGATAACGTAAAAAGAGCCCTTAGTAACTCATTGGATACCTTCAAAGACTTCGTGCTTTCAAAAGGGGAAAGAAAGAAACGTGCGGCTAATTGGATTGGCGAATTGATTGGAGGTGGGAATGGGCTAATTACCCGGTCTGAACTCGATCAGTTGGAGACCGCCTTAACTGTAGAAGTGCAAAAATACGCACGTCATGATAAATAAAGTAATATCTCATACCCGTGTCTTAGATGATAAATTGAAAACAGTTTTTATGACTGTCGCTAAGGGGCAGGAGGCACTAAGCGAAAAGGATTAATGATTTCGAGGAGAGATTAGAATAAATCCAAAGGGACGTGATTTACGTAGAGAGCGCTGCACAATAGCTTTTGTAGCTAGTGAGCTAACTCTTCACTTAGAAAATGTGGCTATCCAAATTCAACAAGTGGCAACCTCAGGTGAAATCACATCTGACATTTTACCACCAAGGGAGTTCCTAAGGATAATTAAGAAAATTCATGAAGTAATGCCCATGTTTATTCCCCCTGTAGAGAAAAATTTAGCTGAATTCTATCGAATGTCATCCGTGACTGTTACTAAGTAAAAAGGCAAGTTTTATTTTTCTGTGGAGATACCTGTTAAAAATGAGGATTCAGATTTTCGTTTGTTTGAAGTAAAGTCACGTGGACACAGACCGGAACAGAGGACTTCGCAACACGGGTATCAGTTGATCTGCCATATTTTGCTGTGAACCAGAGGGACACTTGGGCTGTGGCTTTACTTAATTTAGATAGGTGTAGGATAGGGAAAACACATGGTGTTGTGTGAACCAGTGTATGCACTTTTTGCGCGTGTCTGTTTGCTTGATGTGTACCTGGAACAGCCTAGCTTTGTGCTTAGTTGTAAGTTCGAGGTAAAAGCCGACTTTGAGAGGGAGATAGTTAATTTAGGACATCGTTGGGTTGTATCTGTGAGACATGAATACAAGTACAAGGTGATTGTGACTCGGGGAATGAGGTTAAAGTGTTGAACCCAGGAGTCACTGTTTTGACACATGAGGACGGGTGTTCTGTCCAAGGGAATGGGTACCATCTACCTGGCCAAAGGAGAATGAAGAGTGAACGTGTGACAGTTAAGGACACTTCTGTGTTGAATGCTTCTGTCATTTTGCCAGGTGTGAATGTGTCTCATGTATTAGTTCACCTTAATCTGACTAGACTTGGAACCATGTCCTTATATCACCTCCCTCTTTACGAACAATTCGTAGATTTAAAAACGTCACATAGGACTTTGAGCGTAGGTTTTTATTTAGCTAGTATATGTGTGTTTCTTGCCGTCTTGTGTGGACTGGTTATATGTTGTAGGGCAATAGTATGTGGTCCTGCCTGTCTCGGCTCGTGGAGGGCAGAGGAGGTCAGAGCAGTAATGCTGACAGATCCTCTGCCCGTAGAGGAACCTTTGGCTGTAGAAACACAAGTTCCAAGGACGACCGCTTGCCAGGTATCACACGCCGGCGAAGGTCGAGGGAACATTCCTACTTAGGGTGGGGTTCGGGTGTGTCCCAATGAGCCCACAGGTGTCTGGATGGACGTACAGTCACAAGCACGGTTTGAAGACGCATCCACCCAGCTGGTCTCCTCCGTAGGTTGATTGCGCACACAGTTGTGTTCTGTGTTTATGCACAGTACTGTGTGTTCTGTGTTTATGTACTAGTACAGTGGTACCTCTACATACGAATGCCCCAACATACGAATTTTCCAACATACGAAGTAAAATTCGACCAAATTTCTGCCTCGACATCCGAAGTGTTGCTCCAACATACGAAGTAAAATTCGTCCAAATTTCTGCCTCGACATCCGAAGTGTTGCTCCAACATATGAAGTAAACATTACGCCATTGAGCGTCGAGTGCTCAGTTCTCTGTTCTTATGTGTATCATGTGGTTGTCCTCTGTTTGGTCTGTTATTAACAGTACTTATTTTCTTCCTTTTCTCACATTTCCTTTTTGATTTTACCTATAATCATGGTGCCTAAGAAGCTAATTTTCTGTACAGGAAGAAGGCAATTCTTTCATTAGAATTGAAGCAAGAAATTATAGAAAAACATGAGAGCAGTGTGCATGTGAGTGATACTGTATGACTAAACAATATGGCTGGAATAGGCCTATGATCTCGAGGATCATCAAGCTGAAGGCAGAAATTAAAGCAAATAACCATCGAAAGGGATCACCATTATTACAAGACATCGTAGCAATACCCTGGAAGGGATAGAACGCCTTTATTTGATAGGGATAAAGGACAAAGAGATTGTTGGCAATGATCATTTGTGAGAAGGGCCAGCGTGATGAACAGAAAGAAAGAAAAAAGTGAAGCAAAGAAAACCAAGATAGCATTAACAAGCTCTTTTAAATAAGACTTCTCTCTTTTTTCTGTTTCTCTCTAAACATAGCATTAACATGTTCTTTAACCCTGGATAGGTACGCTCCTCGGACACCCCTTTAAGGGTATACTCGGACGCGAACGACCCCGACGCCAAAAAAAATTCTTGAAAAATCAGTTTTTGCAGTAACCTCCTTTTTTCTTTTGCCAAAAAAACTTCAATGAATGCTTAAAACAACTGTAAAGATAAATACTACTCATCTGCAGAAAAACTATTTATTATAAATATTTTAAAAAATTATGTAGAAAAAAAAAGACCTGACATAAATATTCATAAAAAAAAGTTTATACATATATACACAAATCCTTTTAGGAATTGATTCTTGAATGTTTAGGACACATCTTGATGTATTTTGGATGAAGTCAGACCCATGGAGGTGAAGATCTGAAATGAGAAAAAAATGGTAACTTTTTTTGGCCAAAAAAATTTGTCCAAATTTCAGGAATTTTTTTGGGTACCCAAATGAAATAGGAAGTGGCTAATTTTTTTAGGGAATAAACATATGTTATCCTAAAATAGAAATATGTAAAATAATCTTCATTATTTTGTAAATTACATTTATATCAGGGGCCATATCTAAAGGTAATTTTTTTAGTACTTAGAAATTTCGTAAAAAAATACATATATTTAATATATAATATGATATTTATGCAGGTAAAAATATACCAAAATATCACAAATTCTATAGGGAACAAGAATATATATAGATAGGGCAAATTACGCTTCGGATGTGTCCACAAAATGGCCGCCAACCACACTGACTCAGACTCCCTAATCTGCCACTTGAAATGTAGGAAGGGTATGTCAATTTCAAGGTGTTATTTACTAATCTAATTATTATTGGATATGCATAAAAATTGTATGGTGGGTTGCTGGATAATTGTCGATTATTTTACGACTATAAAATTAAAATTCTGACCCAAAAAAAATTTTTTGAAGGGAAATAAAATCGAAAAAAAATAAAAAATGTGAAACAATATAATATTTTAGCTAAAAAAATTTGATAATATTCAATCAAAAAAGAAGTAAACAAAATTTTCCGACAAATAAACATCTAGAGGAATCATTACTCTGTGATAGTTCCTTAGTACGTAGTAATTTTGAAAGAAATGGGAAAAAACGAAAAAATGGCAATCACCGGAAAATCGAACACATACCTATATATATGCCATATCTGGCTAAAAAAAAGATAAGCATGGGTAGCCAGATCATCTAGAAACACTTTCCAACACTATAAAAATATAAGTTTTGCGACACTACTTGCCAATTCCTTACGGTAACATGACTAAGCAAAAAAATGCAAAACAAATAAAAAGCGGCACTCGCTGAAAAATGGCCAACATTCTAATATACGGCATTTCAGAAAAAAAAAATTCAGCCACGTGCTAGGCAAACCATTAAGGCACATTTTCCGACAAATAAACATCTAAATGAATCATTACTCTGTGATAGTTCCTTAGTACGTAGTAATTTTGAAAGAAATGGGAAAAAATGAAAAAATGGCAATCACAGGAAAATCGAACACATACCTATATATACGCCATATCTGGCTAAAAAAAAAGATAGGCATGGGTAGCCAGATCATCTAGAAACACTTTCCAACACTATAAAATTATAAGTTTTGCGACACTACTTGCCAATTCCTTACGGTAACATGACTAAGCAAAAAAATGCAAAACAAATAAAAAGGGGCACTCGCGGAAAAATGGCCATTCTAATATACGGCATTTCAGAAAAAAAAAATTTCAGCCACGTGCTAGGCAAACCATCAAGGCACATTTTCCGACAAATAAACATATAAATGAATCATTACTCTGTGATAGTTCCTTAGTACGTAGTAATTTTGAAAGAAATGGGAAAAAACAAAAAAATGGCAATCACAGGAAAATCGAACACATACTTATATATACGCCATATCTGGCTAAAAAAAAAATTAGGCATGGGTAGCCAGATCATCTAGAAACACTTTCCAACACTATAAAAATATAAGTTTTGCGACACTACTTGCCAATTCCTTACGGTAACATGACTAAGCAAAAAAATGTAAAACAAATAAAAAGGGGCACTCGAGGAAAAATGCCCAACATTCTAATATACGGCATCTCAGATAAAAAAAAGACATGCACGTGTTAGCCCAACCATCAAGGCACTCTTTCTAACACATAAACATGAAAAAAAAATCAATAATATACGGCAATTCCTTACTAAGTAGTAAATTTTTACAAATATTGAAAAAAAACAGAAATTGGCTACCGCAGTTAAATACCCAATATACCAATAACTACGTCGTATCTGACAAAAACAAAGTCACGCATGGGTAGCCAGATCATCTAGACACACTTTCCAACACTAAAAAAGCAAAAGTTTTACAACACTATTTGGCAATATCTTACGGAAAAATGACTTGGCAAAAAAAATGAAAAAAAATGAAAAAGGGGCACTCGCGGTAAAATGCCCAACATTCTAATATACGGCATCTCAGATAAAAAAAAAGACATGCACGTGTTAGCCCAACCATCAAGGCACACTTTCTAACACATAAACATGAAAAAAAAAATGAATAATATACGGCAATTCCTTACTACGTAAAATTTTTTTATAAATATTGAAAAAAAACAGAAATTGGCAACCGCAGTTAAATACCCAATATACCAATAACTACGTCGTATCTGACAAAAACAAAGTCACGCATGGGTAGCCAGATCATCTAGACACACTTTCCAACACTAAACAAGCAAAAGTTTTACGACACTATTTGGCAATATCTTACGGAAAAATGACTTGGCAAAAAAATGAAAAAAAAATGAAAAAGGGGCACTCGCGGTAAAATGGTCCTCGTGGTGATGAACGACATTTTAACTAAAAAAAAAATCATGCACATGGTAGCCAAACAATCCACCAAGACTTCCCACAACTGATAACCTATACAAGTTGCACCATTCTACGACAATTTCATAATACGTAATAACTTTGATAATTATGCAAATTACCTTAGAAGGGTAAACTCGGTCGCGCTCGACCCCGACGCGTCTCAGAAATCGGGGAAGGAGTACAGCTACAGCAATGCACATCTGGACACTACTAGAGCGTGTAGGGGAGACACCTCCTGCAGGTCGATCACCCACAAATTCAGTCACGGGGGTGAGTCACGTGAGAAAAACCTCTTTTTTTTTGACGCTTGGGGTCGCGTACGACCCACCGTACCTGTCCAGGGTTAAATAAAATCTCTCTCTCTCTCTCTCTCTCTCTCTCTCTCTCTCTCTCTCTCTCTCTCTCTCGTTCTTCTTCGCTGTTATAGTGTTAGATACGTCTATTTTTTTTTCCGAGAGAGAGAGAGAGAGAGAAAGAGATTAAACAAAAAATGTGTTTAGAGTACATATGATTTTTAACAGCATCAACGAGTTGAAAAACAATTAAATGTAACTAAGAAAGTAATAACAGCTAATCTGAATTCCCTTATTAACTAAAACAAATATTGATACAAACACACTAGTGTGCGTATACACAAACACACACACATAAGTGCAAGAATTGCTACGCAGTAAGAGAGACGGTCGGGGAGGAGGTAGAGATGGTGACTGCGATAACATACCGTAACTCGTCACTGAAAGTGATGAAAATAAAAAGTCAAAAGAAAAAAAATTTAAAAATATGAATTATAGAAATAAAAAAAAAATAACTAAGCTAAGTTAGATTAAAATTTCCGTAGTGTAAGTTATGGTATGTTATCATAGTCACCATCTCTACCTCATCGCCGATTGTGTCTCCTCGTGCGTGTGTGTGTGTTTGTATCAATATTTGTTTTAGTTAATAAAGGAATTCAGATTCGCAAATATTGTTTTTTTAGTTACATTTACCTGTCTTTCAACTCGTTAACGCTGTTAAAAATCATATGTACAGAACACATTTTTGTTTAATCTCTCATTTTTGTTTAATCTCTCTCTCTCTCTCTCTCTCTCTCTCTCTCTCTCTCTCTCTCTCTCTCTCTCTCTCTCTCTCTCTTTCTCAGAAAAAATTAATAGACATCTCTAACACTAACAGTGAAGAAGAACGAGAGAGAGAGAGAGAGAGAGAGAGAGAGAGAGAGAGAGAGAGAGAGAGAGAGAGAGAGAGAGAGAGAGAGAGAGAGAGAGAGAGTATTTATTTAAAGAACATGTTAACACCATGTCTACCTTCTCGCCGATCGTCCGTTTCCTCCTGGCGTAGCAAATCCTACACCTGCGTTGGCCTGTCTCTAAGGTAAAGTGGCAATAAAACACATTTTTTATTTAGTATTTCTTTATAATGATCTTTTTTACATGCTTCTTTCATATTATGCAGTTATGTTATTGTTATGTGTAATTATGTGTAGCCATTTATTAAGGATTTATTATGGGTTTTTAGGCTGAGGAACGAATTAAATGAATTACCATGTATTTCTGGGTAGACCTGTGACAGCCGGTGAAAAGAGTCCTTCTTTACAATTTTCTGATATAAATCTTCCAAATATACCAGAGAAAGATAAAAGCATGGAATGCAGAGGTTACTACCCTCGCGCGAGCACCTCGTGGGTGTCGTGTATACATCAGGGGCGTGTGAAAACCACTATTCACATGTTGTCTTCCATTTAGATAATTCCTTCATCAAAGGGAAGGGCCGTAACAAAGGCCCCAGAAACCACACTTGGACCACGCCACCGTCACCCAACACGAACGCCCCCTAGGTCATCTTTCTGTTTTGGACTTGCCCGCATAGTCGTATTTTTTGTGCTCTCGGTGTTTTTCAAGTGTTTGTCGTTAATTCATCATGACTGACGCTGCTACTTCACCTTTACCAATGTTAAGTACTGTACCATAGTTTGTTTTGACAGCTTTTTTCAGTACCGGGCATTTGTTCTCTTTCCAGTAATGTGGATTTTAATTTTGGAAGCGGCTTGGCCTTCCTCGGTGATGGCAGCCATGTTGGATTCGTTCGCTTCGCTAGTATTTCAAGTTAATATTGCCCATCTGGTACTCTGTCATCTAGGTTATATCACTTGTGTTTTATGACTATTATTATCATTATTTTATTATTGTTTTTACTATGGTATTTTTTTTTTGCTAGCAAGTCCAATTTGGACGAACGAAGAATAACGTTCTTGCCTTTGTTATAGTTTACGTACACGCCTCGGGAAGGTGGTCGTTTCAGACTATATCTTTTTATTTTTTTGTTACGCTGTCTTTATTCTTCGTTCTTGGTTATTACAATTTTATCATTATTCTTATATCATATTATTGTGTGCTTTTGGTTCTTTATAATGTAACCATGAGAGGGTGAGCATGGAGTTCTCGGTTTCTGTTACTACAGTTACGAGTTACCCTTTCTCTCGCGACGTTCAGCATTGAGGTTAACATTATCTTACCGCTGGTGTTCACGATTTCACTATTACGGGCCTTTGTCACCGGATCTCTGGTGTCACCGGAGATCACTCAGTCGTTCAGAACCGAGGTTAACATTGTTTTACCGATGAGGTTTATAGTTACATGTTACGTGGTTACTTGACGTTATATGTTAATTTGTAGCTCTAGCTAGCAATAATAGGACCATGTTAGCCACACATAATTAATGTTATCCAGTAAAATGGCCTCTCATGGCATAGTTGGTTTCGACCTGGCTTTTTCATTAGAAGGGGCTAGCGTTCGATCCCAAGTACGAAGTAGAAACTTATTTCTATTTGAACAGGATGTTCTATGGATATTTATCCATATATATATATATATATATATATATATATATATATATATATATATATATATATATATATATATATATATATATATATATATATATATATATATATATATATATATATATATATATATATATACATAATGTACAAATATATACATATACATATATATTATTGTTTTATAAATAATTTGGTTGATCCCAGCCTGTGAATAGGATCACTAACCTGAGTCTCAAGGAACATCCAGACTTATGTCTCCTTTCTTTTACAGAAGGTCCGCCTACATGGTATGGTTCCCGGAGTCATGCACGCTCTGCTACGAGCTGTCGTCCCTACTCCTGAAAGATGATGTAAGTTGGTTCCAATTTGTTCCTTTTCGTATCCTTTGGCGATGATTTAATTTGTTCTTGATTTATGTATACATCGCTTATTGAGGAGAACGGTCTTCTCCTTCATCACTAATCCCCTCACCTCTTTCAGGATGATGATGAATCTCTCCGGGCTGCAAGAGCGGCTCTCCGCCCTTGGGTGTCAAGATTTGGAAGGAATGCTCCATCTGGCGGACCCTATCTCCTCGACGTAGACATGGCCTCTCGACTGTTCCCGGGCTCTACTACTGTGGCAGTTCCACCGGAGACAGCGGCCCGGTAATTGAGGTGGTTAGAGCAACCATTCCAACGGAAGAGGAAGCATTATTGGAGGGGGACGTGTCCTCTCTAGGGTTGGACGTCGAACCCATGGACGAGCAGGTAGGTGGTGATGAGTTTTGAGCCTTCAGCTTTGCCATTATCTGCGTCACCGGTTCTAGGACCCTCAAAGGATCCTGATGTTCATATTACTTTGCATAAAACCGTGACTGCTAAAAGACGAAGTCCGCTAAGCCAGGGCTTCGTCAGCGGGTCCTGCTCAGGATCCCTCCTTCCCTGCCGACCTGATCAGGGATATGGTTAAAGAGCAGATACAACACATTCTAGGGCAAGCCAAGGAGCTATGACGGAGCTGAAAGATATGGTGTCGAATCTGATCCGTTCAGGAACTCGGATGTCTCCTCCTACAGCCCCAGATGCATCGAAGTAACCTCCTTAGATAAAAACAACCCATAGAGATTTGCCTTACATGCTCCATATATAGATGGTACCATAACTCTGGATGACATATGTGTCCGCCCTCTAGAGGCCCTAGAATTTACCCTCCGGGACTAGAATTCCCATTCAACGGATTCTTTCGTTTGAAAGAGCATGCCTTGGTTAGGTTAAAGAAGGTACCGAAGGTAATGGTAATATTTCCTAAAGAGCAGGCCCAAGCGATCTGGGACAGGACGTTGTCGGTCTGGGGGTACGCTAATTCCAAGCTCACCCCACACAATGGGGCCTACGCCATATTTACAACTTCTCTCATTATTACCTTGCCTATTACAGATAAATTGACAGGTCTTACTATTCAAGCTGTCAAAGAAGGTTCTGCCATGCCGGCTCTTAAAGAAGCGGACCCCACCTCGTGGAGTCCCTAGCCTCGCTTTTTCCCACTGAGACCTTGTTTCGGATATTCACGAAGAACCTCTGTCTGAGGCCTCTATAAGACATGAACCGAACAGGCTGATAGCTTCCTCCTGCTGGGGTAAATCCCTCTTCCCTCAGGAGGAGATGAACTAGGTTCTACAAGATGAAACGAGAGCAAACCAAAATTGCAGGTGAGGCGGGGCCTCACTGCCAAAAAGAACGTCGAAGCCCAAAAGCAAGCTTTCTTCAAGAAGAAGCAGAGATTTACCCCTTACAAGACGAACCGGGGTCACTGCCATCAATCGTCAGTTACCCACCAGTGACCTTCTCCCAGAAACCCACTCCCATCCTGAAAGAGTACACCACAGAGTTACTCAAGAAGAAAGCAATCAAACGGGATCGATCACTGAAGTTCCAAGGCCCCCTGTTCACAATTCCGAAGAAAGGCTTGTCGGCATTGAGAGTGGACCTGGACTTGTCAAAGCTAAACTCTTACATTCTCTGCGACAAGTTCCGGATGTTGACTATCTCTCAGGTACGGACCTCACTTCCCCGTGGGGCCGTCACCACCTCTATCGACCTTACCGACGCCTATTATCATGTGCCAATAGCTCGTTCAAAGTCATGCCCTTCGGCCTTAACATTGATCCCAGGATATTCACGAAACTGGGAGAGACAGTGTTAGAACAACTCAGGAACCAAGGGTTACAGATCATTGCTTATCTGGACGAATGGCTCATTTGGGCCCGGTCGGCCATGGAAGGCAACAGAGCTACGAAGGAAGTACTTCGATTTCTCGCCAACCTGGGATTTCGGGTCAATCTCCAAAAGTCCCGCCTGCAACCATCAGGCCACTTAGAATGGTTAGGCATTCAGTGGGACCTTTCGAAACTCACGTTGTCTCTTCCTTCCAAAAAGGTAAGAGAAATAGCTTCCAAGATCAAGAATTTTCTCAAACACAAACAGGTGTCCAGAAGAGCCTTAGAAAGAATCCTCGGCCTTCTCCTATTTGCTTCAGTAACAGATCTCCCATTAAAAGCCAAACTCAAAGACATCAATCGAGTTTGGAGAAAGAGAGCTACAGTACCTTTAAGAGACAAGGTCTCGAAGATCCCCTCTGTCTTGAAAATGAGACTACGCCCATGGTCCGAACTGAAGAACCTCTCCAAATCGGTTCCTCTACAATTCCCACCTCCACAAGTGACATTCCATACAGACGCGTCTCTAAGTGGATGGGGGGATTACTCCGAACATCAGATGTTTCAGGGCTCTTGGTCACCCGCCATGAAACAGTCCCATATCAATGTTCTCGAAGCCATGGTAGTGTTCTTGACCCTGAAGAGACTCTCTTCTTCGAGGTCGACCCACATCAGAGTAGTGTCAGACAGCACAGACGTAGTACACTGCTTCAACAGAGGCGGATCCAAGTCACCCAACCTGAATCAGATCCTGGTCACTATCTTCGCCTGGGCAACAGAAAAGAACTGGTTCCTGTCAGCAACTCACCTAGCAGGAGTCCAGAATGTGAGAGCGGATTCACTATCCAGGACGAAACCACCGGAGTCAGAATGGTCTCTAGACATAATTTCATTCCGGTGGATACTCAGGCTGGTTCTGGGCCTCCAGGTAGATCTATTCGCAACTCAGATGAATCACAAACTTCCTTGTTATGTGACCCCAACCCTGGACCCTCAGGCTTATGCCATGGACGCATTAACCCTGGATTGGAACCATTGGAAGAAGATTTACCTATTTCCCCCAGTGAATCTTCTAATGAAAGTTTTACACAAACTACGCTCCTTCCGGGGGGCAGTGGCTTTAGTACCACCTCACTGGCCAAAGAACAGTTGATTTCCTCTCCTCTTCGAGTTGAAACTCCGTCCCTTCCGGATCCCGTTCCCCGAACTGACCCAAGTAATCCAAACTCACTGTGTCAGATTCCTCAAGGATAGCCAAACTCTAACTTTGTGGACTACATGAAGTTTGCAGCTCGTAGAGACGCGAACATTGACCCGGAAAACATTCTCTTCATCTAATCAGACAAAAAGGATGCAACAATTCGTCAATATGATTCGGCCGTTAAGACCTAGCAGATTTCCTAAGAGTACAGACCATACTCGTATGTCTCCGAATTTAGCCATCTCTTGATTGAGGTTCCTATTTGACAAAGGCCTAGCAGTTAGCACTTTAACCACCATCAAGTCAGATTTGAAGATGATCTTCCTTGTTGGGTTTAACATAACCTAGCTGATTCCTATTTCTCATCTATTCCAAAAGCATGTGCTAGGCTTCGACCTTCGGTTCGGCCACAAAAGGTCTCTTGGTCTCTGAACGATGTCCTCAAACTTGCGACGGACACGGACAAAGAATCCTGCTCTTATATAACTCTTCTTAGGAAGACTTTATTTCTAACGGCTTTGACCTCAGGTGCTGGAATATGAGAACTAGCAGCTCTCTCACGAAACCCGGAAAACATAGATTTCCTCCCTTCAGCCGAAGTACTCCTTTCTCCAGACAAAGCTTTCCTAGCTAAATATGACGATACGCAAAATAGGTGCTCCCCTCGGAAGATTATCCTTCTTCCCCAGGATCCTTTCTCTGTGTCCAGTCACTACTCTCAGGGCCTTTTTAGCGGTATCAAGCAACAAATCCTCTACTTCATTAAACATACTAATCCGGAATTATTTTCCCCAGGCTCATGATATACGGTCAGTAGATACCTCCATCAATTACTTCCAGAACAGGGACTTTGATGACTTTAAAAAATATACGGGTTGGAAATCCCCTATGGTTTTCAAACGCCACTATCTAAAGAACTTACAGGCCCTTAAATACCCGACGGTGGCAGCGGGGAGTCTTATCTCTCCCCATTAATCTCTTCTTCTTCATTTCTTCCATCTCTTCTCTTCTCCCTCCTACCCGCCACTCACACCACGTCGCCACTCTCCTGGGTAGTTCATTAGCCCTATGATATTTACCATGTTTAATTCCTAAGGTTTAACTGTTATTGTAGTTACCGTTCCTTTAATGTTTAGATATGCTTAGACATGTAAGGTTTGATGCCAATTTGCTTTTCGACACTCAGTTGATTCCTGGTCTTCATATTTATTTAGCATTACGTTCCCTATGTCATTTGGCTAGTTGGTAATTTGAGGTTTACTTACATTATTATATTATATTATTGTCTTACATGGTGTTTGTATTCTCCTCATTATGTTATTACTTTATTGGGGTTGGAAGGCATTCTTTGGTACATTTTCACCGGTCGTCACAGGTCGACCCAGAAAAGGGATTTTGACGAAGGAAAAATCTATTTCTGGGGAGAGACCTGTGACGCCCGGTGAAACCCTTCCCGGTTATTTTTGTACGGACCCACCCTTTCCTTGCCAAGCCATATGTTCTTGCAGAAGGATGACCTAGAGGGCGTTCGTGTTGGGTGACGGTGGCGTGGTCCAAGTGTGGTTTCTGGGGCCTTTGTTACGGCCCTTCCCTTTGATGAAAGAATTATCTAAATGGAAGACAGCCAGTGAATAGTGGTTTTCACACGCCCCTGATGTATGCACGACACCCACGAGGTGCTCACACGTGGGTAGTAACCTCTGCATTCCATGCTTTTATCTTTCTCTGGTATATTTGGAAGATTTATATCAGAAAAAGTGTAAAGAAGGACTCTTTTCACCGGCCGTCACAGGTCTCTCCCCAGAAATAGATTTTTCCTTCGTCAAAATCCCTTTCTTATGGGAAAATTCGTTTCTACATCCGAAGTCGGTTGTGGAACGAATTAAATTCGTATGTAGAGGTACCACTGTACTTTTGAGTTTGTAAGCGCTTTGAGAGAGTGATATAGCTATTTGAGAGTATTATGTTTAATAATCTTTTTGGTGATTTTTTTGTTTTGTATGTGATGGCCATGCTGTATGTTTCATTTTAATTTTTTTTTTTATTTTTATATGATATGTATCTCTTTTTTACTTATGACGTCTCTGTGGACTTGTATATATATTTCTTTTCCATAGGGAATGGTTTGGTTTTATGTACTATGATTTTTTGTCAACTGTTATTATAACATATCTCTTATTACAGAATCTAGGGCGGAGAGTGAGACTGAACCATGTAACGCCTCCCCTCTGATCTAAGAGTAGTAAAATTGTCGCTTAGGCGAGCCTGAGGATTAAAATCCTAAGTTGAGTATTTTTCTTTATATGATTTGTTTTACTCAAGGAAATCTTCGGATTTCAGTTGCTAATGTGTAACCTTTGGATATTTTGGTTCTTATTTCTTGCTTGCCTAGAGTTGTCAAGATATGCAATGTTTTCAGAATTACTTGCCATAATTTTTTTTTTTTTTGCTTTATACCTATGTAACCTTTTTCAGTAATTTGTTTACTCATGTTTACTCCTATGTATTGGTTTTCAGAGTTATTTACTGTCATTTTTGTTCTTTTGAGTATGTAATCTTTTTTAGTTTGTTTTTGGATCCATTTAATCACATTGTATATCTTGTGTTATAGTTCCTATTTTTACTCATATTAGAAAGCACAACTACCGTAATGAAATATGTGAATATACTTTGTTCAGATTTTGTAGTTTGTTGCTGTTTGAGTTTCTTTTTCGTGTGAAGTTGAGATTTTGTACACCCAGAGCGAGTTGCGGGTGAATAGTAATGTTGGGGTTTGAATTTAAAGTAAATGGTGACATGACATTTTTTTTTTTTTTTTTTTTTGGAATTTATCACAGTTCCAGGAGTAACTGTAACTTGGTAGGGGGGGGATTTGTCACGTACACTGTGTTTGGAACCTCTGTTTGGGGTCATGTGAATTACCTCAGTCCGCTGGCTCGCCTGGGAGTGTATGCTGTCTCAGCCTCCACTGGCGACAAGATTCTGTCTCCATGTTGATCTGCAGACGAAGGGTTTTTTCTGTCTCCTTGTTTTCGCAGATCCCTTGGGAGAGCAACGGCCCAGGAGACGAAGGCCTTCCGGATGGATCCGGTTGGAAATAACGAACAATTTCTCTCTATGACCATATATGGTCTTTTCCCAGGACGCTATGTGTCACACCCAGCGACGCGCCCTGCCGGCCACTCAGTCAGGTCTGAGTCGCCACGAGTCGTAGATATACCGGTCTCGTAATTACACTGCTTCCTAAGACCAATATTCTGAGAACTTATACTTGAATGTTTTAGTTGAATATTTTAGAGTAGAAAGAAAAGTGAGAGGGACTTTAAAGTAAATTCATGCATCTTTTCCTTCGTCCCCTGACCGTTTGTTCGCCCAAGAATAATATAACTGTAATCAAGATTGTATTAGAAGAGCACTTATTTTTATGAATGAGATTGATAATTTTTCAGACTTTTCAAGTAACTTAAGTGTGCTCAAAGAGATGTAATTTTCTTAGTGAAATACACATTGTTGGATGTAGATTCGACTCTGCCCTAACCCGCTTTTTGAACTTTGATTTATTTTGATTTAAAATTGTTGAGGACTTTGACAAGGAGCTCAAGTTTTTCATATTTGCCCCTTAAAGCAAATTGGAGGAGAAAACTATGAATTATTTCTGGAGGACATCTTCGATGAGGTGTTCCCATTTGCAGTTTTTAAGCTAACATTATTACCTGTAGGTTTCTTCAGAGATTGTCTTGATATGTTGGGTTTTAAGTTTGTCTTTTTCTTTGTGTCCTTTTGATCTATTTGTTGAGGTGGATGGTGGACCTCCACTTGAATTTCTGATTTATTCAATATATCTTCCGGTTCATTAGAAACATCAACTGAGAAAAAATTAAATTTATTTGATGTCATAACTTTAATGTTTCGAATGGAGGGGGGTGAGAGAGATGGAGGTATCTCTCTTTTACGATTAATAGATGGTAAGATTCTAGGTTTATTGCACCTTTCCCACTACAAGTGCATCAGGTAAGCTGGTTTCAAGTGGAACCTCCATCAAATCAGGCAAGGAAATGGCCTGAGAGAGGTTTGTACTAGTCTTTGAGATGGGGGGATGAAGGCTGTACGGAGATGGGCAATGCCCTAGTGTTAATACACCGTGTTAAAACTTCAGGAGGTAATATGCTTACCTTATTATTCAGCATTTTTTCAGATGGTATATTTCTTTCTATAGAGCTATTGGAAGTACTAGGTGGGTTTGATTTTAATGCCTTAGCATAGCTATTAGATTTATTTAATAGTCTTTTGGCATGTCGCACACTTATATGTTCTAAATAAGATTTGTTAAGGGCAGCCTCTTCCAACTTATAAAGCTCGCAGCTCTTGTCTGTGGATGTATGATTCGAGTTGCAATTTAAACGCCTCTCTCCAAGTGAACATTCTCCATGGTAAGATTTGGAACAAATACCACACATTTTCTCATTTTTGCAAACTTTAGAGGGGTGTCCAAATTAAAAACAAATAAACAGTGCAGTGGCTTCTGCTTCAATGGTAATATTTTAATCATTTTGTTTTCAATAATAATATGGCAGTGTACATCAGCATCCTTGAAAGTAAGGATAATCATTGATGTACCTGGGACTTTGTGAACTTTCCATATATTTAGTGGACACATGGCCAGTATCTCCTCCTCTGTAAATTCATACAAATCTCTGTTAAAAACTACTCCCCTTCCGTAACTAAAATTTAGGTGGGGTTTGACTTCTAAACATCATTATTAGTTGCTTTCAGGTTGGACAGTATTACGGATTGTGTGCTTGATTTGGCATAGATAAGGAAACTGTTTTTTCCACAACGAGGTATATCTTCCGGTGCAATAGTTCCTACTTTTTTTCTGAATTAATTTGCAAATATTGAAATAATTCCCTGTAACTCCCTTTGACTAAACTACAAGCCACAATGGTGGTTTTGGTTTTCTCTGGGAAGGCATAACTAGATCAGCGTCTTTTTTCCAACCAGTCGGCAGGCCTATATACATCCAAATCCTTTGTTACCTTATGGCAGAGAGCAGCCATGATATTCAAGTTATCAATTTCAATTATATTCATGTTACTTATTGCTTTAAATGCTTCATCATAACTACTGGAAGATATCCATGAATCCCATTTATCAACTTCCAGTTTCATTCTTATTTCTTTCATTCATTCATAGCACTCAAATGCTTTATATAGATTATCAAAGTTTGTGTCTATTGGAATTTGGGTAATATGAATTATTCGAAGTTTCCTTGTGTTACCCAAATTACTCAATTTTGGAATATCAGTAAAATGGCCCTTTCCAGTTCTGATGTCACCTACAGAAGTTTCCTTGATAGACTTGGCAGAGGTTGTCATCAGTGCCGGGGGAGAGTCACCGTATCCATAGGATGGGGGTCCGTTGTTTGAAGAGTCCATAAAAAAGCGTTGAGATTAGAAAGAAGACTTTGATTCACCTGCTCGAGAATACTAAGGCATCACACGTCAGATAGAAAATTGCAATCTCCACTATCGGCACAATGAGAGTATACTTCCCAGATGGTCCACTCCATACCCTACCAGAAGGATAGCACCAAAACAGATATAGAGGCAGAGGTATAAGCTGAACTCACCTGTTATGACTGAGACCAAGAAACTATGGAATTATCCTCCCCATATCTGTAATGACAGGCTTTCGGCCAAAAGCCAAGAGTCCTACCCAAAGTATTGGATCCCCCTAGATTACGAAGACCCAACTCTTGAGAATAGTTCTGCCAAAAAGGTCCAAACCATCTTTGGGATGGCTAATATCATCCAATACTCTCATATACAGTCAAACCTCTAGCTACGAAAGAATTTGGTTACGAAATTTTCACTTTATGAAAGGAGATGCGAAGAATTTTCTGACTCTGATCACGAAAAATGTTTCCGACAACTAATGACGGTACAGAGCGGGAGCCTGACCGTATCCGAGACGGATTTTAAAATTCGCGCACCGCCAGCCCGTTAACTCGCTACCATCCTCCTGCATTCTCATTGGTTACTGTATCTCCCTACTCGGATGCTAGTTACCACCATGAGATCCTGCTCTCTTATTGGTCGGCATCTACTGTACTGTAACTCATCGTGCATCTACGCATATGCGTTCCTATGTCTTCTCGTTTCTGCAACGGTTTTGTACTCATTGTCTTAGTGTTTTTTATTTCGCTTTCGTAACAATTTTACAGTACGTACTGTTATCGTGTGTGATACTTACGATACATCATTAGCCATCGGTCCCAAGAAAGTCGCTGATGTCAAGGGAAAGAAGAGGATGATGCTTTCCATAGAGATGAAGATGGAAATAATCAAGAAATACGAGGCTGGATTGCGGTTAAGTGTGCTCGCGAAGGAATATGGCCGAAATCCGTCTACGATAGGAACGATCCTGAAGCAGAAGGAAGCTATCAAAGAGGCCTTTGGTAGATGCAGACCAAGTGCCAGCTGAAAAACGAAGGAAAAGTGGCAGTAATAAAGAAAATATATAGTGAAATTAGATTTAGAAAATTGAAAACGTTAAAAAAAAAAAAAAGAAAAAAAAAAAAATTATATCAAGTTTATCGTATAGTTGAGTGTTAATATTTCCTGCCATTTGTACATGCGTTTCCTAAAATTAAGTGTTAATGTTTCCTGTCATTCATAAATCTGTTTAGTAAAGTTAAGTGCTAACGTTTTCTACCACTTATACGTAAACGTTTTCCGCCGTTTTCATTCTCCTTTACCACCCAGCACTTCGCTCTCGGACATCGCCTTACTCCAAAGGTAAGGTTCCACATTTTTGTTACTTAATTTTTATTGTTTGCTCTAATTAAACACTTCTTTTTCAGAATGTCAATGTTAATTTATTATTAAATAATCAAAATACAGTACTTTTCATATATTTAGTACTGTTTAGTGGCACATATCCTTTTTATAATAATTTAATGTGGTGTTTTTCTAGGGTCTGGAATGAATTAGGCTATTTACATGTAAAAGGCGAATCGCTACATGAAAAAAATCACTTTACGAAAGCCCTTACAGAACCAATTAACATTGTGTTGCGAGGCATCACTGTATAGCTTTGAGCACAAATACCTCCCAACCGTGACACCACCTCCTATTCATCAAAGCAGGAAGCAATAACGGATGCAGAAACATCCATGCCAGTGGCAATAACGGATGTAGATACATCCATGTCATTAAATAAAAGGCATACATATATTAGTAAATATATACCCATATACACATATGGGAAATTTTACTTACAGAGATGGGACAGCAACACGAAAAAAAGTTTATAAAATTAGGAGAAGGTCGAAGTAATATTAAGAAGAAGAAAAAGATGAGACCGAGAGAAATTTAGATTCAAACTGGGGCAGCCATTTCCCCAAGTTCGAGAGCCCTCTTGCCCGTCACCAAGTTTCAGCAAAGGAATGATATGCCATGCTGAAGCTCAATGACTTCATCAAGGCATTCTCTCATTAAGAGGGTTCTAACTTATAAACTGGCAGGTCCTATCAATAGATTTATGATTAAAGTTGCAGTTTAAGCACCTTGCTTCAATTGTACATTCTCCATGGTAAAGATTGGAGCAAGTATTACAAATTTTATCCTTACAAACTTTGGAAGGATGCCCAAATAAAAGCAATTAAAACTTTGCAGTCGCTTCTGCTTGAAAGGTCGAACTCTGATCCTTTCATTTTCTATGTCAATGTGGAAAGGTACATCAGCATCCTGGAAAGTAAGGATAATCATTGATGTTCTAAGTACTTCATGCACTTTCTACACTGATAATGGACACATACCCAATATCTCCTCATCCGTAAATTCATACGATCTCTATTGAAAACCACTCCCCTTCCATAGCTAAAGTTTAGATGGGGTTTGATGTCCAATTTTATATTATCATTCTCTGTCTTTAAATTGAACAACAAAACAATCTGTGTATGACTTGGCATTTATCATGTAACTTTTCATACCAAATCGAGATATATCTCCAGGTGCGATCATTCCTACCTTCCTATGAAGAAATTTGAAGAACTTAAAATAATTTTCAGTACCTCCTGTAGATTGAGCAACAAGCCACATTGGTGGTTTTGCCATTCTTTGTGATGGCATAACTATTTCTGAGTCTTTATCAATCCAGTCAGCTGGTCTATAGACATCCAGATCTTTAGGTACCCCATCACACAGAGCTCCCTTAATATTCATATTACCTACTTTAATATTCATAATGTTATGCCTTGCATTGAATGCTACCTGATGACAGTTAAGTGATAACCAAGAATCCCATTTATCATCTTGATGTTTCATTCTAATATCTTTTATTAATCCTAGCATTCAAGTATGTTATGTAGCACATCATAATTGGCTTCTACCAGAATTTGGGTAACATGCAGGATTTTCAATTTTCCTGTGTTGCCCAAATTACCCTTTTTTCGAATATTCAAAGAATGGTCCACTTTAGTTCCAAGTTGTCAATGGAATTTTGTTTAAATGAATTACCGGAGGTCGTCAACAGTGCCGTGGACGAGTCAGCATATCCAGGGGAGGGGGGGGGGGGGGTCGTTGTCGGCAGAATCCATAAGAAAAAATAGAAGGGTAAATTTTGATTTGAAATTGTTTGATTCACCTGCTCATGAATATTAAGGCATCACAAATCAGAAAGGAAATTTGCACTCTCCACTATCGGCACAATGAGAGTATACTTCCCACATGGTCCACTCCATACCCTACCCGAAGGATAGCACCAAACATATATAGAGGCACAGGTGTAAGTTGAACCCGCCTGTTATGACAGAGACCAAAAACTATGGAATTATCCTCCCCATATCTGTAATGATGGGCTTCCGGCAAAAAGCCGAGAGTCCTACATCCACGCCAGCGGCTATAATGGACATAGAAACATCCACGCCAAAAAAAGAAAAATATATATATATATATATATATATATATATATATATATATATATATATATATATATATATATATATATATATATATATATATATATATACTGCATATATATATGCACATAATATCTACACATATATAAGGGAAATTTTTCTCAGAGTTGGAACAGCAACACGAAAGAAAGTTTATAAAATCAGGAGAAGGTCGAAGAAATAGATGAGAGAGAGAGAGAGAGAAAAATTTAGATTCGAACTGGGGAACAATTTCCCCAAGTTCGAGAGCCCTCGTGCCCGTCACCAAGTTTCAGCACAGTAATGATATACAGTGCTGAGGCTCAATGACTTCATCAAGGCATTCTCTCATAAGAGGGCCAAAAATGTGGACTTTTCTTGAATAACCACAAGAAAAATATTTAACAACTCTGGAAATATTTGATTTCAAAGTGAATTATTTTTCTGATTCAAATAGTTGAAGCCTCTTTGCAGAAAAAGTCAAGAAAAAAAATGAGAAAAATACACAGAATTCATGACAAAATCTTACAAAATGTATCATGCATTTATTGAACTTATATGAGAATATTGAAAACCCATTACACAAAAGTGACAAAAAACTCGAGGAACTGGAACCATACAATGTCACCAAGCAGATACATACTAGTGTCATTTTTTTACACAAAAAAAATTATTCATGAAAGAAACATCATGTATGAAAGTCACTAAGTCACCTGTCAATTTCTATCATTGCTGTCCAAGTCATCCAAATCAATGTTGGAGATGTTTCAACAGGCACCCTTGCATTGTCCACATACAAATGTACATGACAATCCATTCTTTCGACAAGAACATCGAAGTGTAGAACATCCTACTCTACAGCTACACCTGACAATCTCAAGGAGTTCTCGAAGAGTTGGTTCCAAATCTGTGGTAAAAGGAACCATTTGCCCGTCACAGAGTTTCCATTCCCACTCTGTTGGATCCATGGTGTCCACACCAAGCTACTCTTTTACTTGATAGTACACGCTAAAATATTGATATTTGAGTGCGACAGATGTTGGGGGGATTGACTGGGGTTCGATATTGGAAGTACTGGTGGTTGTTTTCTCACAAAAACACATGTACTGCAAAACATCCATTGTTTCTCCATCAGTCCCATTATAGAGTTACACCACACCTCTTTCCCCGGCAGTGATGATCTTGTCTTTAGTCATGGTGTTCCCAAGGAAAACAAGTGCTTAGCTAACGAAAGTCTTGACTTTCATTTTATTCAGAGCTGCACGCTTGCCAATTCCATGTAGCCTTGAAGTAGTATTGCATCCTAGGACAGCATGAAGAAATGGTATGTGATCTCTTAGTCTCGCCAAGCTTTTCTCAGGTAGATTTAAGGCCTTCTTCTTTTAAGACTTGGGTTCTGGCTTGAAGAACAAGTTGTGGCACATGTCTTTGCCATGATAACAGAGAATAACAAGAAAATTAATGTCATATCCAACCAGTATGCTCTCACAACGAGCAGCAGAAGCACTGTAATTTAAATTATCAATAAATCTGCATCTCCTGCTGCATGAATAACCTGGCAACCGCTTCTCTCCAATTGTTCGCCCAACATATGCAAAAATGTTGTTTGTTTTCTTTGTTGTCAAGGAACTCCTCCTTTCTAGTTTGCAGTTTCATTTCTGTGGAAAAGTGTATGGTTGTTCCCAAAAATCCATTATTTCTTCAAAGATGGGTGCAGTCTTTTGTAGATAGAGCAGTAGAGTTCCCATCAAAGACCACGATAGCTTGACCATACTTTTAGTCTACATAATAACTGTAGTTTTCAAGGAACTCATCACAGGTTTTTCCACGATCCACGAAATACAGTGTAACAATGCACCTCCATCTAATTAGCACTGAGCCACTTCTTCTGGACTCGGATATTGCCAGTCATTGTGTCACATTGTAACCACCAAGGTCGATTTATTTGCTGCTTTCAGTAATGTCTTGGAATCAAATGGAGCAGTTGGGTAGGAGGCCAGCTCATAAGATATAATCTAGGGAAGATGATCACACCTGGTTCCTGCCATTACCAGTCTCTGGAAGAAAAGAATTGGGTCAATGTGAACAATGTCTTCAGCGATTACAACTGTAGATTTTGTATCCATGGTTGTGACCTGTGCATTATTTTTTAAAGACAAACTCTGATGTGTTCTTTCGATTCATTGACTCCAGAATTGCATTCGTAACAACTTCTGCTGTGTCAACATTAACAGAAACTGGAGCTGTGACACCAGTGGCAATATTGTACAGGTCCTTGGTGTCAGTGAAGGGATTTCTCAACCAAAGGAAGCTGACTAGTGCCGCTATATCTTTGCTATCTCTACCAATCCCTGCATGAGAAACATCTTTGTGCTGCTCACTGCTCATGTACTGAACTGATGTAAATTGTTGCATTGCATCATTCATTTCTGCACAAGACGGGCAGGAGAGAACCCACAAGGCTTGCTGAACTTCCCTTATTCCTCGTCATCTGGTCATGCCCCTTGCTGACATCAAACTTCTAATGAAGACTTACTCGATCACCAGGTTTGTGGACAACCCGGCCCAAAGTCGATCAGATCTGCGAACCCAGTGAAGACCGCTCGGGACATTTTCACATATATCCAACTTTTCAATTTGGAGATCCATCATTTTTTGCAGATATATATACACAGATTTGGTGTAGAGATTGTGTCCACAAGCGGCTAAGTATGAGAGGCTTTGAAGATGGACGTCCCAGTATATATCCAGTTCTTTCTGCTTTTATGAACCTACTCAGAGTGCCGATCATTTCCATGTATTGAAGCCATAGGGACGCTGTTCGATTGTTTTCCAGAACGAGTTTTCCAGCAATTCTATGGACGATTCTATACCAGCTGCTGACTTTTCCACTGATAACAAATCTCCCAGCAGTGTATCTAATACTCCAAGATCTTCCAGCTAGTTCAGTTAATGTGTTTCAGCGCTGGAACCTGGGTGCACAGGATCGTTTCCATCAGTAGGTCCCTAAACTTTTTCACATCGTGATTCAATGTTTATTGTGTATTGGCAGAAATTTTCTGATAATGGGGAGAGATCTATATAGTAGGCTTTGGCAGTTAGCAAGATATTGAACACTGAATCCATTAAGAGATGTCCCCTAACTGCCCTTGCCAAAGCTTTGCTCGATAGCATGTGTGCAACTGAATTTGAGAGATAAACCACTTCAAGAAGCTCAAACCACTTCAAGAAGCTCCTGGAGCTCAGAACTGGACATCAGGTGTCCAATACAAACTTTGTCACTCATTTCTATATGGAACCCTCCCAGACGGACAATCACCGAGCGTAATTCAATGTCAGGGGGTTAAATTTCTATTATGGTGTGAGCTTTCCACCAGAGTGGCTGGTCAATTGTGATCACAGGAGAATCCGTATGAGTGGCTTTGTAATGTTCTGAAAGTGCTCAACTATAAAGCTGTTTATGTTAATAACTTGACTTTTAATGTGCAAGTGAATGCTGCCAAGGTTCATCACGATTGATCACAAAGTCTTAAAAACACTTGATAAGGAAAAAAAAAAGATAAATTTAAGGGAGACTGTGAATAGCAGCTACAGTATCTCCACCTGTAGCCGGAAAAAAAAAAAAAAAAAAAAAAAAAAAACTCAGGACTTTATGTACAGTAATACGAACTTGACTACCCAAGACCAGAAACACATCATTTGTTCATACCTGTAGCAGCTTGTTTATTTACTATTATTATTATTATTATTATTATTACTATTATTATTGTTGCTATTGTTGTTATTATTGTACTGAAAGATGATAAAAATGGAAGAACAATAAAAATACTAATATCAAGACTGAAAAAATATTTCACATTATGGCTCAAAAAATATCTTACCATCAAAAGATTTGAGTAGACTTTTACTATGTCATTTTCATAGCTTCAGTGACAAATAAAAACGTCAAATAGAAACTATTGCAATCAGTGGCCGGTCTATTCTAGACTAAATCTAGACATTCAAAAGAGGAAGAGGTTGGAGATAGTTGATAAAACATGAAGGCAGTTGTAGTAATAATAATAGACAAATCATTTGAGGGCAAATTTGGGTGAAAATGAGGAAAAAATTATTCTTCAGTTCAAGAGCCCTCTTGCTCATCTAAGTCTTCAACAACAAAATGATAGTCAGTAATGATGCCGAATAAATCTGCCAAGGCATTCTCTCGTTAAGATGAAGTAAGACGCTTATGAAGCTCACTAACTAACAAGCTCAGAAAGATCTGTAATATTCTAAGTGACATAGTGGTCATCATCATCACTGTAATTACCTAGCCTAGTCTTCTCTGGATTTTTTCCTGAACTAAACTTTTATTTCCTTTTATGTTTGGAGTCTTTCACATGAAAACAGTCAACCATAAGCTAAACATATTGTTTCATACGATGGACTGATAAGTCCTCTCACTGATTACTCGGCGTCAATGACCTTCGATGTCAGGATGCCAGAGAACTTCAAATCATTCATTCATTCACTGATTACTCAAATCACAATCCTCCTATGACACTTAATACATAGAGAAATGCGGATCATCGTTGCCCTGCAATAAAACCCTTGAGAACATCCCGTATATATATACTGCTAAATAACCCCTTAATACTCAATCTCATGGGTAGGCAGCTGTGCTTTACTGGATCAAGTTAACATGAGAATCGAAAAGACAAAGCAGTGACAGTATATCTTCACTCATTGCCATGAGCTGAAATAATATCTCAACACCCCATTAGAAGGGCAAGAGTACTACAAGGAAAGAAAATGGGAATTTTTTTTCTTCAGGGTAGACATCAACATTCCAACAGCTCAATGGTCATATCAATGTAAAATTATTCTTATTTTACACTAAATCATTCTGTATACAAAAGTATGTTATCCCTTGATTTTATTATAACTGTTTTTCATAAGAAACTAGTTGAAGTGATATTCAGTATCAAATCATGCTGTGCTTATGAAAAACTGTTGGTATTTGAAAGCCAGGATGAAAAGATCTACAGCTTTCCTTCCAAGGTTTAGCAGACCCAAGAATACAATGAAATTAACGGCGAAAGTCTTACGTAATTTACATATAAATCTTGAATCTTCACAAGAGGAGCTCAGTTTAAGAGCTAGCTATTCATCTTTTCAATGCACCAATAAAATACAAAAAAAAAAAAATAATCAACAAACTAAACCAAGTTGAAATACAGTATTTGACTCTCATAAAGCTAAGCAGCTTAATAATAAACAACGATGTCTTCCATGATTCACACAAAAGGAATATGAGACAGAAAAAGTATAAAATACCTGCTTCATAAATATACTAAAGCTCCAACCATGTTTTGATGTAGAAAATAAGAATCGCCACTTTGACTGCAGATTCACAGGTAGAGCTCCATTCAGAAACATTACTTGAGCTGCTGACAACATTGTGGGCGATACCTGTAATGTACTGTAGTATCAGTAAAATATTATACCACATAATATTCAGATAAAAGTAATATAGTCTGCATAGAATAACTTTGGAAAAGGATGTAAACTAATTAAATACCATTTATATTATACATAATATATTATGTGTAATAACTCTTCCATTCTTCAACTCAGAAAACTAACTTTCCTGGATTCCCTAAGGGACCAAAACTGATCAGTAGTAAAACACTCAGTTCTGACTTACCACGGAATAACTTGCAAATATTTTTTTCTATTGTAATTCTATTCATATTGATTTAAGTTGAATAATTTTACTTTGCTGCTCATTTGGAAATTAAAATCAACATGATTATGAACAAAATGATGCACTAAAATGAGCTGAAAACATAAATTTCTTACTCTTCAAAAATAAGTTTTAATGGACAACCCAATTGGGCATTATTTTTTTCCAATTATTATAAGTATCATTACTTCCATTTATACCTACTATTGCATGGAAAAAACAGATGCAGAAAAAAAATACCAGAATTCTTACAATTATTTATACACATTTCATCATCATCTCCTACACCTATTGACACAAACGGCCTCGGTTAGATTTTGTCAGTTATCTCTATCTTGAGCTTCTAAATCCATATTTCTCCATTCATCGTCTCCTACTTTACGCTTCATAGTGCTCAACTATGTAGGCCGGGGTCTGCCAACTCTTCTAGTGCCTTGTGGAGTCCAGTTAAAAGTTGGATAAACTAATCTCTAAGGGGAGTGTGAAGAGTATGACCAAAACATCCAATCTACCCCACACCAAGATCTCCTCCACATATAGCACTCGAGTAATCTCTCTTATTTAGTAATACCTCTAGATACAAAATTAATTCATTCTAGAGTGGCACTCGATTAACCTCTCATTTGTAGTACTACCTCTAGATACGAAATTAATTCATTCTAGAGTGGCTTTCGTATCGGGATGTTTTCATGAGTCACGTTTTACATGTAAATTGACTGATTCATTCAAAGCCCTACAAAAACACAACATTAAATCTTATAATAGAGGTGTAATGTACTAACCACATTAAAATATAGCCAAATACTGTACTGTACATTTGAATAATTCAATACCCAACCAAACAATTAATACCTGTAAATTAAGTAATTATTAGAATAAAATGTAATAATAAGTGGAAAATAATGAAAATGTGGAACCTTACCTTTCGAGTGAGGCGATGTACAAAAGCGAAAGTGGCGGCAGAGGAGGATAAACGACAGAAAACTTTAACAAGTGGCAGAAAACAAGAATACAGTGATACCTCTGGATACGAAAGTTTCTGCTTACGAAAAATTCTGAATGCGAAAAGTGATTCGAAGATTTTTATGCCCCAGTATACGAATAAAATTTCAGGATACGAAAACCTTACGAGATCCCAACTCTTCGCCAAGAGTAATTTTAAAAAGCGCGCGCCGCCACACTTTGAACTTGGGTAGACTCACTTACAGCCTCCCGCTCACCCATTGGTTATCTCCCTACTCAGAGGCTAGCTGAAGCCATAAGATCCTGCTTTCCTATTGGTCGGCAACTATCCCACCTTGCTTACGCACGGGCGTTCATCTCTCTCTCTCTCTTTTCGTTCCGACCGCGGTATCATTAACAGATATTGTGTGCTTTTGCTTGTTTGACGTAGTGTTAATATACAGTACAGTGGAACCTCTACATCCGAACGTATCGACATCGGAATTTTCCAACATCCGAAGTAAAATTCGAGCAAAATTTTGACTCTACACCCGAATTTTATTTCGACACACGAAGTAAGCAATTTTCGTCGTACCGGTTGTATCCGAATTTTTTGACACGCGAAGTACAATTCGAACACGTTCCGACTCTACACCCGAATGTTTTTTTCGACACCCGAAGTAAACAAAACTCGTACGCGTAGTCGGTGCTCATAGCGCCTGAAGTGTTTTTTATTTCCGCCGATAGAAGGCAGCACATCGACCTCGGAGGGACGCACAATTAGCAGGGCTTGGGTCAGTCCTCTGTTCTCGTCGGCTTCTTGGGGTTGTGCACTGTGCGTTCTGCTTTAACGGTAATTTACGTAAAGTATGGGTCCTAAAAGGCTTAGTTTTGCCAGTGGTAGTGGTAGTGGTGAGAAAAGGAAGAAGGAAATGCTTTCTTTAGAAATTAAGCAGGAAATTATTGAAAAACATGAGCGTGGCGTCCGCGTGAGTGAACTTGCTAAACAGTATGGCCGTAATATGTCGACGATCTCAACAATCCTTAAACAGAAGGAAGCTATTAAAGCAGTGAAACCTTCTAAGGGGATCACCATAATTTCCAAACGCTGTACCCCTATCATAGAAGAGATGGAACGACTTCTACTAGTGTGGATTAAGGATAGAGAGATCGTTAGCGACACCATCACCGAGACCGTCATCTGCGAGAAGGCGCACGCCATCTTTACGGACTTGAAGGAGGAGAGCTCTGGGGGTGATGCTGGGGAGAGTTCAACCGAGCCTTCCTCAGATAATTTCAAGGCATCTCGTGGCTGGTTCGAGAAATTTAAGAAACGGTCCGGGATTCATTCAGTTGTTCGCCACGGAGAGGCTGCTAGTGCGGACACAAAGACTGCAGCTGACTTTGTCAAGAACTTCGAAAAGATCGTGCAGGAAGAAGGCTACGTAGAGCAGCAGGTGTTTAATTGTGATGAAACCGGGCTGTTTTGGAAGAAGATGCCCAGTCGAACCTACATCACTGCCGAAGAGAAGAAATTGCCTGGGCATAAGCCAATGAAGGATCGGTTGACTCTTGCCCTATGTGCCAACGCTAGCGGGGACTTTAAAGTCAAGCCCTTACTGGTTTACTATTCCGAGAACCCTAGGGCCTTTAAAGCACACAACGTCGATAAGGATCAGCTTCATGTTTTCTGGCGATCCAACTCGAAGGCCTGGGTCACTAGGCAATTCTTTGTACAATGGGTTAACCAAGTTTTCGGCCCTTCTGTGAAGAAGTATCTTCATGAACAGAAATTGCCTTTAAAGTGCCTGCTATGCCTTGACAATGCACCCGCTCACCCCCCCGGACTTGAAGATGATATCTTCGATGAATTCAAGTTCATAAAGGTGCTGTATCTTCCACCGAATACCACCTCTATCCTCCAGCCCATGGACCAGCAAGTCATCTCTAATTTTAAGAAGCTGTACACCAAGCACTTATTTAAGCAGTGCTTTAATGTCACGCAAAGCACCAACTTAACTTTGCGTGAATTTTGGAGGGGCCACTTCAACATCGTGCACTGCTTGAAGATCATAGATCAGGCTTGGGTGGGATTAACTCGACGGACCCTCAATTCTGCCTGGAAGAAGCTGTGGCCTGATGCAGTTTCTCCCCGAGATTTCGAGGGTTTTGACCCCGAACCTGATCCCGTGGTCGGTGCAGCGGAAGCCGTAGAGGAAATCGTCTCCCTTGGCAAGTCCATGGGTCTGGAGGTCGACGCAGATGACGTTACGGAACTCGTCGCCAAACATCACGACGAACTTACCACGGATGAGCTCAAGGAACTCCATGCTATGTCGGAGCACATGAGTGATGACGAGGAAGGGAGCGAGGAGGTAGAACATGTGTTAGGTTCGTCGCATATAAAAGAGGTGTTAGGAAAATATCAAGACGTGGTCGACTTCATCGACAAATACCATCCAAAGAAATTGCAGGTTGGTCGTGTAGTTTCTCAATTCGATGATGTTTGCCTAACTCACTTTCGAAACATTCTGAAAAGCCGTACCAAGCAATTATCTATCGATAATTTCTTTAAAAAAACTGCGAAGCGAACTCGTGATGAAGAGGATGTAAGTGATTCGAAGAAAACGGCAAAGAGTGAAGCGGAAGAAAGTGAAACAAAGAAAACGGAAAAGAGTGAAGCGAAATAAATTCAGTCAACTTCAAGTGTAGAGAGTGAAAGTGATTAAAATTACGTAATCATCAAAAAGAAAAAAAGAAAATGTAAAAAAATATATAAAATATAAAAATAAAAAAAAATAAGCTAAGTTATGTTAAAGTTCACTTAGTGTAAGTTAGAATAGGTTACGGTAGTGTACGTTTATCGTAGTTAACCTCTCTACCTCCTCGCCGCCCGTCCGTCTCCTCTCTGCGTAGCAAGACTAACAACACCTGCGCTGGAGTTTCTAAGGTAAAGTGACGCTAAAAACCCGTTTCTTATTTATCATTTTTTGCTAATTCTTCTTATTTACATGTCTATTCTTCTTATTTATCATTTTTTGCTAATTCTTCTTATTTACATGTCTATTCTTCTTATTTACATGTCTATTATCTAATTTAGTGTTCATTATTCTCATGGGAAAATTATGTGTAGTAGTTTATTAAGAAGTTATCATAGGTTTTTGGGCTCAACCACGGATTAATCCTATTTCAATGTATTCTTATGGGAAAATTCGTTTCGACATCCGAACATTTTCTACATTCGAAGTTGGTTCTGGAACGGATTAAATTCGTATGTAGAGGTTCCACTGTACATTCGTATGCCACGTGTTATCGTTGTTAAACATTCCTTACTGTGCACTGTACTGTATTAGTGTTTACTATACATAGTACTGTATATAACGTACGTAGTGTATTATATTACGTATTACTGTAGCCATGGGTCCAAAGAATGTTGCCGAAGGAAAGAAGAAGAAGACGATGCTCTCGATGGAGACGAAACTTGAAATCGTAAAAAAGTACGAGTCTGGCATGCGTTTAAGTGCGATCGCCAAGGAGTATGGCCGGAATCCATCTACGATAGGCACCATCCTGAAGCAGAAGGCGGCCATCAAAGCAGCGACACCTTCTAAGGGCGTCACTATTTTCTCCAACAAGAGAACCCACGTGCATGACGAGATGGAGAGGCTGCTTCTTGTGTGGATCAAGGACAAAGAGATCTCAGGAGACACCATCACTGAGACTACAATTTGCCAGAAGGCCTCCGCCATTTTCGGTGATCTCGTGCGTTCTCAGGCCGAAGAAGGGGCAGGAGAAGGAACATCCCAGCAGGAACCCCCAGTGTTCAAGGCTTCTCGTGGGTGGTGCTAGAAATTCAAGAAAAGGACTGGCATTCATTCAGTGGTACGGCATGGGGAGGCAGCCAGCTCGGACACGAAGGCCGCCGAAGCCTTTGTTAAAATGTTCGACGAGTTGACTCTGCAGGAAGGCTACAGTTCGCAGCAAGTTTTCAATTGCGACGATACTGGACTTTTTTTTGAAGAAAATGCCTCGTCGGACGTTCATCACGGCGGAGGAGAAGAGGCTACCCGGACATTAGCCTATGAAGGACAGGCTTACCCTTGCTTTTTGCGCAAACGCCAGTGGGGACTGCAAGATAAAGCCCCTGCTGGTGTACCATTCAGAAAATCCCCGAGCCTTCAAAGCCCACAAAGTCATCAAGGAGAACCTTCCCGTGATGTGGAGGGCGAATGCTAAAGCCTGGGTAACGAGGCAACTTTTCATTGATTGGGTGAATGTCTGCTTCGGTCCGACTGTCCGAAAATATTTGGAAGAAAAGCGCCTCCCTATGAAATGTCTGCTGGTGTTGGACAATGCTCCAGCTCACCCTCCTGGCCTCGAGGAATATCTTCTGGCCGAGTATTCCTTCATAAAGGTCCTATATCTACCGCCTTACACCACCCCTCTCCTCCAGCCCATGGACCAGCAAGTTATTTTAAAAAATTGTACACGAAGCATCTCTTCCAGAGATGTTTCCAAGTCACAGAGAGTACAAACCTCACTCTGAGTCATATCACGATGTTAAAGTGATCTTTCCAAAATTCACGCAAACTCATCGATCTCGCTTGGCAGGAAGTTTCGAGACGTACCCTGAACTCATCTTGGAGGAAGCTGTGGCCTGATGCTGTCTCTGCACGAGACTTCGAGGGGTTCGGCAAGCCTGGAGGCGAAGCCGAGATCGTTGACGATCCTGAACCAATTTAGCAGTCTGAGGTGGCTGACATCGTACATCTTGGTACGTCCATGGGGGTGGAAGTTAGCGCAGAGGATATAGATGAACTTATCGAGGAGCACCACGAGGAGTTGACGACGGACGACCTGAAGGAGTTGGAGACGATGCAAGTGAGTGATGTTCAAGAGCAGTTCTCTAGCGGTGATGAGGAGGATGTTACACCTTTGAAAACGGCAGACATCAAGGAAATTCTCGCATGTTTCCATAAAATGGCAGACTACGTCGAAAAGGAACATCCAGAAAAAGTTTATACCAACCGTGTGCTTCAACACTGCAATGACATTTGCCTAACGCATTTTAGAAATGTGTTGAAAAGTAGGCAGAAACAAGCTTCAATGGATAGTTTCTTATTAAAGAGGCCAGCGGTATTAGTAGGCCAAGACAAAGGTGAAAGTGAAGAAAAGAAACAGAAAAGAGGAAGGGATGAAGAATTAGAAGGTGAAAGTAAGGAAAAGAAACAGAAAAAAGAAAGTGATGAAGAAGTAGAAGAGATTTAGAAAATATGAAAAACGTAAAGTTATAAAAAAGCAAAAAAAAAAATTCAATTTTAAGTTTTATGTTACCATTAATTGTTAAAGTGATTTTTTCTTTCATTTTATAGTTTTCCATACGTAATGTTAAGTGTTAATTATTTCTGCCATTTTTTTATTTCGTAAAGTTTAAGTGTTAATGTGTTAAGTGTGTAAGTTACTGTACGTAGTCTGTCACTTGTTACGTTTTCTGCCTTATGCCATCCTCCTCTGCCGCGACTTCGCTATCGGACATCGTCTCAATCAAAAGGTAAGTTTCAATTTTTTGTTACACTAATTAACTGTAACCTTTTTTTCAGAGTATCAATCCTTAATTTAGGTGTACGTACAGGTAACAATACACCTTCACTGATCCAAATGCTTTACATACAGTACCGTAACTTTTATACAGTAGTAAAGAAAACGGACCGTTTTTCTTAGGGCTTGGGGGGATAACTAGGCTTTAACTACATTATTGAATACAGTGAACCCTCGCTACTTCGCGGTTCGACCATCGCGGATTCACCACTTCGCGGATTTTTTCCATAACCCATATATATACAGTAATATATATATATATATATGTATGCATGTATTTATGTATATATGTAGGTATGTATATGTGTATACATATAAATATATATATATATATATATATACACACACACACATATATATATATATATATATACATATATATATATATATATATATATATGTATATATATATATATATATATATATATTATATATATATATATATATATATATATATATATATATATATATATATATATATATATATATCTAAAGTAGGAAGATGTGATGTAGTTCTAAGGGAAAAGTATGGGAAATATGTCTGGGTAATAAGCAAAGCTCTACCTCCAGTTTGTTTCTACATTATGATCAGAGATAAATGTAAACAAAACCATGGTTGCCATTTTTTATCGTGCTTTTTAGCATGTTTAGGAAATGCATGATATAAAATCACCTTTAATATTTGTGCCTGTTTTAGTTTAGGGTACTGTAGTACATGCATTAAGTGTTCTGTACATTAAAGGGTAGTTTGTTAACAGTACTACGTACAAGGGAAGGTTTTAAAAGTCTGAATATACATGTTGAATAAATAGGTAAATATGGTGTCACTACTTCGCGGATTTTCACCTATCGCGGCCGCGACTGGAACCTATCTACCGCGATAAACGAGGGTTCACTGTAATCTCATAGTGGTTTCTGGAATGGATTAGGCTGTTTTTTAATGGTTGGATTAATTATTGAATGATAGAAATGGCTGCATTGCATGTTTATTACTACAGTTTAGCGTGTTTATGGAAGAAAAGGTGTCTTCTCGTAAGGCTTGGAACGGATTAGGCTATTTACATGTAAAACGCGACTCAGGATACAAAAAAATCAGGATACGAAACCGTATCCTGAACGGATTACTTTCGTATCCTGAGGCATCACTGTACTTAAATTTACGAGAAATATTAACAAATGACAAAAAACATTAACACAACTTTACGATACTCATTAACAACTGGAAGAAAACATAAACACAACTTTAACAAGAACTTAAAAATTAAATTTCCTTTTATTGCATTTTTCTCATCATTTAATTGTCTTTTACTTTACGTTTTGTACTTTCAAAATTTAATGAATTCATTTATCACTTTCAATTTTCTGTTTTTTTCATATAATTTTGAGCTTCCTCTTGGCATACTAATGGCCTCTTTAAAAAAAAAACTCCCCGGATACGACAAAAAAGGATAATAGTAGTTTTACTTGTCGAGAACTTAAATCCATTCATATCGGCCCACGGAATAATTTTGTCAATTGAGAGTTGTAGTTTTCTCTCTACCATTGCCATTCTAGCTCAAGCAGATGATATGGTGAGATCACCCATAAATAATGCTGAGAGATCATTATTTCTGGGCTCAACCTGTGCTGGCCAGTGAAATGCTCCTAAAGCACCATTTCTAAGGAATATAACTGCTAAAATATTACCAGAGAAAAAATGCATAGGAATGCTAGGTTGAACTAGCTCGCTCACCTATTGGTGTCGGTATAATCTAGGGCGTAATATAATATGACCAGAGGTCTCGTACCATTTAGATATCTCCTCTTCAAAATCCCTCAATAGTGAGGTGCGGATCAACCTCCCCTGCCGGGCAGACTAGTACTACTAACTCTACCCACGCTTGCCCATCACTCCATTTTAGCACCAGTTACGTAAGTTGGTTGTTTTTACCTCGGTGTATTTTGGATTACTTTTCTTTTTCTACACATCGAAGGCTGAATCCCAAGTTACTCCATCGAAGTTAAGTACTTTATCCATGAGTTTCAAGTGTGAATGGGCAGTGTAGCCTTTGTTTTATTAATTCAGAAGTGATTTATAGTGAATAGCGTTCCCGTTCTAACCGTTCGTGGTTCCACGGTCCTGCCCTTTCTCGCTAGTTCGTTCGTTATTACTTTCATCATTGTCATTCGTTCGAACTTTTTAGGAGAATTTTACCTTTACACCGATTATATGCTTTCAACTTAGCGTATCATTATTATTATACTATGGTATCAGTGTTACGTATCATTAACCCTTTGACTGCGAAAAGCGAGTATACTCGAAAATTAAAATTTCTCCCTTAACTGCGAAAAGCGAGTTTACCCCACGGCGGCGAAAAAACTTTTTGAATAGCGCCGCCGATACTTTTGACATTCAAGTGTACGCTGAAAACGTTTGCTGTCCAGTAGGTGCTGCCATCTAGTGACCAGAAGACGAAACAAAACGTAAACAAAACAGGTGTTATCAGCTGATGCGACGATGTTCACGTTGTTTACAAACATCAGGTTTTAAAGGTATGTATTATTTATTTCAGTAATAATTTATTTATTCTAAATAGTTCTTGAATATAAGTAGACTATAATAAGTCTGACTAAATCATCAATAAGTGTAAAATATGGTGTAATAGGAGGTAATATGAAGGGCATCTCTTCAAGCCTAGTAAGCCAATTTTACTGTAAGTTGGCCAACTTCGATTATGTTATGATAGGCTTTGTGTATAGGCCTGGACTTATTATAATGGTAGAATATGATAGTGTCTTCAAATATGTGATAATATGCGAATTGTAAAGACAAATCATAGGCTACCGGTAGGCTACATACTACTCACCTCTCTCTCTCTCTCTCTCTCTCTCTCTCTCTCTCTCTCTCTCTCTCTCTCTCTCTATATATATATATATATATATAATATATATATATATATGTGTGTGTATATGTATATGTATATATATATATATATATATATATGTATATATATATATATATATATATATATATATATATACATATATATATATATATATGTATATATATATATACTATATTATATATATATATATATATATATATATATATATATATATATATATATACATACATATATATATATATGTATATATATATATATGTCTAGTAGCTATAAATGTAATTTCTTTATAAGGGTATGCTAATTTTATTTTTACTTTCAGGGTCACCTATAATGGCTTCAAAAAGGAAGAGGTGTGCATCACAACGGGAGATTGCTGATATTCTTGCAGAAGAAGACTCAGAAACAGAAGATTTATTTTTACAATCTAAGAAAGGGGTAAGGGAAGTAGATAAACCATCTTTGCAAGCTCAGTACAATAAATATATGGGAGGGGTAGACCTTTTTGATCAATTCTGCTCAACCTACACCTTCAATCACCGTAGCAAAAAGTGGTATCAGACACTCTGGCATTTTGTGATTGAAGTTGCTCTTGTAAATTCCAAAATTAGTTACAACTTGCAAAATAGAAAGAAATTGACCCAAGTTGTGTTTAGACAAGAGGTAATAAAAGGATTGTTAGAAGGATATAACACAAAGCCAAGAAGAAAGAATGTTGTTAGGGACTTGGTGGAAAATAAGAAGTACCTACCTAACCTAATTGTAGTGTTTGTTCAATATTGCCATCTCAATGTTGCAAAAAAGGAAAGGGACATATAAGAGGAAGCAGACATCATATTTCTGTAAACAGTGCCCACAAAACCCTCCTCTTTGTGTTGTCCCCTGTTTTGAAATTTTTCATACTGTGATGAATTATAAGAAAACATGTAAATGTATGGATGAAAAGAAGTAAATATGTCTTTTTTGTCAATTGTTTGTAATTTTTTCATATTTTTTGTAATAAAATTTTACTTCCATAACTTTTCTGGTTTTATTAACACTTTTGTGATTTTCCAAAATATGACAAAATTTGTACTAGTTTTGAATCAAAATTTAAGTACATAATCATAACCATATTTCAGTATATTTCATTAATTTAGTTATTTTTCATCATAAAAAACATATTCCAACCCATTTTACATGTCAATTGTGATGATGAGCAATTTCGTAATTTTTTGAAAAAGTGCGTTTTTTTGGGTAAAAATGGTAAAAAATGTGTTAAAAACAAAAAAATATAGAGTTTAAGAGTCATGAATAGATGGAAAACATTGTTTCCAATATCAGGGTTACTTAGAAATTAATTTCTACAAACTTCAAAATTTGCTGGCAAATTACGTTTTTCGGAGACAAAATCCTCCCAACACTACGCAGCCAAAGGGTTAAGGCTTCAGTTATGTTGGCATGCCTGCCTTCGTGCATATAGTGGGTAGCGTTCCCGCGGGAACTGTTTTGCTATTTTTTCTAGGAGCATTACACTTTGATGTTATAAATGACTATTAGTTTTATTTTCACCACATAGTTTTACGTTTTGGTTCGAGTGGGACTCTCGCGTGCTCTTTATTTGTGTTACTGTTCGGTATCTACCCGCTTCGAGTAGTAAGGTTGGTACCCCTATTTTCCATCTTCCAAGATGACGTCATGCTTCCTCCCTTGCCACTCGCTCGAGTCCCCTCTCTGCCATATTAACTTTGCATGCCTAGCCTTTTTTACGTGATTACGCTTTTTTCATTATTTACTTTCAAGTATTTATAACAGTTCATACTGTTTTTATCATCACACACTGTTATGATCATAATTTTGGGATTTTCCATGTTGTGTTGAGGGGATCTCCAGTTGGTAGCCCGGCCTACCACCACCTGTCCCACGTGATTCCCCTGTACCCCCCCCTCCACCCCTCCCAGAGCATGTCTCTCCTCTCACTCGATGGTTGTTGGTTATGACAATACGGGCCAAGCATGCTTGTTCCTCAGTCTTACCTCAACATTCCGACGTATTGAGGACCGAGATTATCTCACGGTGGGTATTACATAGTCTCATTCATCCCGGGCGGTTCTCGTCCCCCCCCCCCCCCCCCCCCCCCCCCCGTCGTTTTGATTGGCCATCAGTCAGGGGAGGGGGGAAGGTCGGGGCCGCCGGGGACTATATCACGTGCCCTATCCATGTAATCGGGCAGTATACCTAACACCTTCTTGGTATGGCTTTTGCTTTTAGCTTAATGGAATTAGGAATGAGACTTATCTATATGTTAGGAGTGTCCCCATCATACGGTACCTCCTGCCATTTTCGTTCGTGATATATTATTAACCTACAATCATAGCATTCTACACGAATCATTACCTTCGTCCCGGTACGCCCGGTAGTCTCGTTGGTGGATCCCTTGGCTCCCCCAGCATTCTCCCACCGTACCCTCCCGTCATCAGACATTGGGGCCTCCGGGCTTATAATACTGCCGGATCTGATGACACTGACACAGTTTATGATTCCAACTCTCCCTACGGGAACCCTACACTCTCACGGACGTTAATGTATAAGATCATAATAATCGGAGTTTTTTATCATAAGTATTCTAAGGATGTAACTTTAAGTTTACTTTAAGTTTACTTTAAGTATTTCTGTTCCCAGCCCGGGACTATTATTTTTTACTATTTAATCCCTTATTTATACATCCTTTTCTCATCCCCGGCTCTCGCGGGGTTCCTCTTGGAATAGTCTAAGGTTCTCTGCATGTTTAGTCTAAGACTAGGCATTTTGCTTTAATTTCAAGGTCAGGATCCTCTGGGGTCCCTTCTAGAGATATTAAGAAGGTGTTCATAGACTATTCCTTTTTACAGGTGGTCCGCTGTCGGATGACAGCCTGCGTGGCCGTCCTTCACCAGCCCTGCGGACATGAGGTCTGTAGATCTCATGCCGACTGTGGGATTCAAATGGATGACCTGATAGTTTGGCACCCCGACAAATGCCTTGTCTGTTACGACCTTGTCTCCACCCTCTCTTCGGAATCAGTGAGTCCTCTATAGGTCATTTTGTCTACTTACATTCCTCTTGCCTTATATAATGAACCTTTGGTTATCATTTCCCAGCTCCGTCTCCCGGGTTTACTAACCTTATCCCCGTTCTTTCAGAGTTCTCAAGCGGCTAAGACCACAGCAAGAGCCACCTTGAAAGTTTGGGTAGGCAGCTTCGCCCGAAACGTTAAGGCCAAGAAGCCTTACGTCCTTTCTGAAGATTACTGCAACCTGATCTATCCCAACACAAAATCTTCTGCAGCAGTGCCTAAAGAAGTGGCAGCCCCTATTATTGCCGACATTACAGCAACCCTGGACCTTGCTCTCGATCAGGATACTGACCTCGGTGTCGACCCCGACCCCATTGAGGACAATGTTGCAGCTTTGAATCTGGACTTGGAACCCATGGTTTTGGACGAACCAGAGACAGGTAAGGAGGTAGGTGAGGCAGATGGGTCCGGCGCTAAGATCCCTCTTCTTAGCCCTTCTTTTTCTTCGGCATCTAATACTTCTTCCTTTCTAGGTTTTGATGAGAACCGTGAATCTACCCCAAGATCACACCCGGTTCCTCCCAAGGTTAAGTCTCAGAAGAGACCCTTTGTTAGGACTCGCAAGAATCCTACACTTCCCAAAACAACCAAGTCCAAGAAGACTTCCCTCTCCGGAGCCCCAAGTGGCTCAGCTAGCACCTCCTCTACTTCTCAGGACCCGGGAGTGCAGCCAACTTCCTCAATTGCCCCGGCCAACTTCGACCCGGTGGCTCTCTCTAATATGATGTCAAGGGTTGTCGCAGAACAGATTAGCTCAATGCTATCTGCCGTTACCAGGAGACTGGACACCTTAGAAGGAGGACTGCCTCAACAACAGCAGTTCCTCATCCCGGACGCCTCAAAACTCCCGCCTTTCACTGAAAATAACCCGTGGAAAATGGCGCTCCACTGCCCTTTCACTGACGGTATGTTGACCATTGAAGGCTTTGGAACCTGGCCCATTGAGGACTTTGAATTCTTCCCTCCCGGCCTTCAATTCCCCTTCCCCGGCTTCGCCCGGCTAACGGAAGAAACTCTTGTCCGGCTAGATAAGGTCCCTAAGGAGACCGTTATCTTCCCAAAAGAACAGGCTCAGTCTGTTTGGGTTAGAAACCTGAACGAGTGGGGTTGCACGAACACCATGCTGACTCCCCACAAGAGCACATACACTATGTTTCTTGTGGACGAGCAGACACCTACTCCTTGCGTCACCAAGATGGTGGACTTAGCTCTTCAAGCAGTGGCCGAAGACAAACCTTTGCCCCAGCTTTGGGAGACAGACCCTACATCTCTTCTGCTCCCATCAGATAACGAATGTTGGCTTAACATTCAGTCAACATTTACCTCTGGTAAGTTATCTGCTGATTGTGCGTCGACGCAATTTAGCGAACGACTTCCAAGACTTCCCGAAACCTTAATTCGACTCGAGTTCGAGTCCCGGTCTCGGTTTAGCAGGAGCCTAAACATCTCGACGATGGCGGAGATGTTTTCCCTTAACTTTGATGAGGAACACGCTTTTAATGTCATGACAAAGGCCACCTTACAATCCTTGTTATCGGATTGCTATGACTTCTTGGTAGCCAGAAGATGTTGCCGTAGGCATGTTCTATCAGAGGCTACTATCCGCCATGAGCCAAATAAGCTCATTAAAGCCTCCGCTTGGGGTCCAGACCTGTTTCCGGAGGACATGGTCAACTCGGTGTTAAGCGAAGCTGCCAGGGTGAACCAGAGCCTCAAGGTCCGTTGGGGTCTCACTCCCAAACGGAAGTTCGAACAGTCAAACGTTCAATCCCGGGGCAGGAAAAGGCTACGTCCTTATAGCTCTGCCCAGTTCTGCCAACCTCTCCAGGTAGTCCAGCCAGTCCCGGTTGCTCAGACCATCCAACCCTCAACCTCCAAGCCTCAGCCCCAAGAGGAATATGTTCTCGTCCCTAAAAGCCAAGTGGCTTCGAGTTCGTTCACCTCACCGGCTTATAACCCTGCCTATGAGTCCCGGGGTTCCTCTCAAGGATACCAGCGAGGCAGGGGCCTTGGTTCAAGAGGCTCCTTTCAGAACAAAGGCAAGGGGAGATATTTCTCCCGTGGAAAGGGATCACGCGGAGGCCGTGGCGGAAAATCCTCGAACTACTGAGATTCTTCAGGTAGGAGGGAGGCTTTATGCGTTCAGGACTCGCTGGAGGTTCAGTCCCTGGGCCTTCAGCATAATTTCCAAGGGCCTGGGGTGGAGTTGGATAGAAGGGCCTCCTCCACCGAACAAATTCCATCAACTCCCGACACCGGATCTGACTTTGTTTACCCAGGATCTATTGCGCAAGAACGCGATCAAAGAAACAAAACATCTGAAGTTTCAAGGTCGCTTATTCAGCGTCCCGAAAAAAGACTCAGACAGCCGGAGAGTCATCCTCGATCTTTCCCGGCTAAACTTGTTCATTCAATGCGACAAGTTTCACATGCTTACCGTCTCGCAGGTACGGACCTTACTTCCCCTTGGGCCGTCACCACCTCCATCGATCTTACCAATGCTTACTATCACGTTCCAATAGCGAGACATTTCCGCCCATTCCTAGGATTCAGACTAGGCAACAAGGCTTACACGTTCAAAGTGATGCCTTTCGGGCTCAACATCGCACCCAGAATTTTCACGAAACTGGCGGAATCTGTCATTCTAGAACTTCGAACCCAAGGGGTCCAAGTCGTCGCATATCTGGATGATTGGCTAATCTGGTCAGACAACGTCGAGGATTGTATCAAAGCGACAAATAAAGTGATCCAGTATCTTCAGTCTCTGGGATTCCAAATAAATTTCAGAAAGTCCCGCCTAACACCGGAGACCAAGTTTCAGTGGCTGGGATTACAGTGGGACCTACGCTCTCACACCCTATGTCTTCCCAGGTCCAAGAGAATAGAGATTGCGAAGAATACCAAACGCTTTCTTGGGGAAAAGATAATATCCAGAAGGAATCAAGAAAAGATCCTAGGATCCCTGCAATTCGCTTCAGTGACAGACCTTCTTCTGAAAGCGAAACTGAAGGACATAAACCGGGTTTGTCGCTACAGAGCGAACAACAAATTTCGAGTCAAGAAGACCCGTCTTCCTCCCATTCTTCGGAAGAGGCTTCTCCCATGGACAACCACCAAGAGCCTGTCGAAATCGGTCCTGCTTCCACATAAACGTCCTAGAAGCCATGGCGGTCTTACTAACTTTAAAACGTCTTTCCCCGGCCAAGAAGCAACACCTGAGACTAGTTCTCGACAACAAGGTTATAGTCCGTTGCCTAAACAGGGGGGGGCTCCAAGTCAGGCACCACCAACCATGTGATGGTAGCAATTTTTTCCCTAGCAGCCTCAAACCAATGGCACCTATCAGCTGTCCATCTGGCTGGAGTTCGGAACGTTGTGGCAGATGCACTCTCAAGGACGACCCTGTTGGAGTCAGAATGGTCACTAGATCGAAAATCGTTTTAGTGGATCCTCTCCCAGGTACCGGACCTCCAGGTAGATCTCTTCGCGACGGAGTCCAACCACAAACTGAAATGTTATGTGGCCCCCAACCTGGACCCTCGGGCTTACGCCACAGATGCCATGTCTCTGAACTGGAACACCTGGGAAAGGATTTATCTTTTCCCACCGGTGAACCTATTGATGAAAGTGCTGGACAAACTTCGAACCTTCAAAGGTTAAGGAGCCCTGGTGGCCCCCAATTGGCACAAGAGCAATTGGTTTCCTCTTTTACTAGAGCTGAGTCTTCGCCCTCGCCAGATTCCCAACCCGACTTTGACCCAAATAGTACAAACGCGCACTGTGTTCGCTTCCTCAAACATTCGGAACGTCCTAACTCTATGGACTTCATGAAGTTTGCGGCCCACAAAGGGGCTAACATAGATCCCCAGAATACTTTATTCTTAGAATCAGATAAGAGAGACTCCACTCTTCGTCAATATGACTCAGCGGTCAAAAAACTAGCAAAGTTTTTGAAGGATTCTAATGTTGTCTTTATGACATTAAACCTTACGGTTACCTTTTTCAGAACCTTGTTTGAGTCAGGTTTGGCAGCTAACACTATTACTACCATTAAGTCTGCCTTGAAGAAAATTTTTCTGGTCGGTTTTAATATAGATCTAACAGACTCATTGCTAGCTTCAATTCCAAGAGCTTGTGCCAGACTGAAACCATCCATTCGTCCTAACTCGGTTTCCTGGTTTCTCAATGATATCCTCAAACTGGCATCAGAAACCATCAACGACTCATGTGAGTATATACCTTTACTCAGAAAAACTCTATTCCTTATGAGTTTAGCATCCGGCGCTAGAATTTCGGAATTAGCGGCCTTGTCAAGAGATCCAGGCCACATTGAGTTCCTTCCATCAGGAGAAGTTTTCCTCTCTCCAGATAAAGTCTTCTTAGCCAAAAATGAAGACCCTCAGAACAGATGGTCCTCCTGGAAAATTATCCCGCTCCCTCAGGATCCTTCCCTGTGTCCTGTTACCACTCTAAAGTCCTTTCTATCAAGGACTTCCTATAAGACCTCAGGACCCTTGTTTGTCAGAGAACAGGGAGGGACTATAACTTTAAAAGGGATCAGACAAAAGATTTTGTATTTTATCAAGCAGGCTAATCCTGAGTCTTTCCCTCACGTCCATGACATAGGGGCGGTAGCAACCTCAATAAATTTTTTCCATCACATGAACTTTGCAGATCTTACTAAATATACCGGATGGAAATCCCCGTCAGTGTTCCGGCGGCACTATCTTAAACATTTAGAGGCCCTTCAGCTCGCTACCGTAGCCGCAGGGAGCGTGGTACCCCCCGAACAAATTAATTCCTAATTAATTCCTGAATGTACTATATCTTGCCATCTTCTTCCTCTTACCTGCCTCACTTACAGTTCCTACCTGTGTTCAGTTTGTTATGTCACACCCATGGGTGTCCCCATGTCTTAGATATTGTTTATCTCTTATTATTAATTGTCATATTTACATTTTGTCCTGCGAACTGTATTTCTTTTATGTCCAGTTTTATATGGTTTTATCTATGACATTCTGACTTCAGATCCAATTTTGATTTCAAGTTTTATTTTTACATTTTGTCATCCCTTCCTGGGATATTGTACCCTGTCAGTTTTTGATGTTATAAAAGACTATCGTCTACTACTACAACTCTTGATTAAACTACTGTTATGTTATGTTGATTTTAATTCGTTCCCTTATATTTACTGAAGTTTGGGTTCGTTTCTCTAGTACTATTTCACTGGCCGGCACAGGTTGAGCCCAGAAAAGGGATTTTGACGAAGGAAAAATCTATTTCTGGGCGAGAGACCTGTGCTGCCCAGTGAACCCACCCTAGTTGTCCCCCCCTGATCAGACCCCAAACTTAGGGGGGCTATAGGGAGTGCTGGGCAAGCGTGGGTAGAGTTAGTAATACTAGTCTGCACGGCAGGGGAGGTTGATCCGCACCTCACTATTGAGGGATTTTGAAGAGGAGATATCTAAATGGTACGAGACCTCTGGTCATATTATATTACGCCCTAGATTATACCGACACCAATAGGTGAGTGAGCTAGTTCAACCTAGCATTCCTATGCATTTTTTCTCTGGTAATATTTTAGCAGTTATATTCCTTAGAAATGGTGCTTTAGGAGCATTTCACTGGGCGGCACAGGTCTCTCGCCCAGAAATAGATTTTTCCTTCGTCAAAATCCCTTTATTATCATTATTTCTGGGTCGACCTGTGGCGGCCGGTGAAAAGGGTCCTTCTAATATACACTTTTCTGATAAAACCTTCCAATTATACCAGCGAAAGATAAAAGCATGGAATGCAGAGGTTACTACCCTCGCGCGAGCACCTTGTGGGTGTTGTGTTTAAAGCAAAGGCGCGTGAAAACCACTATTCACAGGCTGTCTTCCATTTAGCTAATTCCTTCGTCAAAGGGATGGGCCGGTACAGAGGCACCAGCTATGCTACCAGAGCCACGCCACCCACGCCCCGACGCGAGCGCCATCTGAACAACATCCTTCTACTTTGGACTTGCTAGCGTGTGTGTATAATTTTGTGCTCTCGGCGTTTCCACTTTGGTGGATTTATTTCGTCATGACCGTAGCTCCATCTTCACCCATTCCAATGTTAAGTACCATAGTTTGTTTTGACAGCTTTTTGTAGTACCGGGCATTTGTTCTCTTCTCAGTATAGTCTGTTTTATCTCTACCGGCTGGGCCCTCCGCGTCGTCGGCGGCCATTGTTGTTTTGCCTTGTCTTGCTGGGAGTTCATGTTAGTCTTGCCCGTTTGGTACTCTGTCAGTTAGGTTCTTGGTTAAGTCCCTGGCCTTATGCCTTTTTGAACCATTATTAGTATTGTTGTTATTATTTTCCCATGGTACTTTTTGCTAGCAAGTCCAGTCTGCGAACAAGAATAGCGTTCTGGCTTTAATATAGTTTAGTACCCGCCCCGCGAGGCGTTTGTCAGTGGACTATATCCCTTTAAATTTGGTTTTAGCAGACGTTATTCTTCGTTCGTAGTCTTGTATTTGATGTTACAATTTTAATGTTATACGTTTATAATTTTGTTGTGTGCTTATTAAGTTCTGATATTGTAACCAGGAGGGCGAGAGATTGGAGTTCCCGTTTTCTGTACTCAGTCACGAGTTACCCCTTTCTCTCGTTTTCTTTCTTAACCTCGGGTGTGTGAGTGGATTTCCCGTTTTCCGTTTTGTACGTTCAACGAGTTCTCCCTCCCCCCTCTCCCTCTACGGGTATATGATATCTTACGAGTTATTTAGTTTGTGGTTACTATTGAAATAGTTAGCGTTATTTAATAGGTCCCGTTACTGTGTGAGTTATTGTTTTGGGATGTCATTAGACATCCCCCCCCCCCGTTCCCCTCGTAGTTCCGTCCTCTCCCCGTTACGGCTTGGGAGTAGGATCTGAACATTCATCCACTCCCCCTTGAGTTCTACTCCGCCATGAGGGATACTCAATGAGTTTGGAACTATTGTTATATATTGTTTAGATACAACCCTCTGGGAGGGCCTACATATATTGTTTAGATACGACCCTCCGGTGGCCCTTACTCCACTCTCAGGCCACGGCCATATCCACACAAATATCCATTTCTGGGCTCAATCCCTGTGCCGCCCAGTGAAATGCTCCTAAAGCACCATTTCAAAGGAATATAACTGCTAATATTACCAGAGAAAAAATGTATAGGAATGCTAGGTTGAACTAGCTCGCTCACCTAATGGTGTCGGTATAGACTGGGGCGAAATACCAGAGGTCTCGTACCATTTAGACTTCTCCTCTTCTAAATCCCTCAATAGTGAGGTGCAGTTCAACCTCCCCTGCCTCGCAGACCAGTACTACTAACTCTACCCACGCTTGCCTTTCTAGCACCTATACGTATAAGTCCGTGTTTTTTCTCGTGTTTACCATTGGATTTATCATCAACTTTCTCTCGATGGCCGATTCCCAAGATACCCCATCGAAGTTAAGTACTTTATCCATGAGTTTTAGCGAGATTGGGCAGTGTAACCTTTGTTTTTATTAATTGAGAAGTGTTTATATATGAGCGGCGTCCCCGTTCTTACTTTCGTCTCTGCCCTTTTTCTCGTTAGTTCGTCCGTCATTCATATTCGTTCGAACTCTTAGGAGTTTTTTCCTTATATTTATTTAGTACACCGACTTTATGCTTTCATATAGCATTTATTTTATGTTATCCTATGATATCAGTGTTAGCGTTTCATCAGGAGTAGGTTATGTTGGTATGCCTGCATTCGTGCATGTTGGTGGATAGCGTCACCATTGAGATTGTTTCGCTAGTTCTAGGAGCGTTAAAGACGACAATCTCACTGATTATTATTAAACCTTTTAGTTTTATTACTCTCCACCTAGTTTTACATTTGGTTCGAGTGGGACTCTCGCGTATTTTGTTGTTTTTACTGTTCGATCTACCGCTTCAGTAACTAGGTTGGTACCTGTAAGTTTACTTGTGAACGAAGGTTCTGGAGTGGGAGGTGAGACCTTCCGGACTCACCAGTGGTAGCTTATACACCCCCCCCTGGAACCCCCCCAAGCGGCGGCGCGAGCCCTAAACCACGCCCCCTTGGGCGGAGTTACCAGAGACGAGCGGGTTGACTCGGCAATGGAAGTCACATTTTTGAAGTTGTAATAGAACAAAAAATAACACAGAAGTGGTTGAGCTTACCTTGGTAGTGCAAGTTATGAAGGAATTACTGTGAAGGTGCAAATTGTTGGACATAAAGGTCTTTTTACTAGTAAATTCAATCTTCTTGTGCTCTCTTGGTTGATATGAATATTGAAAGATTCCAGTTAGTTTGTTTTCTGTGGAATAATAGTGATTGTATGTGTGTGTTCTTGTATATAGCCTACTCTGTTGAATTATGAAGTTGTTAGAATATTCCCTCCTAAGTACTGTACATGGTCTCCTCGGCTCACGGGGGAAGGGTTGGAGGGTGACCCAGACTTTGAGTCCGGAAGGTCTCACCTCCCACTCCAGAACCTTCGTTCACAAGTAAACTTACAGTTCTGGAGAGGGAGGTCTCAACCTTCCGGACTCACCAGTGGTAGCTAGGCAGATGCTTCAGGGGGCTTGAAGATGAAGTCCAGCGACCACAGCATCGAAAGCTCCCTGTAAGCCGAGGAGAGCATAGTAAGAGCTGAAGACAGAGTCGCTTCTCCAATTCATTCTGGACATGATTTCTTGTATCGATACTCCATTGTATAGCAGTCTTGATGAAGCTTGCCCCCTTATAGAGTGAAAATTTGTTGACTGTTTAGTTGCATTTGGGTCGGCTCTGAAAATGCACTCCCTAAAAAGTTGTCTCATTTTTTGTAGAGACATTATCTTGAAGTGTTCATCTAGCCATATGTGGTCTTTCCTGTCTATGTTTCTTTCCATACAGACTTTGTTGGTGTATTCCAAATAGAAGTTCAATTGTCTGACTGGACATATTTTTGGTCTGTTAGGAAGCTTCCTAAAGCTGATCTCTACTGGCGTGTAGTTGTTCTTTTGGTTTTTGGCCATGAAGGAAGGGTGGTTCCGTAAGACAATGTGTTCTGGGGTGAAGGTGCTCCTGGAAATGCTGAGATTGTTAAATTGATTAGCTCTTAAAGGGCAAGCTAAGGCTACTAGGAACAAGGTTTTCTGTGTCAGTAGTAAGGTAGAGTTATCTTTCGTGGTGTTGAGAAATGAAATTACTTTGTCTAGATCCCAGCCAGGGAACTGGTGAGAATTTCTAGGTTTCCTTCTATTAACTCCTGATATCATTGCTTTGACATATTTGTCCTCTGCAAGACAGTAACCTGGGAAATAGCCTGACAAGATAGGACCTAAAGCTGCTCTGTAGCTCTTCAGGGTGTTGTAAGACAGACCCTTGTCTATAAGGTGATTGAAAAATAAAATAATTGCTAACAGGGGAAATTTGTTGTCTCTTCCATACTCCTTGTGAATGAAACTTTTAAAAATGTTGTATAGGTTTTCATACTTGTGCAAGGAGCTGTCCCTCAAGCTGACAGCAATTTTGGAGCAAACCTCAGGAGGAAAGACGTTAGGGAGCTGATCCTTTAAATTTTGAAGGCGATCAAAGTTGATTGGAGCTTTGCTGAGGGTGAGATACAATCCTTGAGAACTATCTGGTAGTCTTCGATCTTCACAATGTATCGTTTGTGCTGCTTCGCGACTGACTTCACTAATGGAATCCATGGTTCCGTCCCCTGCGATATGGTGCAGAAAAGCATATTATTATTGCATTCTTTATTGATTTTAAAAGCTACTTTGTGTAGTAAGAATCCTGGTGGAAAGGCATAGAGGGGTGTTGATCCCTTCCAGCTAATCGTAAGTGCATTATTGCTGATGGCTTTTTGATTTGGAAGAGATGAACAGAACTTTTTGCACTTAGTATTGAAACCATTTGAGAACAGATCTATTTCTGGGGTGAAATTGAAGTCAGAGCAGATTAAGGAGAATAGACTGTCACTGAGGGAAGTTTCTGTGTGAATGGAACCCAGGTCCCTGGAAAGTGAGTCTGCGATGGTGTTACTTACTCCCCTGATCCATCTGGAATTTATCTGTATGTTGTGATCCTTCATGGTACTAAGTATTTTCCTGACTAGTTCATGGGCTAACTTGTTTCTGATACTACCCTGTTTCTTTATCCAACAATTAGTAACCTTTGAATCAACATGTATTAAGACTACCTTGTTGTATAACCTTGTGATGAAGTGTTCCAAAGAATAGAAGCAAGCTAATAACTCTCTTACATTGATGTGAAGGGAGGATTCTTCATTTGTCCAAGTTCCATTTATTGAGAGCATATTACCCGCTATTACTAATGCACCTCCCCAACCCTGGTTGGAAGCGTCAGTGAAAAGTTCTGCATCTATCTGTGGTTTTGGAATGTTAATCTCTCTGTACATTTGTCTCTGTTCCCATGGCTTTAGGTATTTTTTGAAGGTGTGGGGAATGATTTTGTACCCTGAATTAAAATAACTGTGGTACCTGTGGAGATATTTAAGATGGAATCTTCCCAAGCTTGTATAGGATGCACTAAAATTTAAAGCTCCGATTAACATTTGATAGGAATGCAGGTCGGATTTAACAGAGTTGGAGAAAGCTTTGGCCAATTCGACACACTTCTCTATGTTTTTCCCACTGGGATTCATAGTTTTCTTAATCATATTGTAATGCACTCCTAAAAATTCGATTCTTTGAGTCGGTTCAATTGTAGATTTTTTAAGTGAGATATTCCATCCTAAGTCTGACAAGATCTTAATGACTAGCTGAATGTGATTTTTACATTTTACATAATCTTTTGCTAATATGAGAATGTCATCAAGATAGTTGAATATTAAGATGTTATATGAGGTTCTAATATACTTGATCACTGTGTACATTATTTTTGAAAAAATATAAGGTGCTGTCTTTAGTCCAAAGGGTATCACAGTCCATTTGAACTTCCTTTTACCTAGTTTGAAGGTTAGAAATTTCTGGCTACTTGCATGTAATGGAATGTGCCAATAAGCATCTTTTAAATCTAGTTTGCAGGCCCAAGAGTTTAGATGTAGATAGGGAAATATAGTATTGGCCTTGAGCATGGTAAAAGAAGGTTTTTTAATCATGGTGTTGAGCACTTTCATGTCAAAGATTAGTCTTACTGTTCCATCTGGTTTGAATTTATAAAATATGTGGTTGGAGTAGTAAAAGGAAGTTCTGGGGATCTGCTCTATGACACCTAGTTTTAGCAGTCTGTCACATTCACTTTCCAATATTTTACGCTTGTTAATTGAATAAAATCTATCTTTACCTGTTCTTTTTAATGACCTCTGGGCTTTAAGTTTATTATTAAACGGAATTCTCACCCCTTCATTGATAATTTTACAAGCAAAAGAGGCATTAGGAAGCTTTCTCCAACTATCAATATTCATCAATAATGACTTACCTATCCTATTCTCTGGGGGGCTCTGGGAGGAGTTATTCATTGGTTTTGAGGCCAAAGGCGAGGTCTCTTTACTTCTATCTTGATTTATAGCATTTGGCCCAATGTCATGATGGTCTGGTGCGGAGCAAAGCTCGTTATTATCTGGTGCTGAGCAAAGCTCATTAACCACTGGTGCTGAGCAAAGCTCGTAATTAACTGGTGCTGAGCAAAGCTCATTAACTGGTGCTGAGCAAAGCTCATTATTAACTGGTGCAGTGTAAACATCATTATCAACTGGTGCATAGAATACTGGTGCTGAAAAAATTTCCCTTTGAACTGGTGCGGAGCATGGCTCAATTTCTAGGGTCTTTCTTTTCTCTGGCTCCTGAACTATTAGCTTGTCCATTTTGTGACCTCCCCCCCCTGTACCCACCTCGCCTATTACCTCTTCTAAGTGGCTGAGACTTGAATCTAAAGTTAGGGTTACCTTTGAGGAAACTGAACCTCCTTCCCTGAAATCTGCCCCCGAAGTTGAATTTCCTACCCCTGAAGTTTGCTGCCCCTCCTCTGAGGAGGGGACCTTTGTGAAAGCAGGCAGCAATGGCTGATTTTTGGTCTTCAGTTAAATTCCAAACTTCTTTAATGTCTGCTTTGATTATAAGATCTCTTACTTCTTCCTTGAGGTATCTAGGAAGTGCTCTGCTTCTGAAATTTCTTATCAAATTTTGTATGAGGTCTATGCTCCTCCTTAGGGGACCAATAATAATTTTGGACAAAAAATCAATGTCATTTACTTTGGAGGGGTATACAATGTGTGCCAGTGCTGCATGCCCTTGAAAGGCAGAAATACTCATTTTAATATTTTCAATGTCATAAAAAAATTTTCTCTTATAACTGTCATCAAATACCTTACCTTCAGGCCAGAAATTCAACTTTGGAGTATTAATTAATTTAAAAAAGTCTGAGAACTCCTTATTTTGACTACTAACAAAGAATTTATCCCGGTTATCACTATGGCCTTCACTGAAAGTTAATGCTACTAGTGAATTATTCAATTGAATTTTCCCTTCTCTATGAAAAGATGGTTCAGCTTTGAAATTGGTGGAAATATATGAAGGAATGGGTTTATTGAATGTAAGAAGGTTGAAATCTTCGTAATCACTTTCGTCTCCATTATTATAAAAGGAAAAGAGGTCTAAATTTGCACTTTCAGGTAATTCAGGTGATCGTCTTGAGCGCTTAGTAGGAGGGGGAGCCTCATTCTTCTTAGCAGGTGAACCACTTCTGCCGAGATGAATGTTTAATATCAGTGATTTATTTACCATAAAATAATTGAAATTTGTTCAACAGGTATAGTAAATATGGACAGCAGCGGACCTAGAAGGCTGAAGTCAGGCAATGGGGTTCACGACTCAAATAGCCCTCTTAGGTTAATTCAGTGCCATATTTAAGTGAATGATAAGTTTAAATCTGTTATTATTAATAAACTAGACCTGCCTCATATGTAACCCTTATCAGATAGCCCCCCAGGGCCTAGGCTAGTGTCGATAGGTTTAAAGCGAGAAATGTAAGCTCGAACTTACCTGTGCTCTAGCCTACTGCCTATTAAGCGCGTGCTTTTAATGTGTCAGGCAAGCAATTTGTTTTGTGTGCTTAATTATAATTTTGTAATATATAAAAATTGGAGTATTTAGTTTGTTTATACCGATTAATCGTGTAGTAATCATGCACATGCTTTGCTTAAGCTACTTACGCTATGTTCGGAAGTGCCTGCTCTAAGCATTCAAATCATAACAAGCTTACGTATGGGGGCCGCCATTTGCATTTGTGACGTCATTAGTCTAAATCAGCTGCTTTCCATATGACGTTTTCGTTGTAAACAGAATTTAAAACCTTACCTTTTCTGGATGATTTGCATAAGAGTTTGATTCTGTTGTAGTAACATATTTACGATATCAGAATTAGAAGGCATATCACTATCTGCAGTCGATTGTGTGCGTTTTTCGTTACTGATTACGTTCTCCTCTCCGCTGGAGTCTTCGCTAAGCCGATGCACCTCCGCGGAGGTAAGAATTTGCCTAGACATAATTAAGCCGTGGGCTGAGATATTACTCTGGTTGCTGAGTGCAGGATAATGAAAATCAGCAAATGTTGGGAGCAGCGGGAGGGAAAAAGAGGAGAACGTTCTGTGCCGAAGTCAACTTCAGAAAATGTGACTTCCATTGCCGAGTCAACCCGCTCGTCTCTGGTAACTCCGCCCAAGGGGGCGTGGTTTAGGGCTCGCGCCGCCGCTTGGGGGGGTTCCAGGGGGGGGTGTATAAGCTACCACTGGTGAGTCCGGAAGGTTGAGACCTCCCTCTCCAGAACCCTGCTTTCCATCTGCTGATGGCGTCATGCTTCCTCCCTTGCCACTCCCCCGAGTCCCTCTCTCGCCATATTATTTCTGCATGCCTAACCTTACTTACGTGATTTCGCTTTTAATTCATTAATTATTTTTATGTATTTGTGCATTGATATTATATTTATTGCTTTACTCCGTTATGATCATATTTTTGGGATTTTCATGTCATGTTGAGGGGATCTCCAGTTGGTAGCCCTGTCTACCACTACGCACTGGTGATTCCCCGGTACCATAAACCCCCCCCCCCCCCCCACAGGTTGGGGAGGCTATTCCATCCCCCCCCTCCTCCAGTGTACACCCTTCCTCTCACTCGATGGTTGTTGGTTATGACATACGGGTCAAGTATGCTTGTTCCTCAGTCTTCCCTCAACGTTCCGACATATTGAGGACTGAGTGTACCCACGGGGTGTGACTTAGTCTCATTCATTCATACCGGGCGGTTTTGTCTCCCCCCCTCCCGTCGCCCCGATTGGCCATCGGTCGGGGGAGGGGGAGGGCCGGGACCACCGGGGACTATCACACGTGATTAGTCGGTATAACTGCACCTTGCCTTTAGCTATGGTTGTAAGAATGAGCACTTATATTAGGAGTGTCCCCACCTACGGTACCTCCTGCTATTATCGTCCGCATAGGACTTATTAATATCCCATATCATTATATTATATTCTATATGAATCATTACCTTCGTCCCGGTACCTCCGGTAGGGTAGTGGGGGTTCCATTGGCTCCCCCGCGCTCTCCCGTTGTACCCTCCCGTCATCAGACATCGGAGCCTCCGGGCTCTTAACTACAAGATCTGTTGACACTGACACAGTTTTGATTAATATCCTCCCTCCGGGAGCCCTATTCATTACAGACATTAGTTTTAGATCATAATTGGAGTTCTCTATTTATGTATTTTAAGGATGTATCTTAAGTTACTTTAAGTTTACTTTAAGTTACTTTAAGTTTACTTTAAGTTACTTTAAGTTTACTTTAAGTTTACTTTACCAACCCTGTTCCCCGGCCCCGGGGCCCCGGAACTAGTTATGATTATAATTATTCATCACTGTTTTTTGCATCCTTTTTCATCCCCGGCTCTGCCGGATTGCTCTTGGAATAGTCTCAGTTCTCTGCATGTTTAGTCTAAGGCTATACATTTATTTTATTAACTGGCAGGTCCCGGACCCTCCGGGACCCCTTATAGAGAAACTAGTAGATGCTAATGGACTATTCCTTTTACAGGTGGTCCGTTGCCAGATGACAGCCTGCGCAGCCGTCCTTCAACAGCCTTGCGGACATGCGGTCTGTCGGTCCCATGCTGACTGTAGGATCCAGATGGACGATATTGTTGTATGGCACCCTGACAACTGCCTTATCTGTTATGACCTTATCTCCACCCTCGCTCCAGATTCGGTGAGCCTCTTTCAGTCATTTTTGTATTTACATTCCTTTGCCTTCTGTTATGAATCTTCGGGTTCATTCATCATTTTGTCCCTCGGGTTTGCTAACCTTATCCCCGTCCTTTAAGAGTTCCCAGGCGGCTAAAACTTCAGCAAGAGCTACTTTGAAATTGTGGGTAGGCGGCTTCGCCCGTAACGTAAAGGCCAAGAAGCCCTACGTCCTCTCAGAAGATTATTGTAATCTTATCTACCCGAACGCAAAATCTTCGGCAGCAGTGCCTAGGGAAGTGGCGGCCCCTATAATTGCCGACATTGCGGAAACCGTAGAACTCAATCTCGTTCAGGATACAGACATCGCTGACGACCCGCACCCCATTGAAGACAATGTTGCGGCTCTGAACTTAGATATAGAGCCCATGGTTTTAGACGAATCAGAAACAGGTAAGGTGGTAAGTGAGGCAGGTGGGTCTGGCGCTAAGACCTCTCTTCTTAGCCCCTCTTTTTCTTCAACTTCTAATAATTCTTCCTTTCTAGGTTTTGAAGGGAACCGCGAATCCTCTCCGAGATCGCACTCGGTTCCTCCCAAGGTCAAATCTCAGAAGAGACTTTTAGTGAGGACTCGTAAGAATCCGACACTACCTAGATCATCGAAGCCCAAGAAGGCTCCCCTCCCCGGAGCTACTAGTGGCTCGACTAGCACTGCCCCTATGTCTCAGGACCCGGGAGCGCAGTCATCCCCCTTAATTACCACGACCAACTTCGACCCAGTGGCCCTCACCAATATGATGACGAGGGTCGTTACAGAGCAGATTAGCTCTATGCTTTCTGCCGTCACCAGGAGACTAGATACCCTGGAAGGAGGACTGCCTTAACAATAGCAGTTCCTCATCCCGGACGCCTCAAAACTTCCACCTTTCACGAAGAACAACCCGTGGAAAATGGCGCTCCATTGTCCTTTCACGGACGGAATGTTGACCATCGAGGGTTTTGGGACCCGGCCCATTGAAGATTTTGAGTTCTTCCCTCCCGGCCTTCAATTTCCTTTCCTCGGCTTACGGAAGAGGCTCTTGTCCGGCTAGATAAGGTCCCTAAAGAGACCGTTATCTTTCCGAAGGAACAGGCTCAGTCTGTTTGGGTTAGAACCTTAAACGAGTGGGGTTGTACAAACACCATGCTGACCCCCCACAAGAGTACTTACACCATGTTTCTTGTGGACGAACAGACCCCCACTCCTTGCGTCACCAAAATTGTTGAATTAGCCCTTCAGGCAGTGGCCGAAGATAAACCTTTGCCACAACTCCGGGAGACAGATCCTACATCTCTGCTGCTCCCATCAGATAATGAATGTTGGCTTAACATTCAATCGACATTCACTTCTGGTAAGCTATCCGCTGACTGTGCATCGACGCAATTCAGTGAACGCCTCCCAAGACTACCTGAAACCTTAGTCGGTTTAGCCGGAGCCTCAACATCTCGACTATGGCGGAGATGTTTTCTCTTACCTATGACGAGGAACACTCCTTTAAGGTTATGACTAAAGCCACCCTGCAATCTTTGTTAGCAGATTGCTACGACTTCTTGGTGGCCAAAAGACGTTGCCGTAGGCATGTCTTATCTGAAGCTACTATCCGCCATGAGCCAAATAAGCTCATTAAAGCCTCTGCTTGGGGTCCGAACCTATTCCCGGAGGACATGGTCAACGCGGTATTGAGCGAAGCTGCCAGAGTGAACCAGAGCCTCAAAGTCCGTTGGGGTCTCACTCCCAAACGGAAGTTCGAACAATCGAGCATTCACTCCTGGGGCAGAAAGAGGCTACGCCCTTATAGCTCTACTCAATTCCGCCAACCTCTTCAAGTAGTCCAGTCGGTCCCGGTCTCTCAGGGCATCCAGCCCTCTACCTCCAAGTCTCAGCCCCAAGAGAAGTATGTCCTCGTCCCTGAAAGCCAAGTGGCCTCGAACTCGTTTACCTCTCCTGTTTATAACCCGGTCTATGAGTCCCGGGTTTCCTCCCAAGGATACCAACGAGGCAAGGGCCCCGGTTCGAGAGGTTCTTTTCAGAACAGAGGCAAAGGGAGATATTTCTCCCGTGGAAAAGGGTCACGTGGTGGCCGAGGCGGTAAAACCTCCAACTACTGAAGATCTTCAGGTAGGAGGGAGACTTTGTGTTCCGGAGTCGCTGGAGGTTCAGTCCTTGGGCCTTCAGCATAATCTCCAAGGGCCTGGGGTGGAGTTGGATAGAAGGGCCTCCTCCACCGAACAAATTCCATCAACCCTCGACACCGGACCTACTTCTGTTTACCCAAGATCTTCTTCGCAAGAACGCGATCAAGGAAACGAAATATCTGAAGTTTCAAGGTCGCTTATTCAGCGTTCCGAAGAAAGACTCCGACAGCCGGAGGGTCATCCTCGATCTGTCCCGACTAAACTTGTCCATTCAATGCGACAGGTTTCACATGCTTACCGTCTCGCAGGTGCGAACCTTGCTTCCCCGTGGGGCCGTCACCACCTCCATCGATCTTACTGATGCTTACTATCACGTTCCAATAGCGAGACACTTCCGCCCATTCCTAGGATTCAGACTGGACGACAAGGCTTACACGTTCAAAGTGATGCCTTTAGGGCTTAACATCGCGCCCAGAATCTTCACGAAACTGGGGGAATCGGTCATTCAGGAACTCCGATCCCACGGAATCCAAGTCGTCGCATACCTGGACGATTGGCTAATCTGGTCAGACAACGTCGAGGATTGTCTCAAGGCAACAAACAAGGTGAACCAGTATCTTCAGTTTCTGGGATTCCAAATAAACTTCGGAAAGTCTCGTCTGACACCAGAGACCAGATTTCAGTGGCTGGGATTACGGTGGGACCTACGTTCTCACACTCTATGTCTCCCCAGGTCCAAGAGGATAGAGATTGCGAAAAATACCAAACGCTTTCTCGGGGAAAAGATAACTTCCAGAAGGAACCAGGAGAAGATTCTAGGGTCCCTACAATTCGCTTCAGTGACAGACCTCCTTCTGAAAGCGAAACTGAAAGACATCAACCGAGTTTGGCGCTCCAGAGCGAACAACAAACGTCGAGACAAGAAGGCACGCCTTCCTCCCATTCTTCGGAAGAGGCTTCTCCCATGGACAACCGCCAAGAGCCTATCAAAGTCGGTTCCGTTGCAGTACCCCCCTCCAAGGATAGTCATCCACACGGATGCCTCCCTATCAGGTTGGGGAGGCTACTCCCAACACAGGAAGGTTCAGGGCCTTTGGTCCACAATGTTCCAACAATTTCACATAAACGTCCTGGAGGCCATGGCTGTCTTACTAACCTTGAAACGTCTTTCCCCGGCCAAGAAACAACATCTGAGGATAGTCCTCGACAACGAAGTCATAGTCCGTTGTCTAAACAGAGGGGGCTCCAAGTCAGGTCCCATCAATCACGTGATGGTGGCAATCTTCTCCCTGGTGGCCTCAAACCAATGGCACCTATCCGCCGTCCATCTGGCTGGAGTTCGGAACGTTGTGGCAGACGCACTCTCCAGGACGGTACCGTTGGAGTCAGAATGGTCACTAGATCGCAAATCCTTTCAATGGATCCTCTCTCAAGTGCCGGATCTCCAGGTAGACCTCTTCGCGACGGAGTCCAACCACAAGCTGAAATGTTATGTGGCCCCCAACCTGGACCCTCGGGCTTACGCCACGGATGCCATGTCTCTCGACTGGAACACCTGGGAAAGGATTTACCTTTTCCCACCGGTGAACCTACTGATGAAAGTGCTGGACAAACTTCGAACCTTCAAAGGTCAAGTAGCCCTGGTGGCCCCCAATTGGCCCAAGAGCAATTGGTTTCCTCTTTTACTGGAGCTGAATCTCCACCCTCACCAGATTCCCAACCCGACTTTGACCCAGATAGTACAAACGTGCACTGTGTTCGCTTCCTCAAACATTCAGAACACCCTAACTTTATGGACTTCATGAAGTTTGCGGCACACAAAGGGGCTAACATAGACCCCCAGAATACTTTATTCTTAGAATCTGACAAGAGAGACTCCACTCTTCGTCAATATAACTCAGCGGTCAAAAAACTAGCAAAGTTTTTGAAGGATTCTAATACTGACTTTATGACACTAAACCTAACGGTAACCTTTTTTAGAACCTTGTCTGAGTCGGGCTTAGCAGCTAACACTATTACTACCATCAATTCTGCCTTGAAGAAGATTTTTCTAATCGGCTTTAATATAGATCTAACAGATTCATTGCTAGCTTCGATCCCAAGAGCCTGTGCCAGACTGAGACCATCTTCTCGTCCTAGCTCGATTTCCTGGTTTCTCAATGATGTTCTTAAACTAGCGTCAGAAACCGTCAACGATTCATGTGAGTATATCCCTCTACTCAGAAAAACTCTCTTTCTCGTGAGTTTAGCATCTGGCGCCAGGATTTCGGAATTAGCTGCCTTATCAAGGGACCAAGGCCACATAGAGTTCCTTCCGTCAGGAGAGGTCCTCCTCTCCCCAGACAAGGTCTTCTTGGCCAAAAATGAAGACCCTCAGAATAGATGGTCCTCCTGGAAAATCATCCCTCTCCCTCAGGATCCTTCCCTATGCCCGGTTACCACTCTAAAGTCCTTTCTATCAAGGACTTCCTATAAGACCTCGGGACCCTTGTTCATCAGGGAGCGGGGAGGGACTATAACTTTGAAAGGGATCAGACAACAGATCTTGTATTTCATTAAACAGGCCAATCCAGAGTCTTTTCCTCACGTCCACGACATTCGGGCGGTAGCGACCTCAATAAATTTTTTCCATCATATGAACTTTACAGATCTCTCTAAATATACCGGATGGAAATCCCCCTCAGTGTTCAAGCGGCACTATCTTAAACATTTAGAGGCCCTTCAACTCGCTACCGTAGCCGCAGGGAGCGTGGTATCCCCCGGACAAATTCCTTCTAACTAATTACTGAATCCGATGTCTTCCACCTTCTTCCTCTTACCTGCCTCACTTACAGTTCCTACCTGAGTTCGGTTTGTTATATCACACCCATGGGTGTTCCCATTTCGTAACATTGCTTATTTTATTATCATTGATCAATTTACTTTTACCATACGAACTGTATTTCTTTAGTACCAAAGTTTATATAGTTTGTTGCAGTGTTTGACCTTAATTGGTTTTGTTTCAAGTTTAATGTTCATTTGTCTTCCCTTCCTGGGATTTTATACCTTATCATGCTGATGTTATTAAAGACGACCGTCTTCTACGTTAACTTGTGATTAAACCACTGTTTGTTATGTTGATTTTAATTCGTTCTCTTATAGTTAATGAAGTTTGGGTTCGTTTTCTCTGGTACTATTTCACTGGGCGGCACAGGGATTGAGCCCAGAAAAGGGATTTTGACGAAGGAAAAATCTATTTCTGGGCGAGAGACCTGTGCCGCCCAGTGAACCCACCCTAGTTGCTCCCCCCCTGATCAGACCCCAAACTTAAGGGTGCTGTAAGGAGTGATGGGCAAGCGTGGGTAGAGTTAGTAGTACTGGTCTGCGAGGCAGGGGAGGTTGAACTGCACCTCACTATTGAGGGATTTCGAAGAGGAGAAGTCTAAATGGTACGAGACCTCTGGTATTTCGCCCCAGTCTATACCGACACCATTAGGTGAGCGAGCTAGTTCAACCTAGCATTCCTATACATTTTTTCTCTGGTAATATTAGCAGTTATATTCCTTTGAAATGGTGCTTTAGGAGCATTTCACTGGGCGGCACAGGTCTCTCGCCCAGAAATAGATTTTTCCCTCGTCAAAATCCCTTTATTATTCACAATTGAATTATTATTCACAATTGAATTATTCAGGACCTTTCACCGCCCTCCGGCTTCACCAGAGATCACCAATACGCTTAACTATTATATGAGCGTTAGCCTTTAGCTACTGCTTGTGTTTTATAATTCATTCTTACGGGCCTGTCACTGGTTCCCCGACCCTCAGAGGTTCGGCAGATTGCATTAGATTCTTTATTCTTATTCTATTATTATCCCTTTTATAGTGATACGGTCCCATTTCCATTGCTCCGACACACTCCAGTGCAGGAAACTTTTATATTTAATGTATTTTAATATGGAGCTCTGGCTCTCAATCACTGAATTCCCATAAGCACACATGTTTCATTATAACTAAGCTCTGTTAGTAGATTTTTAATCCCTTACCAGAGTCTCAAGGAACATCCAGACTTATGTCTCCTTTCTTTTACAGAAGGTCCGTTGTACTGCCCAAGGATGCCCTGCCTCGTTCAACGACCCCGTTGGACATGACCTCTGTCGTTCACATGCACATTGCGCCATCTCCTTTATCCGGGAACCGGGACAGGCCTCTTACATGGTTTGGTTCCCGGAATTGTGCACGCTCTGTTACGAGTTGTCCTCAATACTCCTGAACGATGATGTAAGTGGGTTTTCCTTTTGTTCCTTGTTTATCTTTTGCAGACATTAATTTGTCCATTAATTATATATACACTGTATATTTCGGAGGGCGATCCCTCTCCTGCATCACTAATCACTACAAATCTTTCAGGCCGATGATGAGTCTCTTCGGTCGGCAAGGGCTGCTCTTCGTCCTTGGGTGTCGGGCTTCGGCAGGAATGCCCCGTCTGGCGCACCCTATCTCCTCGATGGAGACATGGCCTCCCGTCTCTTCCCAGGCTCGACAACTGCAGCAGTCTCTCCGGAAGTTGCTTCCCCCTTAATTGAAGAAGTCAGAGCAACCATTTCCGCGGAGGATGAACCCCTCTTACCGCTGGACGTGGCAGATCTAGATATAGACGTAGAACTCATGGACGAGCAGGTAAGTGGTGCCGAGTTGGTGGAAACCCTTTTCTCTCCTACTCCTTCTTCTACCTCTTCCTTTCTCGGCTTTGATAAGCCTAAGGCTTCTCCTCGGGATCCCTCTGTCCCTGTACGACCCAAGGTGAAGCCACTACGTAGTTATAAGTCTTCAGCTTTGCCAGTATCAACGTCACCGGTCCCCGTACCCTCGACTGCTCCTGATGTTCCTATTGCTCCCCATAAAACCGCGACTCCTAAGAAGTCCAAGTCTACCAAGTCCAAGACACCACCAACGGGTGGCTTTCAGGTACCCTTCTTCCCCGTCGAACTGATCAGGGATATCGTCAAGGAACAAATTCAACATCAGTCTGGGACTATGACAGAGCTTAAAGATATGGTGGCTACTCTGATCCGCTCCGGAACTCAGATTCCGCCTCCTTCAGCCCCAGACGCATCGAAGCTACCTCCCTTCGATAAAAACAATCCTTGGAGGTTTGCCTTGCATGCCCCATACTTAGATGGTTCCCTAACTCTAGAGGGCATAGGCACCCGCCCTCTAGAGGACCTGGAATTCTACCCCCGGGGCTAGAAATCCCATTCAATGGCTTCGCACGCTTATAGGAGCATGCATTGGTCCGAATGGACAAGGTACCGAAGGAAACAGTGATATTTCCGAAAGAGCAGGCCCAAGCTATCTGGGCCAGAACTCTATCAGAGTGGGGGTGTAATAACTCCAAGCTCACCCCACAGAAAGGTGCCTTCACTATTTTTACGATGGCGGCGTCCATCTCTTTGCCGCTCATAGACAAAATCACAGAGCTGACAATACAGGCCATCAAGGAAGGCTCTTCCATGCCGGCTCTCAAGGAGACGGACCCCACCTCATTGCTTATTCCGAGTACCTCTGCAACCTGGGACGACGCCTCTTCTACCTTCACATTGGGGAAGCTAGACCCAGACTGTGCCTCTACTCTTTTCTCTGAGAAGCTCCCCAGATTACTAGAGAGTCTTCTCAAAACTGAGTTCGAGACCCGTAATAGACTAGCTAGGTCCCTCCACTCCATCACCTCCATAGAGTCCCTAGCATCGGTTAACCCAACGGAAACATTGTTCAGAGTTTTAACAAAGAACCTGCTTCTGTCCTACCAAATAGACCTCCACGACTTCTGGTCGGCTCGAGTTAGCTGCAGGAAGTTCGTTCTGTCTGAGGCTTCCATCAGACATGAACCGAACAGGCTGATAGCGTCCTCCTGCTGGGGTAAGAACCTCTTCCCTCAGAACGAAGTTGATAAGGTACTTCAGGACGCGGCGAGGGCAAACCAAAATTTACAAGTAAGTTGGGGTCTCTCGGCCAAAAGAAGGATCGAATCCCAGAAACAGACGTTCTTCAAGAAGAAGCAGAGGTTTATTCCTTACAAGACGGCCCGGGGTCACTCGTTGACACAGTCTTCCTCTGCTTCGAATTCTCAGCAACCGGCTCCCCCTCAGCAAGTAGTCTACCTCACTGCTCCCCCAGGTGCACAGCAAAACCCCACTTGGATGTCCTCTCCTGCATACAACCTTACCTACGAATCCTCCGGTTCCTTTCGTGGACACCAGAGAGGAAGCTTCAGAGGTAGAGGACAGTTCTGCCAGCGAGGCGGACCTAAAGCAAGGGGTGCTCGTGGAGGGAGGGGACCTAGGTTCACTCCCTCCCAATGATGTGTTGCCGGTAGGAGGGAGACTTTATCACTTTCGAGACCATTGGACCTTCAGCCCATGGGCTCACAGCATAATATCCAAGGGCTTGGGTTGGAAATGGTCACAGGGATCTCCTCCTCCACCAGTGACCTTCTTCCAGAGACCCACTCCCATCCTGGAAGAGTACACCACAGAGTTACTCAAGAAGAAAGCGATCAAACGGGTTCGATCCTTGAAATTCCAAGGCCGCCTGTTTACAGTTCCGAAGAAAGACTCGTCGGCGTTGAGAGTAGTTCTGGACTTGTCAAAACTAAACTCTTACATCCTTTGCGACAAGTTCCGTATGCTGACTATCTCTCAGGTACGGACCTTACTTCCCCGTGGGGCCGTCACCACCTCTATCGATCTTACCGACGCCTATTATCATGTCCCAGTAGCTCGAAACTTCTCTCCTTACCTAGGCTTCAGTCTTGGCAAGAAAGCCTTTGCATTCAAAGTCATGCCCTTCGGTCTCAGCATGGCTCCCAGGATATTCACGAAACTGGGAGAGACAGTGCTCGAACAACTCAGAAACCAAGGGATACAGATCATCGCCTATCTGGACGATTGGCTCATTTGGGCCAAGTCGAACCAGGAATGCAACAGAGCTACGTCGAAGGTACTCCACTTTCTCGCCAAACTGGGATTCCAAGTCAATCTCCGAAAGTCTCGCCTACAACCATCAAGCCACTTCGAATGGTTAGGCATCCGGTGGGACCTTTCAAAGCACAGGCTCTCCCTTCCTCCCAAGAACGTAAGGGAGTTAGCTTCCAAGGTCAGGAACTTTCTCAGACACAGACAGGTGTCCAGAAGACCTCTAGAACGAATCCTCGGCCTTCTCCAATTTGCCTCACTAACCGATCTCCTATTAAAAGCCAAACTCAAAGACATCAATCGAGTTTGGAGGAAGAGAGCTACAATACCTTTGAGAGACAAGATCTCGAAGATCCCCTCTGTCTTAAAAATGAGACTACAACCATGGTCCGAACGGAGGAACCTCTCCAAATCGGTTCCTCTACAGTTCCCCTCTCCACAAGTGACAATTCATACCGACGCGTCTCTGAGTGGATGGGGGGGTTACTCCTAACATCAGATGTTTCAGGGCTCTTGGTCACCCGCCATGAAACAGTTCCATATCAATGTTCTCGAAGCCATGGTAGTGTTTTTGACCCTGAAGAGAATCTCTCCTCCGAGGTCGACCCACATCAGAGTGGTCTCAGACAGCACAGCAGTAGTACACTGCATCAACAGAGGAGGATCCAAGTCACCCAACCTGAATCAGATCCTGGTCACTATCTTCACCTTGGCAGCCGACAAAAACTGGTTCCTGTCAGCAACTCACCTAGCAGGAGTCCAGAATGTGATAGCGGACTCACTATCCAGGACAAAACCACTGGAATCGGAATGGTCCCTAGACATAAATTCCTTCCGGTGGATACTCAGGCCGGTTCCAGGTCTCCAGGTACTGTAGATCTATTCGCGACCCAACTCAATCACAAACTCCCCTGTTATGTGACCCCGAACCTGGACCCTCAGGCTTATGCCATGGACGCATTAACCCTGGATTGGAACCATTGGAAGAAGATCTACTTATTCCCTCCAGTGAATCTTCTACTGAAAGTCTTACACAAACTACGCTCCTTCAACGGGGCAGTGGCTTTAGTTGCACCTCACTGGCCAAAGAGCAGTTGGTTTCCTCTCCTCCTTGAGTTGAAACTCTGTCCCTTCTGGATCCCATTCCCCAAACTGACCCAAGTGGTCCAAACTCGGACTGTGTCAGATTCCTCAAGGATAGCCAAAACCCTAACTTTGTGGATTTCATGAAGTTTGCGGCTCGTAAGGATGCGAACATCGGCCCGGATAATGTCCTCTTTATAGAATCAGACCAAAGGGACTCTAAGATTCGCCAATATGATTCGACGGTTAACCCTGGATAGGTACGCTACTCGGACACCTCTTTAAGGGTATACTCGGTCGCGAGCGACCCCGATTCCAAAATAAATTCAGGAAAAATTTAGTTATGCATCAATCTGTATTGTTTGACTTGCTAAAAAATACTTCAAAGAATGCTAAAAACTACTGAAAATATAAATGATACCCATCTACAAAATAACTATTTATTGGAAATATATTAAAAATTTAAGTATACAAAAAAACGACGTAAATATTCACAAAAAATAGAAATATACATATACACATAAATCCCTTTAGGGACACCTTCTTAGATGGCAAAGCAACAGCGTGTAATTGCTGGAAATGAGTTGGACCCATAGAAGTCAAGATCTGAAATGAGAAAGAAAGGGTAACTTTTTTTGGCCAAAAAAATTTGTCCAAATATCATGAATTTTTTTGGGTACCCAAATGAAATAGGAAGAGGCTAATTTTTTTTATAGAATAAACTCATATTATCCTAGAACAGAAATACATAATAAAATGTGCACTAAGATGTAATTTACTGTTATATCAGGGGCGAAATCTAAAGGTCATTTTTTGACATCCTAGTTTCACAATGTAAATTTCTTATGAAAATAATTGTATCTCCTATAAAATATGATATTTATACATTAAAATATACCAAAATATCACGAATTCTATACAGAACAAGAATATATAGAGATATGCCAACTTACCTTTCGGGTATGTCAGCCAAATGGCCGCAGACCGCAACAACTCTTACAGCCCAATCTACCACTTGAAATGAACAATGGGGTTGCAAGCTCCATATTATCATCAACATCTCTTTTTAACTCCATTAGAAGTGTGTTAATGACATCCATGCCGAGGGAATACTGCCTGCTGGCCATTATTGAAGATAAATTCAAAATAAATAGAAAAAAATCAAATTTGCAAAAAATAAAAAAAATTCAGAAATTAGCATTTGAGGGAAAATGGACCTCATGGCAATATATGGCATCTAAGCCAAAACCAATGTCATGCAAGTGGTAGACACACCATCCACCCACACTTTCGCACTATAAAGAACCAAACAAGTATCAACACTGTTCGACAATTTATAATTATGTAATAACTTTGCTGTTTGATCACTTACCCCTATAAAGGTATGTCAGGGTCGAGGTCGACCCCTGGGGGGGGGTAAAAAAAATGGGGAAGGAGGGAAGTTAGACGAAAATCAGTCCTAAAGCAGACAATGGCATGTAGACTAGTCACCCCTTGCAGGTTGATCACTTCCATATTCGAGACAGCTGATGATTTATGGGGAAAAAACAGGTTTTGAAAATGCTGTAGGGGTCGCGTACGACCCATCATACCTTTCCAGGGTAGAAACTAGCAGATTTCTTAAAGAATTCAGACCATGCTGTTATGACTCCTAATTTAGCCATCTCCTTCTTTAGGTCCATATTTGACAAAGGCCTAGCAGCTAGTACTATAACCACCATTAAGTCAGCTTTGAAGAAGGTCTTCCTGGTTGGGTTTAACATTAACCTGGTGGATTCTTATTTCTCATCTATTCCAAAAGCATGTGCTAGGCTTCGACCTTCAGTTCGCCCACAAAAGGTCTCTTGGTCTCTGAATGATGTCCTCAAACTCGCCTCAGACACGGACAACGAATCCTGCTCCTATATCACTCTTCTTAGGAAGACTTTATTTCTAACAGCTTTGGCCTCGGGTGCTAGAATCTCAAAACTAGCAGCTCTCACAAAACTCGGAAAACATAGACTTCCTCCCTTCAGGTGAAGTACTTCTTTCTCCAGACAGAGCTCTCCTAGCTAAAAATGAGGACCCCCAAAATAGGTGGTCCCCTTGGAAGATTATTCCCCTTCTCCAAGATACTTCTCTATGTCCAGTCACTACTCTCAGGGCCTTTTTAGCTAGAACTGTCACCGCTCGTCTGGCCCCTTGTTTATCAGAGAACAAGGAGGTACTATTTCCATTCAAGGTATTAGACAACAGATCCTATACTTCATTAAACAAGCTAATCCGGGATCATTTCCCCATGCTCATGATATCTGGTCAGTAGCTACCTCCATCAATTATTTCCAAAATATGGATTTTGATGACCTTAAAAAGTACACGGGTTGGAAATCTCCTATGGTCTTCAAACGCCACTATCTAAAGAACTTAGAGGCCCTTAAATACCCAACGGTTGCGGCTGGGAGCCGTATCTCTCCCCGGTGATCTCTTGTTCTTCCTTTCATCCATCTCTTTTCGTCTCCCTCCTACCCGCCACTCGCACCACGACGCTGCTTCCTTGGTGGTTTGTTAGCCCTAGTTTATTACATTTTAGGTTAACATGATTGTAACTATTAATGTGTCTACCGTAATTTTAGTGTTGGGGTATTCTTAGCCATGTCAGTTTTATTGCATGTTGTGCTCTGATACTCGGAGGCTTCCTTGTTATCATGTTTGTTTAGCCTTACGCTCACTATGTCCTGTGGCTAGTTTATGATTTATGCTTACTTACCTTAATATAATATATGGTTTTCCTTACATGGTGTTTTTTCTCTCCCCTCATTAAATTACTAGTTTTATTGGGCTTGGAAGGCATTCTCTGGTACATTTTCACCGGCCGCCACAGGTCGACCCAGAAAAGGGATTTTAACGAAGGAAAAATCTATTTCTGGGGAGAGACCTGTGGCGCCCGGTGAAACCCTTCCCTATTATTTTGCACGATCCCACCCTTTCCTTGCCAAGCCATCATGTCCAATACAGAAGGATGTTGTTCAGATGGCGCTTGCGTCGGGGAGTGGGTGGCGTGGCTCTGGTAGCATAGCTGGTGCCTCTGTATCGGCCCATCCCTTTGACGAAGGAATTAGCTAAATGGAAGACAGCCTGTGAATAGTGGTTTTCACGTGCCTTTGCTTTATACACGACACCCACAAGGTGCTCGCGCTAGGGTAGTAACCTCTGCATTCCATGCTTTTATCTTTCTCTGGTATAATTGGAAGGTTTTATCAGAAAAGTGTATAATAGAAGGACCCTTTTCACCGGGCACCACAGGTCTCTCCCCAAAAATAGATTTTTCCTTCGTCAAAATCCCTTTATTATTACATGCTAAGCTACAACCCTAGTTGGAAAAGCAGGATGCCATGAGCCCAGGGGCCCCAAGAGGGAAAATAGCGCAGTGAGAAAAGGAAAAAAGGAAAAATAATATATTTTAACAATAGCAATAACATTAAAATAAATATTTCCTACATAAACTAGAAAAACTTTAACATAAACAGAGAAAGAGAAATTATATAGAATAGCGTGCCTGAGTGTACCCTCAAGCAAGAGAACTCTAACCCAAGACAGTGGAAGACCATAGTACAGAGGCTATATCACTACCCATGACTAGAGAACACTGGTTTGATGTTGGAGTGTCCTTTTCCTAGAAGAGCTGCTTACCATAGCTAAAGAGTCTCTTCTACCCTTACCAAGAGGAAAGTAGCCACTGAACAATTACAGTGAAGTACTTAACCAATAGGGGGAAGAAAAATTGTTTGGTAATCTCAGTGTTGTCAGATGTATGAGGAAAGTGGAGAATCTGTAAAGAATATGCCAGACTATTCGGTGTCTGTGTAGGTAAAGGGAAGGTGAACTGTAACCAGAGATAAAGATCCAATGTAGTACTGTCTGGCCAGTCAAAGGGCCCCATAACTCTCTAGTGGTAGTATCTCAATGGCTGGCTGGTGCTCTAGCCAACCTACTACCAAGGGAATGACTAAGGATATCCCATAAATTGCTAGTGCAAACAGGGTTACACTCAGCACACTACCCTAAGGAATTCCTTCTTCCTGACATTTACTCTCTGATAGCGTTTCCCCCACTTTCACTTGAAAAACTCTATGCGAAAGAAATGACCGAATAAATAGTGGTATCTCTCCTCTTACTCCCAATTCATGCACTGTTTTAAGTATACCATATCTCCATGTGGTATCATATGCCTTTTCAAGGTAAAAAAAAGACTGTCACATGGTGCTGTTTGGAAGCAAACACTTTACAAATGAAGGACTGAATTCGTATCAACACGTCAGTCGTTGAGTGCATTTTTCTGAATCCACATTGAATGGGTGATAAAATACCCTTCTTTTCAAGGTACCAAATCAGTCTTACATTTACCATCTTCTCCATGATTTTACATAAGCAAGATGTCAATGCAATAGGTAGGTAGTTTCCTGCTAAAAACTTGGACTCACCGGGTTTTAAAAAGGCTAAAATAATGGCTAGTTCCCAAACACTTGGAAGACTATGATCATGCCATATTCTATTAATAATGCTTAAAATAAATAGCTTTGTATTAAAATGTACAGGTTTAATCATTGCATATGGAATTACATCAGGTCCAGGAGCCGTATCGTTACAATTAGCAAGTGCGGAATCAAATTCTCTTTCAGTAAAAGAACTATACGACTCTCCACTTCTTGTTGCAAAATTTAAAATTTTCTTTTCTTCAATGCTCCTATACTGGTGACCAGGAGCTCCTACCCACTTGCATGATATGTGTGAAAAATGATTAGCCAGGGAATTGCTAAAAGCATTTGCTTCAGTCACATACTGACCGTTCACCTTCAACACTGGTGGTGGGTTTGGGGTGAATTTGTCAGCAATTTTTTCATTTTCCTCCATACAGAAGGGTGGTGTTCTACTGTTGACTGAGGAAACAAAAGATACCGAAGATTGACGCCTAGCTTCTTTCTTGGCACGACGGAACTGTGCTCTACACTTTTTGTATGTAATCAAATTTTCCTAAGTACAGCGTCTACGCAATCTAGTCAGAGATTTTCTGGTGGCTCTGTGCAAGACAGTTAATTCTGAAGACCACCACGGGACTGGTTGTCGTTTGAATAATCCTTAGGTTTTGGGAATTGAATTGACTCCTGCTATATGGGGAGTACCATTCAGTATGTCTATGGCATCATCAATACTTTCAAACTGTTCTGCACTCCCCTTGATTTCACTTAGCTCACAAAATTTAACCCAGTCCGCCTTGTCAAGATTCCATCGTGGCGATATTTGTAAAGGTGGGCCCTTGTTGGTGTTTATAATAATTGGTGCATGATCACTATTATGCCAATCATCTAATGTCCTCCAATCGAAATCAAGAAGGCAGTTAGAGCTTGCAATTGAAAGGTCAATGCATGACAAGGTGCCTGTCTGAACATGGAAGTGTGTGGGCTCTCCTGTTTTATTGAGTCCCACATCCTCATTTTCCACAATGAATGATATAATATTGCCCCTGGTGTTTGCTAAAACATCCCCCACAAAGGATGTCTACCATTCAAATCTCCAAGTAAAAGAAAAGGTTGAGGGAGCTGTTGAATCACCTCTACTAAATCATCATACGATATGATATCATTTGGAGGCAAGTACAGAGAACACATTGTATATCTCTGCCTATATTAATCTGTAAAACCACTGCCTCCAGAGGTGTACGAATAGATAAGGGTATTTGTGGAACATCTCGATGAATGTATAAGAGGCTTCTGTCTTGGCTCCCTACTCGGTGATCATACGGTGTCCTATAGCTAACATATTCACGAGGACAAGGAGTATTAGTATCAAGCTTGCTCTCTTGTAGACATACAATTATGGGGGAATGCTCGTGAATTAAGAGGTCAAGTTCTTCATATTTGGCCCTTAAACCCTGACAATTCCATTGCAAAATGGAGGAGAAAATTATCTATTATTTTCTGGAAGTGATCTTTGATGAGGTCTTCCCATTGACAGTTTTTGATTTGACAATATTTTCTGTAGGCTTCTCAAGTGTGGGTCTTGATAAGTTAGGTTTTATATTAGCCTTTTCAGTGTTCTTCTTACCTAATTCTTTTGGGGGATGGTGGACCTCAACTTGAATTTTTGACTGATTCAAGAAGTTTTCCTGTTGATCTGAAATATCAACAGGCAGAACATTGTATTCATTGGATGTCATAACTTTGGTGTTTTTAATGGATGTGGGTGAGAGAGATGGAGGTCTCTCTCTCTCTTCCTATTGACAAATGGTGATTTGTTAGGTTTTGGTGTTTTTCCCACTACAGGTTTACCTCATAACTCTGTTTTATGTGGAACCTCCATCAAATCAGGCAAAGATATAGCCTGAGAGAGGTTAGTATTATCCTTTGTAGTAGGGGACAAAGGTTTAATAGAGGTGAGCAAAGCCTTAGGTGATATTCTAGCCCTATCCTCTAGAATTTTATCAGAAGATGGCTAATATCTTTTCTTGGGAATACAGGCAGAAATAGATGGGTTGGATGTCTCCTGCCTCATTTTTCCTCCTGATTTCAATACCTTTGCATAACTTGTTGATTTAATCAAAAGTCTCTTAGCATGCCCCACACTTGTGTGTTCGATACTCGATTTATTGAGAGCAGCCTCTTCCAACTTATATTAATGGCAGCTCCTACAGTAGATTTATGATTCAAATTCTAGTTTTAACAATTGGCTTCTAGTGTACATTCTCCATGGTAAACATTGGAGCAAGTACTACAGTGAACCCTCGTTTATCGCGGTAGACAGGTTCCAGTCGCGGCCGCGATAGGTGAAAATCCGCGAAGTAGTGACACCATATTTACCTATTTATTCAACATGTATATTCAGACTTTTAAAACCTTCCCTTGTACGTAGTTCTGTTAACAAACTACCCTTTAATGTACAGAACACTTAATGCATGTACTACAGTACCTAAACTAAAACAGGCACAAATATTAAAGGTGATTTTATATCATGCATTTCCTAAACACGCTAAAAAGCACGATAAAAAATGGCAACCAATGTTTTGTTTACATTTATCTCTGATCATAATGAAGAAACAAACTGGAGGTAGAGCTTTGCTTATTACCCAGACATATTTCCCCTACTTTTCCCTTAGAACTACATCACATCTTCCTACTTTAGATATATATATATATATATATATATATATATATATATATATATATATATATATATATATATATATATATATATATATGTGTGTGTGTGTGTGTGTGTGTATATATATATATATATATATATTTATATGTATACATATATACATACCTACATATATACATAAATACATGCATACATATATATATATATATATATATATATATATATATATATATATATATATATATATATATATATATATATATATATTACTGTATATATATGGGTTATGGAAAAAATCCGCGAAGTGGTGAATCAGCGATGGTCGAACCGCGAAGTAGCGAGGGTTCACTGTACACATTTCATCATTCTTGCAAACTTTAGATGGATGCCCATACCTAAAGCAATTATAACATTGCAGCGGCTTCTGTTTAAAAGTTCAAGCTTTAATCCATTCATTTTCTATGTGAATGGGGAAAGGCACATCAACATCCTGGAAAGTGAGGATAATCATTGACGTTCCAGGGACTTTATGCACTTTCCACACAGTTAAAGGACACATGGCCAATATCTCCTCTTCTGTAAACTCATTTAAAACTACTCCCCTTCCATAACTGAAGTTTAGATGGGGTTTCACATCCAGCTTTATGTCATCATTCCCTGTATTCAAATTGCAAAGTATAACAGATTGAGTTTCTGATTTGGCACTTATGAGAAAACTGTTCTTTCCAAACTGAGATATATCTAATGGTGCGATGGTACCTCCTTTTTTTTTTTAAGAAATTTACATATCTTAAACTAATTTCTAATTTTTGACTGAGCAACAAGCCATTTTGGTGGTTTTGGCTTTCTCTGGGAAGGTACAACTACTTCTATACCTTTATCAATCCAATTTGCAGGTTTGTATACATCTAGATCCTTAGGTTCCCAATCACAAATAGCACCCTTGATGTTCAAATTATTGATATTAATATTCATGATATTACTGATTGCATTGAATGCTTCATCATGGTTATCAAAAGATATCCATGAATCCCACTTGTCACCTTCAAGCCTCATTCTAATTTCTTTGATGTGATTATAACATTAAAATGATTTATACAGCACATCATAATTAGTTTCTATGGGAATCTGAGTGACATGAAGGATTCAAAAATTCTCCATGTCACCGAAATTACTTTGTTTTTTAGCATTATAAGAATGGTCCCTCTAGGTCGTCAACATAGGGGTTAGTTTTTGAAGTAGCAGAAAGCCGAGTTATCCACCTCTTATCGGAAGATGTCAGTCCTCCTATCCCATGTGGCCCAACACGAGAAGTGGCTTCAGCGGGGACCGGTCATCTATTAGAGAGGGGCTGCCTCTCTTTAGGTGGACGTTCACTGCTCAGTGGGGGTAGTTAGACCCTCCCATCGACGACTCCTATGCCTGGCGTCACCCATTACACGCAAATATGGGCGACTTAAAACCGGATCACTGGAGCCCGACTCTTAACAGACTTGGTCTGCACCCAATGGGGTCTTCCAGAGGGTGATGGCATCTAAATTTCTGCAAGTTGAGATGGCATGCTATCCATCCCACCCAGTGCCAAATCCAAAGAAGCAGTCAAAACCAAAGTCATCATACAAGCCAAAGTCATCAACAAGTTCATGCCCAAGAGGAAGAGATGGGAGAAAAAAAGAAGTAATCAAAAGGAGAGAAAGCGCTGACAAATTTAGTTGGATCAACAATTGGGCATCGAGGTCCAGTGGGGATGCAGTTCCCACTGTTCATTAGAGCCAAGCTGCTAATCCCTAATCCCCCCATCCTCGTCAAGGCTTCAGCATCTAGGTGGTCCGTATCCTGAAACTCATCTACCTCCATACTTTCATCTGTGAAAGTCTGGGGTAGGTCAAGGTTGTTATCTAGAACCTGTGAAGGACCAGCCTTGGGAGACCCCTTGCCAATTCCTGTCTAAGAGCTCCCCTAGCATTAGAGATATCTAATTCTCCAGTTATTATAATTGGGGCATTCGGTCAACTAATGCCTCAGCGTTAAAGGTACTAAACTGTCGTCGCAATACGGTTGGTGTTGGCCCTTCAGAAGAAACTGGTGTGTCAACTGTGTGTGACCAAAGCGGAGACGAAAAAGAGACGTCTCTCACTTTAGGGGCATCATGTTATATCTAGACTATCCCAGTGCTGTTGCCAATTATTACAAAACAATTTCTTGATGTTAGGTAGGAAATCATTAAAGGGAATAAGATACCTTCTTTGTAGCAACTCAGATGCAGCATTCTTTGCCAATAAATCTGCCTTCTCATTCACAGACACTTCTACAAGTGCTGGAACCCAACAAAATTGAACCATTATACCTCTCTGACCAAGAAAAAACCATTCTAAAATCTTTAAAACTAGAGGGTTACTAGAATTAAAAACATCTAAAGCTTGAAGGACACTCATTGCATCACTAAGAAATTGTAAAATTACCCTTCTCCTTCAACGCTTTTTTTTCAATAGCAGTTAGTATGCCACAGTTCGGCAGTAAATATGGACAATGTTAGAGGAAGAGCACCTCTACAATTAAAATCCAACGCCAGCATCCTGTTCTGCAACATGTTCCATAAAACAAGACCTGGACTCTATGTCAGTCACATTCTTCTCAACTCCAATAAAATATTTACAAAAAGATACCTCTGGTAATTTCCTTGGAGGCATTGATGATATCATAAATGGAAGCACCTTACTTCTAATTATATTCAGACTGTTCAATAATTGTTTAACCTGAAAGCCATAAGGTTGAGGAGATTTAGGGTGCAACTCAAAGTATGATGTGTGTCTTACAAGGCTTGCAGTCTGAAAGGCTAAAGAGTTAGGGAGTCTTTGCAACCTAAACCAACACAGAACAATAGAAGACTTTCGGTAAAGGTCTAGAGATAATTCTCCAGCATCAATAAGGAGACTTGCACTAGGCGATGTTCTAAACGCTCCTGTGGACAATCTAATACCAGAATGATGTATTGAATCTAATATCTTTAATCGGCTTGGGGTGGCTGAAGAGTATATTTCACATCCATAACTAATTTTGGAAAAAATCAAGGCCTTGTATAATTTCAAAATAGTATTGAAGTCTGCCCCCCCATGATGTATGGGAAAATACTTTTAAAAGATTCAGAGCCTCAAGACATTTAGCTTTTAATGCTTTTAACTGAGACACCCATGTAAGCCTACAATCAAATATCAAACCTAAAAATTTAGCTTCACTGACACATAAGATATGTTAACCTTAAATGTATATATCCGGGTCTGGATGTACTCCCCAGATATGACAGAAATGGACAATAGTAGTTTTACTTATCGAGAACTCAAATGCATTCATATTGGCCCACTGAATAATTTTGTCAATTGAACGTTGAAGTTTTCTCTCAACCATTGCCATTCTAGTTCCAGCAAATATTATGGAGAGATCATCCACAAATAATGTTGAGAGAACATCCCGGGGAATGACTGAGGATATCCCATTAATTGCTAGAGTAATCAGGGTTACACTCAGCACACTACCCTGAGGAACTCCTCCTTCCTGACATTTACTCTCTGATAGAGCTTCCCCCCCCCCCCTCTCACTTGAAAAATCCTACATGAAAGAAATGACTGAATAAATAGTGGTAGCTCTCCTCTTAGTCCTAATTCATGAATTGTTTTAAGTTTACCGTACCTCCATGTGGTATCATATGCGTTTTCAAGGTAAAAAAAGACTGTCACATGGTGCTGTTTGGAAGCAAAGGCTTCACAAATAGAAGACTCAAGTCGTATCAACACATCAGTCGTTGAGTGCATTTTTCTGAATCTACATTGAATGGGGGATAAAATACCTTTCTTTTCCATGTACTACATCAGCCTTGCATTGACCATCCTCTCCAAAATTTTACATAAATAAGATGTCAATGCAATAGGACGATAGTTTGCTGCTAAAAACTTGTTCTTACCGGGTTTTAAAAAGGCTACAATAATGGCTAGTTCCCAAACACTTGGGTAACTATGATCCTAACATATTCTATTGATAATACTTAAAATAAATAACTTTGTATTAAAATGTACATGTTTAATCATTGCATATGGAATTCCATCGGGTCCAGGGGCTGTATTGTTGCAATGAGCAAGTGCGGAATCAAATTCTCTTTCAGTTAAAGGAGAATTATACGACTTCCCTTCCTGTTGCAAAATTTAAAATTTTCTTTTCTTTAATACTCCTATACTGGTGACCAGGAGCTCCTTCACACTTGCTGGATACATTTGAAAAATGGTCAGCCAAGGCATTGCTAACATCATTTGCTTCAGTTACATATTGATCATTCACCTTCAACACTAGTGGTGGGTTGGGGGTGAATTTGCCAGCTATCTTTTTTACTTTCCTCCAAACAGAAGATGGTGGTGTTCTACTGTTGATGGAAGAAACAAAAGACATCCATGACTGGAACCTTGCTTCTTTCATGGCACGACGGAACTGTGCTCTATATTTCTTGTATATAATGAAATTCTCATCGGTTTGGCGTCTATGCAATTGTGTTAGAGATCTTGTTGTGGATCTGTGCAGGGCAGTTAGTTTTGAAGGCCACCAGGGGACTGGTTGTTGTTTGAATAACCCTGTTGTTTTGGGAATGGAATTGACTCCTGCTGTATGGAGAGTTCCATTCAGTAAGTCTATGGCATCATCAATATTTTCAACCTGTCCTGCATCCCCATCAATTTCGCTTAGCTCACGAAATTTATCCCAGTCCGCCTTGTCAAGATTCCATCGTGGCGATCTCTGTTCAGGTGGACCATTGTTGGTGTTTATAATGATTGGTGCATGATCACTAGTATGCCAATCATCTAATGTCCTCCAATTGAAATCAAGAAGGCAATTAGAGCTTAAGATTGATAGGTCAATACATGACAAGGTACCTGTCTGGACATGAGTGTGTGGGCTCTCCTGTATTAAGGAGTCCCACATCTTCATTTTCCACAATTGATGATATGATATTTCCCCTCGTGTTTGCTAAAACATCACCCCACAAACGATATCTACCATTCAAATCTCCAAGTGAAAGAAAAGATTGAGAGAATTGTTGAATCACCTCTATTAAGTTATCATAGAAAATATTACCATTTGGAGGCAAGTACAGAGACAAAATTGTATATTTTCTCCCTATATCAATCTGTACAACCACTGCCTGCAGAGGTGTAAGAATAGACAAAGATATTTGGGGAACATCTTGACGAACGTATATGAGACTCCCCCCATGGCTCCCTACTTAAGTGATCATATGGTGCCCTATAACTAATATATTCGCAAGGACAAGGAGTATTATGTTCATGAATAAGGAGATTAAGTTCTTCATAATGGCCCTTGAACCCTGACAATTCCATTGCAAAATGGAGGAAAAAACCTATGGTTTATATTTTGGTAGCCTCCTTGGATGGAGTCTTCCCACTAGCAGTTTTTGATCTAACACTATTTCTAGGTGGCTTTATTAAAGAGGGTCTTGATAGATTGGGTTTTGCATTTATGATTTTCTTTTTGTCTTTTTTTATCTATTTGTGTAGGGGGATGGTGGACCTCAACTTGAATTTCCAATTTAAATTGACTTCCAGGTGATCAGAAAAATCAAGAAAGCTTCATATTCACTTGACGTCATAATTTTGTTATTTTTTATGGAAGGGAGCGAGAGAGGTGGAAGTCTCTCTCTTTTCCGATTAAAAGGTGGTTAGCTACCAGGCTTTTGCACCTTCCCCAATACAGGTGCACCTGGTAACTTGGTTTCAGGTGGAATCTCCATCAAATTAGGCAAGGACATGGCCTGAGAGAGGTTAGTAGTATTGTTGGTAATGGCAGACGAAGGCTGTACATGAATGGGATATGACCCTATTTTAATATTGATTGATTGATTGATTTAAAACTTTCTGGCATCCTGACATCTAAGGGCAGTTTTAATATAACATGACAGAGCCTCAGAAGGCAATATGTTTACCTCATCATGTAGTACTTTGTTATTAGAAGTTGTATTTCTTTTCTTAGTGCTAGGTAGGTTTGATATCTCCTGTGGTAAATTTCCCTTTGATTTTAAGGCATTTGCATAGATAGTTATTTTATTCAGCAGTCTTTTTGCATGTCCCAACTGATGTGTTCTAAACTTGATTTGTTTAGGGCAGCTTCCTCCAACTTATACAGTTCGTATCTCCTATCAGTTAATTTATGATTCAAATTACAGTTTAAACACCTGGCCTCAAATGTACATTCTCCATGAAAAGATTTGGAGAAAATACCACACATTTTTTCATTTTTGTAAACTTCGGATGGGTGTCCAAATTCAAAACAATTAACGCATTGCAGGGGCTTTTGCTTGAAAGGACGAACTTCAATCCTTTCATTTTCGATAACAATATGGAAAGGTACAAGAGCATCCTGGAAAGTAAGTATAATCATTGATGTTCCAGGAACATTATGCACTTTCCATACATTTAGTGGACATATAGAAAGTATCTCCTCTGTAAATTCGTACAGGTCTTCATCATAGACCACTCCCCTTCCATAACTAAAATTTAGATGAGGTTTCATTTCTAATGTAATTTCATCACTGCTTGTCTGTTATTTAGATAGTATTGCAGACTGCGTTGATGATTTGGCATGGATGAGATAACTATTTTTCCCAAAACAGGCGCAATGGTTCCTACTTTTTCTGAATCAACTTAAATTGGTGGTTTAGGCTTTCTCTGAGAAGGCATGGGTACATTTATGTCTTTTTCAAACTTGTATACATCCACTTCCTTTGGGACCTTATCACAAAGAGCTCCCATGATGTTCAAGTTCTTAATCTTAATATTACTGATATTACAAACGGCATTAAACACTTCGTCATGACTATCAAAAGATATCCATGAGTCCCATTTTTCATGTCCGAGTCTCATCCTTATTTCCTTTATCAATCCATAACACTTAAATACTCTATATACTGTATATCATCATAGTTTATCTCTAATAGAATTTGGGAAACATGAAGGATTCGCAGTTTCCTTGTGTTACCCAAATTACTAGATTTCTTAACATCGGTAGAGTGGTCTTTTTCAGTTCGAAGGTCGTCAACAGAATTTTCGTTGATTAAACAAGCAGAGGTCGTCACGTGCCGGGGAAGAGTCAGCGTATCCAGGGGATGGGGGTTTATTATCTGAAAACCCAATAAAGCAGGGGTCGAGATAAGGGTTAATTAGTTAGGTTTACCTGCTCAAGAATATTGAGGCATCATACGTCAGATAGGAAATTTGCATTCTCCACTATCCGCACAATGAGAGTATACTTCTCCGATGGTCTACTCCATACCTTACCCAAAGGATAGCACCAAAAAAGATATAGAGGCACAAGTGTAAGCTGAACCTGTCTGTTAGGACCGAGACCAAGAAACTATGGAATCATCCTCTCCATAACTGTAGTAATGGGCTTCCAGACAAAAGCCGAGATTCCTATCCCCATGCATTGGAGCCCCCTAGATTCCGAAGACCCAACACTTGAGAATAGGTCAGCCAAAAAACGGTCCAAACCATCTTCGGGATGGCTGAGATCATCCAATACTCTCACAAATAGTTTTGAATGCAAATACCTCCCAACTATGAAACCTCCTCCCATTCATCAAAGCAGGCAACAATAACGGGTGTAGAAACATCCACGCCAGCCACTATAATGGATATAGAAACATCCACGCCAGCCACTATAATGGATATAGAAACATCCATGCCAAAAAAAAAAAAAAATGAATATATGCACATAATATATACACATATATAAGGGAAATTTTTCTCATAGAGTTGGGACAACAACACAAAAGAAAGTTTATGAAATTAGGAGAGGGTCGAAGCAATATTAAGAGGAAGAAAAAGATGAGAGAGAAATTTAGATTCAAACTGGGGGAGCACTTTCCCCAAGTTCGAGAGCCCTCTTGCCCGTCACCAAGCTTCAGCACGGGAATGATATGCCTTGCTGAAGCTCAATGACTTCCTTAAGGCATTTTCTCATTGAGAGAGTTGAGAAATGATCAACCAGGGCATTGCTAACCTCATTTGCTTCAGTCACATACTGACCATTTACCTTCAACACTGGTGGTGGGTTGGAGGAGAATTTGCCGGCTAGATTTTTTACTTTCTTCCATACAAAAGATGGTGGTGTTCTATTGTTAATGGACGAAACAAAAGATACCCACGTCTGGTGCCTAGCTTCTTTCTTGACACGACAGAACTGTGCTCTACATTTCTTGTATATAACTAAACTCTCCTCAGTACGGAGTCTGTGCAATCGAGTTAAGGACCTTCTTGTGGCTCTGTGCAGGGCATTCAGTTCTGAAGTCCACCAAGGGATTGGTCGTTGTTTGAATTACCCTGTTGTTTTGGAAATTGAATTGACTCCTGCTATATGAAGAGTTTCATTCAGTAAGTCTAAGGCATCATCATCACTTTCATATGTTCTGCACTTAACTCGATTTCACTTAGCTCAAGAAATTTAACCCAGTATGCCTTGTTAAGATTCCATTGAGAAGATCTTTGTAAAGGGGGACAATAGCTGGTGGTTATAAAGATTGACACATGATAACTAGTATGCCAATCCTCTAGTGTCCTCCAATTAACGTTATGAAGACACTTAGAGCTTGCAATATAAAGGTCAATGCGTGACGGAGTACCTCTCTAAACATGAAAGTGTGTGGGCTATCCTGTATTAAGGAGACCGACATCCTCATTTTCTACAATTCATGATATAATATTGCCCTTGGTGTTTGCTAAAACATCGCATCATAAAGGATGTCTACCATTCAATTCTCCAGGTAAAAGAAAAGGATGAGGGAGTTGTTGAATCACCTATACAAAATTATCATAAGAGATATTTGGGGAAAATCTCTACGAACGTATATGAGACTTCCGCCATGGCTCCCTACTCGGTGGTCATATGGTGTCCTAGAGCTAATATATTCACGAGGACAAGGATTATTATGATCAAATTTCCTCTCCCGTAGACACATAATTATTATGGCGTCCTCAAGAATGAGCTTAAGCTCTTCATATTTAGCATTAAACCCTGACAATTCCATAGCAAAATGGAAGAAAATACCATGATTCATTATTGGAAGACACCTTGGATGAAGTCTTTCCATTAGTAATTTCTTATCTAACAATATTTCCCGGTAGTTTTATTAGAAAGGGTCTTGATAGATTGGGTCTAGTATTTGTGTTTTTAACTTTGTTCTTTTGATCTAACTGTTGTGGGGGATGGTGGACCTCAACTTAAACCTTTGGATTATTTAAATTGTATCCCGGTTCATCAGAAACATCAACTGACAAAGCATCATATTCATTTGATGTCATAACTTTGTGTCTTACGGGAGGGGGCGACAGAGATGGAGGTCTCTATCTAATTTGATAAATAGGTGGTGAGTAACCAGGTTTTTGCACCTTCCCCACTACAGGTGCACCTTGTAACTTTGTTTCAAGTGGAATCGTCACTAAATCAGGCAAGGAAATAGTCTGGGAGAGGTTAGTACTATCCTTTGTAATGGGGGATAAAGGTTGGATAGTGGTGAGCAATGTCTTATTGATAATAACACAATGGTAAATCTTTATGATGATATATTCTTGCCTTATTATGCAATGTTTTATCAGTAGATTGTGAATTTCTTTTTCAAGAACTATCTACAGTAATAGGTGGGTTAGATGACTCCTGAGGAACTTTTCCTCCTGTTTTTATTATCTTTGCATAGGTAGTCGATTTATTTAATAATCTCTTGGCATGCCATATGCTTACATGTTCAATAATTGATTTATTGAGGGCAGCTTCTTCTAACTTATATAACTGGCAGCTCCTATCAGTAGATTCATGATTACAGTTGCAGTTCAAGAACCTTGTCTCAAATGTACATTCTTCATGGTAAAAATTGGAGCAATTATTACAAATTTTATTACTTTTACAAACTTTGAAAGGATGCCCAAATTTAAAGCAATTAAAACATTGCAGTGGCTTCTGGTTAGAAGGTAGAACTTAAATCCTTTCCTTTTATACATCAATGTGGAAATGTACATCAGCATCCTGGAAAGTAAGAATAATCATTGATGTTCCAGATACTTTATGTACTTTTCACACTGTTGATGGACACAGCCAATATCTCCTCTTCTGTGAATTCATATAGTTCTCTATTGAAAAACACTACCCTTTCATAGCTGAAGTTTAGATGTGGTTTGATGTCCAATTTTATATCATCACTGTCTGTCTTTGAATTGGACAATATAACAGACTGTGTGTATAATTTTGCATTTAATAAGTAACTTTTTCTTCCCAAATCGAGATATATCTCCAGGTGCGATCGATCCTACTTTCCTCTGAAGGAATTTGCAGATCTTGAAATAATTTTCTATACCTCTTGCAGATTGCGCAACAAGCCATATTGGTGGTTTTGGCTTTCTTTGGGATGGCATAACTATCTCAGCGTCTTTATCAATCCAGTCTGCTGCTCTGTAGATATCCTGATCTTTAGGTACCCCATCACACAGAGCTCCCTTAATATTCATATTATCTACTTTAATATTCATAATGTTACAGCTTGCATTGAATGTTTCATCATGACTATTAAATGATAACCAAGAATCCCATCTATCATCTTGAAGTTTCATTCTAATTTCTTTTAGTAATCTGTAGTATTCAAAAATACTATGCAGGATATCATAATTGGCTTCTAATGGAATTTGGGTAACATGCAGGACTTTTAATTTTCCTGTGTTGCCCAAATTACCCTTTTTCAAATATTCAACGAATGGTCTTTTTTAGTTCCTCATTCATCAACGGAATTACCTTTAAATGAACTGACAGAGGTCTTCGACATAGCTGGGGGAGAGTCAGCGTATCTAGGGGATGGGGTCCGTTGTTTGTAGAATCCATAAGACAAGATTGAGATTATGAAGATAATGGATTTGATTTACCTGTTCTAGAATACTAAGGCATCACATGTCAGAAAGAAAATTTGCACTCTCCAAAGCACAATGAGAGTATACTTACCAGATGGTCCACTACATACCCTACCAGAAGGATAGCACCAAAACCGATATAGAGGCACAGGTGTAATCCAAACCTGCCTGTTAGGACTTATACCAAGAAACTATGGAATCATCCTCCCCATATCTATAATGATGGGCTTCCAGCTAAAAGCCAAGAGTCCTACCTCAAGCATTGGATTCCCCTGGATTCCAAAGACCCAACACTTGAGAATAGTTGTGCCAAAAAGGTCCAAACCATCTTCGGGATGGCTGATATCCAATACTCTCACATAGAGCTTTGTATGAAAACACCTCCCAACCGTAACACCATCTCCCATTCATTGAAGCAGGCAGCAATAACGGAAGTAGAAATATCTACGACAGCAGCAATAATGGATGTAAAAACATCCATGCCATTTAATATATATATATATATATATATATATATATATATATATATATATATATATATATCTCATCAGAGAAGGTGGCGGCAGCCAGTAACTTACATTTCTCAAAATGGACAGGGAAATAGGCAGTTCTAGATATCCATTTATTATAAATCCCGACGTTTCGTGATTGTCATTATCACATCTTCCAGGGCCACAAATAGGAAGTACATATATAACATTAAGAAACAGTAATATACAAATATATAAAAAGTAAAAAGTAAAAATTAATAAAAAATAAAATTAAAAATTCAAGTAAAAATATGCATAAAACAAAAGTGGAACCCACCTCGCAGTAGCGCAAATAAAAACTGAATGGCATCAACAACTACAGAACAAAAAAAAGAAACCTATGACAAGTACAATTGAATGGAGGAAGCTTGGGTGTTTAACGATGGAACCAGTCTTTTAATCAAAATTGACTCTAGAATAGGCAAGTCATGGTAATTAGATACTTGCCCTATAATGCTAAAATCTTTATTATCAATATTTATTTTGCACATTTTATTATGATTGCGAATATTTGAATGTTCTGGGCTGGATATTCTGCAACCTGGTCAAAAGCTAACACCTCTATGGGAATAAATTCTGACCTTCAACAACTCTTGGTAGATCCTACGTAGGTGCCAGAGTTACACTTTGGGCAAATATATTGATACACTACACCATAGGACATCAAAGGGCTCAATCGATCCTTAAAGTGAAAAATCGAGCCAACTGTGAGAGGATTCTTAGGAATTAAGTTTACTACAACAGCTGGAAAATGTTGTTGTATGATTTTTGTACACTTCTGTCTAAAGGAATCATCATGAATAAAAGGAAAACTTAAATAAAATTTGAGTTTGGGTACAGTTGTTACTATTTGAGTCTGAACCAATTAATTTGTTAAGATGCTTAAAATATAATTTAGTCGGGAAACAGTTTTTCTTAAAATAATCACATAAATAAAGTACTTCTGTATGAAAACATTCCCAACTAGAAGTAAGTAGGAATGCTCTGTGGAGAGGAGTAAAAATAGAGTTTAATTTAAAATTATAAAAACAAGACCGGACAAAGGTAAAGGAACTGTAATTTTAGACAAAGAGGAATACGTGGGTAAAATGGAAAATATTCTAAATGACAAGTCCAAATTTGGGAAACTTGTGGAGCCGGATTTTAATAACATCTTTAAAACCGAGGATAGAATTAACAGGTTTTTAAAAACTCTTAAAAATGAAAATTCTATTAATGAAGCTAGTTATCAAAATTTTTTTTGTTCGGGGTCCTGTCCTCATACGGCATTCTATATGGTTTGCCCAAAATTCACAAGCCTAATATTCCACTAAGGCCTATATTATCTCCTTACAATACACCAAACTACAAACTAGCTAAATTTATCATTCCCTTACTAGAACCTCTTACGAAAAACTAATTTTTACTGAATAACTCTTATGCATTTAAGGAAGCCATAATATCTCAGGACTCTGATCTTTTTATGACTAGTTTGGATGTTGAGTCATTATTTACTACCGTACCTGTGGAAGAAACGATTGATATTATTTTAAACAAATTATTTTTAGAACCTAATGCCACTTTTAATTCTTTTAATCGCACGTCTTTTAAGAAAATTTTGGAGTTGGCGGTGCTAGACACCGCCTTTGTTTTTAATGGTAAGTTGTATAAACAAGTGGATGGTATGGCTATGGGTTCCCCTCTGGAACCCACTTTTGCTAACATTTTTATGTGCTCCCTGGAGGAGACCATGCTCGAAAATTGCCCTTTGAGATACCATCCCCTGTTTTATGTCAGAGATGTTGATGACACCTTCGCCTCATTCAGAAATGAATTTTGTGCGGACTCCTTCATGGATTTTGCTAATTCACAGCACAATAATATAAGGTTCACATTAGAAAAGGAGGAAGGAAATAAATTACATTCTTTAGATGTGTTAGTATCTAGAGAGAGAGAAGGTTTTAATATCACGATTTTTAGAAAAAAAGACCTTTACTGGATTAGGTTCGAATTTTTATAGCTCTTGTTTTTATAATTTTGAATTAAACTCTATTTTTACTCTTCTCCACAGAGCATTCCTACTTACTTCTAGTTGGGAATGTTTTCATACAGAAGTACTTTATTTATGTGACTATTTTAAGAAAAACTGTTTCCTGACTAAATTATTTTTTAAGCATCTTAACAAATTATTAAATAATAAATTGACTCAGACTCAAAAAGTAACAACAGTACCCAAACTCAAATTTTATTCACGTTTTCCTTTTATTCATGATGATTCCTTTAGACAGAAGTGTACAAAAATCATACAACAACATTTTCCAGCTGTTGTAGTAAACTTAATTCCTAAGAATCCTCTCACAGTTGGCTCGATTTTTCACTTTAAGGATCGATTGAGCCCTTTGATGTCCCGTGGTGTAGTGTATCAGTATACTTGCTCAAAGTGTAACTCAGGCACCTACGTAGGATCTACCAAGAGGTTGTTGAAGGTCAGAATTGATTCTTATAGAGGTGTTAGTTTTTGACCAGGTTGCAGAATATCCAGCCCAGAACATTCAAATATTCGCAATCATATTAAAATGTGCAAATAAATATTGACAATAAAGATTTTAGCATTATAGGGCAAGTATCTAATTACCATGACTTGCCTATTCTAGAGTCAATTTTGATTAAAAGACTGGTTCCATCGTTAAACACCCAAGCCTCCTCCATTCAATTGTACTTGTCATAGGTTTCTTTGTTTTGTTCTGTAGTTGTTGATGCCATTCAGTTTTTATTTGCGCTACTGCGAGGTGGGTTCCACTTTTGTTTTATGCATATTTTTACTTGAATTTTTAATATTATTTTTTACTAATTTTTACTTTTTACTTTTCATATATTTGTATATTACTGTTTCTTAATGTTATATATGTACTTCCTATTTGTAGCCCTGGAAGATGTGATAATGACAATCACGAAACATCGGGATTTATAATAAATGGATATCTAGAACTGCCTATTTCCCTGTCCATTTTGAGAAATGTATACATATACATATATATGTATGTATATATACATATATATATATATATATATATATATATATATATATATATATATATATATATATATATATATATATATATATATACATATTTATATATATATATATATATATATATATATATATATATATATCGGATAACTTTTTCCCATATAAAATAACTAAAAAAATTAATCCATTCCCCCCCTCTAAAAAAACACCTAAAAACAGTATATTACAGTGGAAAAACATGTTTTTAATTGTTCTAATTCACAACCTACACTCACAAAATAACAAATACCTATGTACTGGTTATGATCTGCAATAAAATGTGACATTATTATGGAGTTCTTACCTTCGAGACAGACTATAGCGGCTAACGGCGGTGTGTGCATGCAGAGAAGGAGGGAGAGAGAAAGGGGAGAGAGACTTGAGGGCAACACGTTCCGTACACTACACTTTTGTAACACTACGTAACATAAGTTAACTTTTAATTTAACTTAAATGAAATTAGCTTACTGTACACACACTTAAAAATAAATGTTAATCTTACATTACACTAAACTTAATTCTAGTTTTGTTTTCATTTTCATTTTTTTACTTTTCTTCTTCCGGGTTGGCTCTTTTTGCCTCGTTTTCACCTTCACTCTTTGCTGGCCTTTTCAAAAGGAACCTATCTAGGGATGTTTGCTTTTGTCTCCCCTTCAAAATGTTTCGAAAATGGCGTACACGAGAGTTGTCACAATAGGCTAACGTACGACCACACGCCAACTTATCCGAGTGCCTCTTTTCCATAAAACTAGAAAACTCCTGCCACTTCACTAACATGTCTCTGATTTCCTCGCTCCTGAGCACCTGCAACACCTACAAAAGTTGCATCTCCTGGAGCTAGATCAATTCCTGTGTCGTGAGCACTTCCTGATGCTCCTCGACAAGGTCATTCACATCTGCCTCATCTACCTACAGCCCCATGCACTTTCCCAGAGACACGATTTCATCCACTATAATAGGTTCGGGTTCATCAAGGTCTAGCATATCAAACCCTTTAAAGTTCCTCTCAGCGAAGGAAGCTGGCCGCAATTTCTTCCATGCTGAATTAAAAGTTCTTCGTGTGACACCCCGCCATGCATCATCAATTACTTTTAAGCAATGGATGATATTGAAATGTTCCTTCCAAAATTCACGAAGGGTGAGATTAGTGTTGTCTGTGACATAGAAGCATTTCTTGAACAAATGCTTCGTGTACAGTTTTTTAAAGTTGGAAATTACTTGTTGGTCCATAGCCTGGAGGAGTGGCGTGGTGTTGGGCGGGAGATAAAGGACCTTGATGAACTTGTACTCATCAAGAATATCCTCTTCGAGACCAGGAGGGTGACCAGAGGCATTGTCGTGGACCAGGAGACATTTCATTGGCAGGCTTTTCTCGGCCAAATATTTTTTGACTGCCGGACCAAAGCACAGATTAACCCATTCTGTGAAGAAATGCTGCGTAACCAAAGCCTTAGCATTAGCATCAATTGTAGTTTTTCTTTCAAAATCCTTTTGCTCTTGAAACCACGTGGGTTTTCTGAGTGGTACACTAGCAGTGGCTTGACAGTTCAGTCACCGCTGGCATTGGTACACAAGGCTACAGTTAACCGGCTTCATGGGTTTATGGCCCGGTAGTCTCTTCTCCTCTGCCGTGAGGAATGTCCTCCTGGGCATCTTCCAGAAAAGACCAGTTTCATCGCAGTTGAACACTTGTTGGGGGATGTATCCTTGTTCTTCGATAATTGAGGCAAAGGTTTTGACGTAGTACGCTGTGGCTTTCGAGTCGGACCTTGCTGCTTCCCAATGCCTCAAACCAAGTGTATCCCCATCCGTTTTTTTAAATTATCCAATCAGCCACGACTGGCTTTTAAGGTTTCTGCTGGCATCGAAGTCTCCTCTCTCAGCTGCTTGCTTTCCTTTCAAGTCATCGTAGATTCCGCTGGCCTTTTCACAGATGATGATCTTGGTGACGCTATCTCCCGCCAACTGTTTCTCCTTTATCCATATTTAAAGAAGCCGCTCCATCTCGTCATGAATATCACTGCGCATGTTTGAGTTGGACCTTGCTGCTTCCCAATGCCTCACAACCAAGTGTATCCCCATCCGTTTTTTGAAATTATCCAATCAGCCACGACTGGCTTTTAAGGTTTCTGCTGGCATCGAAGTCTCCTCTCTCTCAGCTGCTTGCTTTCCTTTCAAGTCATCGTAGATTCCGCGGGCCTTTTCACAGATGATGATCTTGGCGATGCTATCTCCCACCAACTGTTTCTCCTTTATCCATATTTAAAGAAGTCGCTCCATCTCGTCATGAATATCACTGCGCAGGTTGGAAAAGATGTTTAGTCCTTTGGAAGGCTTGGTGCTCTTTATAGCATCCTTCAACTTGAGGATGGTACATATTGTTGATGTACTCCCCTCATATCGGCGAGCCAGCTCAGTCACTGGTACACGACTTTCATGTTTTTCGATTATTTCCTACTTTATCTCGTGTGTCATCATTCGCTTTTTCTTTTCCCTATCCTTGTTTGTACTCGCTTGCTTTGGACCCATAGCTTATTCACTTAATTCTGGACTGATTAACGCAAAAAACACGTAAAAAATGCAAACACTATGGCCGATGCTCGGAGATAACTTTACATGACAGAGATCCGACGGGAAAGAGCGAGTGATGCTGTCCTCTTGAGCAGCCTCTCCCACACTCGGCCACCTAGCAGCCGCTTAGGGAACCGTCTCGTATACTCTTATCTCAAATGTGTTTTGTATCTCGGGGCAAAAATTTGCTTGAAACTTTCCTCGTATCTCAAATTTCTCGTATGTTGGGACACTTGTATGTCGAGGTATTACTGTATATACATATATATGTATATATATATATATATATATATATATATATATATATATATATATATATATATATATATATATATATATATATATGTCCCATATCAACAGATAATGAGACATCGGAACATGGGTTTTTTCACTTTATTACAAAAAGGTTCGTGAATACATTGTGTACAGCCGACACTCTTAGGGGAGTACCTTGAATACTGACCGCTCGAATGGTAATGACTAACCCACGCAAGCAAGATGCAATCTTGCTCTATCAACATTCTGAATTGTTAGGTTTTGTGGAATTCTCCATTGTGACGGAAATATACCGTCAAACACATCACTTTATGATTCTAGGGTCATTAACCTCACTTTATAAAAAAGGGATTTAGACGAAGGAAAAATCTATTTCTGGGGAGAAACCTGTGGCGCCCGGTGAAAAAGGGTCCTTCTAATACACTTTTCTGATAAAATCTTCCAATTATACCAGAGAAAGATAAAAGCATGGAATGCAGAGGTTACTACCCTCGCGCGAGCTCCTTGTGGGTGTCGTGTATAAAGCAAAGGCGCATGAAATCCACTATTCACAGGTTGTCTTCCATTTAGTTATTCCTTCGTCAAAGGAGTGGGCCGATACAGAGGCCCCAGCCAACCTACCAGAGCCACGCCACCCACGCCCGACGCGAGCGCCATCTGAACAACATCTTTCTGTATTGGACATGATGGCTTGGAAAGGAAAGGGTGGGATCGTGTAAAATAAAAGGGAAGGGTTTCACCGGGCGCCACAGGTCTCTCCCCAGAAATAGATTTTTCCTTCGTCAAAATCCCTTTTCTGGGTCGACCTGTGACGGCCGGTGAAAATGTACCAGAGAATGCCTTCCAAGCCCAATAATAACTACTAATTTAATGAGGGGAGAGAAAAAACACCATGTACGGAAAACCATATATTATTAAGGTAAGTAAGCATAAATCATAAACTAGCCACAGGACATAGTGAGCAAGGCTATACAAACATGATAACAGGGAAGCCTCCGAGTATCAGAGCACAACATGCAACAAAACTGACATGGCTAAGAATACCCCAACACTAAAATTATGGTAAACACAAAAATAGTTACAATCATATTAACCTAATATGTAATAAACTTAGGGCTAACGAACCACCAAGGAAGCGGCGTCGTGGTGCGAGTGGCGGGTAGGAGGGAGAAGAAAAGAGATGGATGAAAGGAAGAACAAGAGATCACTGGGGAGAGATACGCCTCCCAGCTGCAACCGTTGGGTATTTAAGGGCCTGTAAGATCTTTAGATAGTGGCGTTTGAAGACCATAGGAGATTTCCAACCCGTGTACTTTTTAAGGTCATCAAAGTCCATATTTTGGAAATAATTGATGGAGGTAGCGAGTGACCGGATATCATGAGCATGGGGAAATGATCCCGGATTGACTTGTTTAATGAAGTATAGGATCTGTTGCCTAATACCCTGTATGGAAATGGTACCTCCTTGTTCTCTGATAAACAAGGGGCCAGACGATCGGGTAGCAGTCCTGGCTAAAAAGGCCCTGAGAGTAGTGACTGGACATAGAGAAGTATCTTGGAGAAGAGGAATAATCTTCCAAGGGGACCACCTATTTTGGGGGTCTTCATTTTTAGCTAGGAACGCCCTGTCTGGAGAAAGAAGTACTTCACCCGAAGGGAGGAAATCTATGTTTTCTGAGTTTCGTGAGAGAGCTGCTAGTTCCGAGATTCTAGCACCCGAGGCCAAAGCTGTTAGAAATAAAGTCTTCCTAAGAGGAGTGATATAGGAGCAGGATTCGTTGTCTGTGTCGGAGGCAAGTTTGAGGACATCATTCAGAGACCAAGAGACCTTTTGTGGGCGAACCGAAGGTCAAAGCCTAGCACATGCTTTTGGAATAGACGAGAAATAAGAATCCGCCAGGTTAATGTTAAACCCAACCAGGAAGACTTTCTTCACAGCTGACTTAATGGTGGTTATAGTGCTAGCTGCTAGGCCTTTGTCAAATATGGACCTAAAGAAGGAGATGGCTAAATTAGGAGTCATAACCGAATGGTCTGAATTCTTTAAGAAATCTGCTAGTTTCTTAACTGCCGAATCATATTGGCGAATCGTAGAGTCCCTTTTGTCTGATTCTATAAAGAGGACATTATCCGGGTCGATGTTTGCATCCTTACGAGCCACAAACTTCATGAAATCCACAAAGTTAGGGTTTTGGCTATCCTTGAGGAATCTGACACAGTCTGAGTTTGGACTACTTGGGTCAGTTTGGGGAATGGGATCCAGAAGGCACGGAGTTTCAACTCGAGGAGGAGAGGAAACCAACTGCTCTTTGGCCAGTGAGGTGCCACTAAAGCCACTGCCCCGTTGAAGGAGCGGAGTTTGTGTAAGACTTTCAGTAGAAGATTCACTGGAAGGAATAAGTAGATCTTCTGCCAATGGTTCCAATCCAGGGTTAATGCGTCCATGGCATAAGCCTGAGGGTCCAGGTTCGGGGTCACATAACAGGGGAGTTTGTGATTGAGTTGGGTCGCGAATAGATCTACCTGGAGACCTGGAACCAGCCTGAGTATCCACCGGAAGGAGTGTATGTCCAGGGACCATTCTGATTCCAGTGGTTTTGTCCTGGATAATGAGTCTGCTATCACATTCTGGACTCCTGCTAGGTGAGTTGCTGACAGGAACCAGTCTTTGTCGGCTGCCAAGGTGAAGATAGTGACCAGGATCTGATTCAGGTTGGGTGATTTGGATCCCCCTCTGTTGAGGCAGTGGTGGACTACCGCCGTGCTGTCTGAGACTACTCTGATGTGGGTCGACCTCGGAGGAGAGATTCTCTTCAGGGTCAAGAACACTGCCATGGCTTCGAGAACATTGATATGGAACTGCTTCATGACGGGTGACCAAGAGCCCTGAAACATCTGATGTTGGGAGTAACCCCCCCATCCACTCAGAGACGCGTCGGTATGAATTGTCACTTGTGGAGAGGGGAACTGTAGAGGAACCGATTTGGAGAGGTTCCTCCGTTCGGACCATGGTTGTAGTCTCATTTTTAAGACAGAGGGGATCTTCGAGGTATTGTCTCTTAAAGGTATTGTCGCTCTCTTTCTCCAAACTCGATTGATGTCTTTGAGTTTGGCTTTTAATAGGAGATCGGTCAGTGAGGCAAATTGGAGAAGGCCGAGGATTCGTTCTAAAGCTCTTCTGGACACCTGGCTGTGTTTGAGAAAGTTCCTGACCTTGGAAGCTATCTCCCTTACCTTCTTGGGAGGAAGGGAGAGCCTGTGCTTTGAAAGGTCCCAACGGATGCCTAACCATTCGAAGTGGCTTGATGGTTGTAGGCGAGACTTTCGGAGATTGACTTGGAAGCCCAGTTTGGCGAGAAAGTGGAGTACCTTCGATGTAGCTCTGTTGCATTCCTGGTTCAACTGGGCCCAAATGAGCCAATCGTCCAGATAGGCGATGATCTGTATCCCTTGGTTTCTGAGTTGTTCGAGCACCGTCTCCCCCAGTTTCGTGAATATCCTGGGGGCAATGCTGAGACCGAAGGGCATGACTTTGAATGCAAAGGCTTTCTTGCCGAGACGGAAGCCTAGGAAAGGAGAGAAGTTTCGAGCTACTGGGACATGATAATAGGCGTCGGTAAGATCGATAGAGGTGGTGACGGCTCCACGGGGAAGTAAGGTCCGTACCTGAGAGATAGTCAGCATACGGAACTTGTCGCAAAGGATGTAAGAGTTTAGTTTCGACAAGTCCAGAACTACCCTCAACGCCGACGAGTCTTTCTTTGGGACTGTAAACAGGCGGCCTTGGAATTTCAGGGATCGAATCCGTTTGATCGCTTTCTTCTTGAGCAACTCTGCGGTGTACTCTTCCAGGATAGGAGTGGGTCTCTGGAAGAAGGTCACTGGTGGAGGAGGGGATCCCTGTGACCATTTCCAACCCAAGCCCCTGGATATTATGCTGTGAGCCCATGGACTGAAGGTCCAATGGTCTCGGAAGTGATAAAGTCTCCCTCCTACCGGCATCACATCATCGGGAGGGAGTGAACCTAGGTCCCCTTCCTCCACGGGCACCCCTTGTTCTAGGTCAGCCGCGTTGGCGGAACTGTCCTCTACCTCTGAAACTTCCTCTCTGGTGTCCACGAAAGGAACCGGAGGATCCGTAGGCAGGGTTGTATGCAGGAGAGGACATCCAAGAGGGGTTGGGCTGTGTACCTGGGGGAGCAGTGAGGTAGACTACTTGCTGAGGGGGACCCGGTTGTTGAGAAGTCGAGGCAGCGGAAGACTGTGGCGACGAGTTACCCCGGACCGTCTTGTAGGGACTAAACCTCTGCTTCTTCTTGAAGAACGTCTGTTTCTGGGGTTCGAACCTCCTTTTGGCCGAGAGACCCCACCTTACCTGCAAATTTTGGTTTGCCCTCGCCGCGTCCTGAAGAACCTTATCAACTTCGGTCTGAGGGAAGAGGTTCTTATCCCAGCAGGAGGACGCTATCAGCCTGTTCGGTTCATGTCTGATTGAGGCCTCAGACAGAACGAACTTCCTGCAGCTAACTCGAGCCGACCAGAAGTCATGGAGGTCTATTTAGTAGGACAGCAGCTGGTTCTTTGTGGTAACTCTGAACAGCGTTTCCTCTGGGTAAAGCGATGCTAGGGACTCCATGGAGGTGATGGAGTGGAGGGACCTAGCTAGTATATTACGGGTCTCGAACTCAGTTTTGAGAAGACTCTCTATTAATCACCGTTTCCTTCGGTACCTTGTCCATACGGACCAATGCATGTTCCTTTAAACGTACGAAGCCATTGAACGGGAATTCTAGGCCCGGGCGGTAGAACTCCAGGTCCTCTAGAGGGCGGGTGCCTATGCCCTCCAGAGTTAGGGAACCATCTAAGAATGGGGCATGCAAGGCAAACCGCCAAGGATTGTTTTTATCGAAGGGAGGTAGCTTCGATGCGTCTGGGGCGGAAGGGGGAGGAAGCTGAGTTCCGGCGCGGATCAGAGTAGCCACCATATCCTTAATCTCTGTCATCGCCCCAGACTGATGTTGAAGTTGTTCTTTGACCAAATCTCTGACCAGTTCGATGGGGAAGAGATCGCCCCAGGGTACCTGAAAGCCACCCGTTGGTGTTGTCTTGGATTTGGTAGACTTAGACTTCTTAGGAGTCGTGGTTTTACGAGGAGCAATATGAATATCAGGAGCTGTCGAGGGTCCGGGGACCGGTGACGTTGATACTGGCAAAGCTGAAGACTTATAAGTGCGAAGTGGCTTCACCTTGGGTCGTACGGAGAGAGAGGGATCCCGAGGAGAAGCCTTAGAGTTATCAAAACCTAGAAAGGAAGTGGTAGAAGAGGGAGTAGGAGAGAAAAGGGTTTCCACCAACTCGGCACCACTTACCTGCTCGTCCCTGGGTTCTACGTCTATATCTAGATCTGCCACGTCCAGCGGTACGAGGGGTTCGTCCTCCGCGGAAATGGTGGCCCTGACTTCTTCAATTAAGGGGGCAGCAACTTCAGGAGAGACTGCAGCAGTAGTCGAGCCTAGGAAGAGACGGGAGGCCATGTCTCCATCGAGGAGATAGGGTGCGTCAGACGGGGCATTCCTGCCGAAGCCCGACACCCAAGGACGAAGAGTAGCCCTTGCTGATCGAAGAGAGTCATCATCGGCCTGAAAGATTTGCAGTGATTAGTGATGCAGGAGGGGTTTGCTCTCCAAAATATATTGTGTATATCATATTAATGGCTAAATTTGTGTCTGCCAAAGAGAAATAAGGAACAAAAGGAAAACCCACTTACATCATCGTTCAGTAGAATTGAGGACAGCTCGTAACAGAGCGAGCACAAATCCGGGAACCAGACCATATATTGGGCCTGTCCCGGTTCCCGGATAAAGGGAATGGCGCAGTGTGCATGGGACTGACAGAGGTCATGCCCAACGGGGTCGTTGAACGAGGCAGGGCATCCTTGGGCAGTACAACGGACCTTCTGTAAAAGAAAGGAGACATGAGTCTTGGTGTTCCTTGAAACTCTGGTAAGGGGTTAAAAAACCTTATTATTATAGAGCTCCGGCTCTCACTGAAGCCCCTTAAGCTCCAATATTGCATTTAACTAATGTCTGATTATCACTTTTTAAGATGATACAGCCCCATTACCATTGCTGGTGCTTTTATATTCAATTGTTTGCATTTAACTAATGTCCATTAATGACAAAAGAATAAATAATCTAAAGCAATCTGCCGACCTCTGAGGGTCAGGGAAGCAGTGACAGGCCCTTAAAATAAATATAAAACACAAGCCTTAGCTAAAGGCAAGGCAAATATAAGTGTGAAGTGTATGGGCGATCTCCGGTGAAGCCGGAGGGCGATGAGATGTCCTGAATAATTCAATTGTGGCTAATAATTCAATTGTGAAATTTATAAAACACAAGCCGTAGCTAAAGGCTAAGGCTAAGATAATAGTAAAGCGTATTTACGATCTCCGGTGAAGCCGGAGGGAGATGAAAGGTCCTGAATAATTATATTGTGAATAATAACTCAATTGTAATAACAATGGCTATTGTGTGGATATGGCCGTGGCCTGAGACCGTAGTAAGGGCCACCAGAGGGTCGTACCTAAACAATATGAAGCCCGTCCCAGAGGGTTGTAAGTAAACAATATATATATAACAATAGTTCTAAAGTCATTGGGAATCCCTCATGGCGGAGTAGAACTCAAGGCGGAGTGGAAAAATGTTCAGAACTACTCCCAAGCCGTAACGGGGAGAGGACGGAACTCGGACCTAATAAATAACGCTAACTATTGAAAAGTAACCAAAATTAAATAACTCGTAAGTTATCATACACCCGTAGGGGGAGAGGTGAGGGAGGGAGAACCCGTTGAATGCACAAAACGGAAAACGGGAAATCCGCTCACCCACCTGAGATAAGAAAGAAAACGAGAGAAAGGGGTAACTCGTGACTGCGAACAGAAAACGGGAACCCCAAGCTCTCGCTCCCTTGGACACAAAATCAGGACTAATAAGCACACAACACTATTATAAACGTATAAAATAAAATTGTAACATCTAGATAAGACTACGAACGAAGAATAGCGTCTGCTAAAACCCAAATTAAATAGAAAAATCGAGTGACGAACGCCCCAGTGGGGCGGGTACTAAACAATAATAAAGCTAGAACGCTAATCTTGTTCGTAGGCTGGACTTGCTAGCAAAAAGTACCATGAGCATAATAACGATAAAATAATAACGGTTCAAAAGGCATAAGGCCAGGGACTTAACCAAGAACCTAAGTGACAGAGGATTAAACGGGCAGACTAAGATGAATTCCCCAAGACAAGGGAACAAACAATGGCCGCCGTGGAACGGGCCAGACGGGAATGATAAAACAGCCTATACTGGATATAAAACAAAAGCCCGGTACTACAAAAAGCTGTCAAAACAAACTATGGTACTTAACATTGGAATGGGTGAAGATGGAGCTTCGGTCATGACGAAATAAATCCACGAGTGTGAAAATAGCCGAGAGCACCACAAAATATCCCACAATTGTAGCAGTCCAAAAAGAAGGATGTTGTTCAGATGGCGCTCGCGTCGGGCGTGGGTGGCGTGGCTCTGGTAGGTTGGCTGGGGCCTCTGTATCGGCCCACCCCTTTGACGAAGGAATTAACTAAATGGAAGACAACCTGTGAATAGTGGATTTCACTCGCCTTTGCTTTATACACGACACCCACAAGGTGCTCGTGCGAGGGTAGTAACCTCTGCATTCCATGCTTTTATCTTTCTCTGGTATAATTGGAAGATTTTATCAGAAAAGTGTATTAGAAGGACCCCTTTTCACTGGCCGCCACAGGTCGACCCAGAAAACATATTTTGCATACAAGGATTAGGACATTACTCGCCCCCCCCCCCCAAGCTCCTCACTCCGGGAGGAGGTGCGCACTCCCCTCTCTAGTTTATGGTATATGGAGGACACTACGATCCAGAATAGGCAGGGCAGGTAATAGACAGAAATGCAACATAGAATATATACATAGGCATCACCCCAAAAAATAACACATTTTCCACTAAGAAAAAAAAAATGAAATTTTGTATGTAAAAATATACACAATTTAACAAAAGATAATTTCACCCATTTCTTCTTATGACCTCCGCAACTAAAATACAGAATACCCAAAGTGAAAAAAAAATCATATTAATAACAGTATTACACAAACTCATCAATAACCTCCCTCTGGTTGCGGGCATTACGGGCATTTTTTGGCGGGACAGGGGTAGGTATAGATATTCATTACTCCATCGATTTTTCTTGTCCGGGTTTACGGCACAATTTTGCAACCCAACTCACCACCAACGTTTCGCCATTTTTAAAAAATCACTACTACACTTACACTTGTAACTATCAATCGGTGGCCAGTAGCCGTTTTCTTGAGAAAATCATTCATCTTCCCACCCTTCTCTTATAACTTTAAGTATAAGGTATTCAGTTCACATCTACACATACTCTAACCCTGCCTTTCCTCAAGGCTGAACTTTAATCCCACAGCCACTTGCCCTTTGGGAACCTCCCCGGTCCCAGTAACCAGATCATATAAATACATGAATAATACAGCTTCCACCTAACGAATCACACCTGACCTATTTAACCTCTGATTGTTTTTAGGTTCACTCAGTAGTATGTCATACATATTGCTAAACTCAACACAATTACCACAACACTGCGTATACATTAAACACCAACATAACATTATCATCATCAAGTTTATTTAAACCACGTCAAAAGAAGAAAAGAGGTCTGTTCAAACAACAGCAACAGCAAAGAAAAATATTCTACTCATCAACTCGAGGAACGTCATGTATGCAGGGGTGAGGAGGTACACTCGGATTGACACTTTTGAAAACAACCTCTTCAGCCACCACATGTATGTGTGCCTGATGATGTTCAGACACTGCACCACAAATAATGTTTTGTATCACTACTGTGTTAGATTTAACCATCTTTACTCGGTACGGATCTAAATACGTTGTCTTTAGTTTGTGTTTCCTAGGTTGTAATCGTTTCAAATATACACGATCGCCCACAAATACTTTTACCAGTGCTCTTTTGAACCGACCATCATATTTTGAGCTGTGTTTTTTATTAGCTCTTTTCAAAAACTCTTCAGTGGTGTTTATTACTCTCCTTAAGAGATTTAGTAAATAGAAACAGTATTGCTCAGTTGAATAATTTGGCAACTGTTGTGAATCAATCAGGACCTTATATGGTAATATAGGATCCTATCCATACACTAAAAAGAAAGGCGAGTCCCTGAGCGAAGCATTATAGTAGGAAGCATGGCGTGCCAAAGAAGGGGGTCATCAGCCACTAAGTAACGTAAAATTCGCACTATTTCCCTATTATGCGATTCCACTAAGCCATTAGCTGAAGGCCTATATGCGGTCACTGAAAAGTATTCAATGTTCATCAAGTCCATGACAGATTTCACCACCTTATATATAAACTTACAAACTAGTAATAAAAGAGCACAGTGCCTGGGCAAATAAATTTGCCGATTTATCCAACATTACGTAAGTATGAGTGTACCGAGTAAATGCACCCACAAATACACATATCTATTTGTATTGTGTTAAACCAGTAAGAAATGGTCCTACCATATCATTATGCACCCTATAAAACTTAATAGGAATCAGAGGCCACTTTCTGGCTTCTGGTACAGTGTTTTAATGTTCTTTGAAACGGTTACAAGCACGACAACATTTTATAAAATTTCTATGGACTTTTTCATTCCTAACCAAAAGGATTCACGTGCTCTCCCCTCTTCTCATAAGCAAAATATAAGATAACATTCGCTATAAAAAAATTCTCGCGAGACACTAATCACTGCTCGCACTCTTTCCATCCATTCCTCTTTTTTTCTGTCCCTCTCGAACTTCCGATATGTCCCAACCTCCCAAAGTCAATCACACCTGCATCATCAGGGCATTCATTCTGGACACCCCTGGTCATGTCCTCGGCCATCCACATATATTCACCTTCACCGTACCCATATCTCTCTCTCTCTCTCTCACTCTCTCTCTCTCACTCGCGGATCTCATTTTCTGATTGCTCCTCGCGTGAATTCACATCCCGTTCTCTATTTTGATGGGGGTCTTCAATATTTTGGTTTTGTTCTTCGTTCCTCTTTTGTGCCCTAGTTGTTACTCCTATTACTCTAGAGAGGGCATCAGCTACCTTGTTAGCTTTACCTTCTATGTGGTGAAAACCTTTTATATTAAACTCTAACAATCTTTCAATGCACCTCACTTGTCTAGATGTCGTCACTTTTATAAAATAAATAGTGTAAGGGGCAGTGATCACTTTGCAACTAAATCACCTGACCTAATAAAAAGAACCAATGCCTCTTTAGAACCCAAAGAATAGTCAAAGCCTCTCGATCAAATGTACTATAATTCTTTTCTGCCCCTTTTAATGCCCTGGAAGCAAAACAAATGGGTCGCTCTCTCCCTTTATCATCTCATTGAGAAACTACGCCACCAATAGCTAAGCTACTCGCATCTGTTGTCACTAAGAACGGATGATCAAATCTAGGATATGCGAGTAAGTCATTGCTAGTTAAGGCAACTTTCAAATAGTTAAAGGCCCTTTCTTCTTCCACTCCCCAATTTATTACTTTTTGTTTCTTTAAAGCATCTAAGGGTCTCGCTATCTCTCCAAAACCTATTATGAATTTACGGTAATACCCAGCGAGCCCAAGGAACCCAGGTACTTCCTTAGGGGTACGTGGCTTTAATAGCTTCTTCTTTACTGGGACACAGTTGGATACCTTCTGGGGTTATCATGTAACCTAAAAATTCGACTTGTTTACAGAAAAATTTGCACTTTGACAAATTTATTTTCATACCCGTATGTCGCAATGCTTCTAAAACTTTACGAATATTATTATTATGTTCTTCGGCTGTTTTTCCTGTAATTATGATATTGTCTAAATAAACAAATACATTATGGCCAATTAAGGAAGACAAAACCACCATCATTACTCTAGAGAAATGACTTGGAGCATTTTTAACACCGAAAGTAAGAAAATTAAACTGAAATTGTTGATTGTTAGCTATGAATGCCGTTTTACATTTACTGTCTTCCAGAATGGGTATTTGATAGTATCCAAACTTTAAATCAATAGTTGTAAAATATTTACTATCCCATACTTCAACAAGTAATTCTTCGATCGAGGGCAATGGAAATGCATAATCCTTAGTGACTGCATTCAACTTCCTATAATCAACACACAATCTTACCGAGCCATCCTTTTTCCTAACAGCTACAATTGGAGAATCTCAGGGGGAATCGCTCTCCTCGATTATCCCTTGTTCCCTTAATTCATTAATTTCCCTTTCTATCTCTCCCTGGAAAAGAATGGGTACCTTATAAGGCCTTGAACTGATCGGCTCCGCCTGCCCAGTTTCAATGCTAAAGGGAAATCAATCAATACTCCTGGGTGGCTCATCTCCAATTGAAATTAAATCGGAATAATTATTAACAACGTCACTAACTGCAGGTTGATATTCTGGCGGACATAGTTTTCGCACTTGCATAATCCAGTTTTGAGTGCTTTCATCTATGCGGGCTGGAGTTGTGGCTTCCAAGATCCCATTATTAGCAATTTCACATAACTCCAATTCACACACAGAATCGCTTCCTAACACAGCTCTTTTATTTGACAAAATAACTATTGTTATATCAGCTCTGTTCTCTTATATTTCTGACAAGCTTTAAAATTACGTGTGCCCAATTGTCATGAGGTTTAACAACCTTGGTTCCTTCCGGGAGAGGCTGACACGGGGTCACTGATATGCTCTTAAGTGTCTGGGGAGACAACACTTTTCCTCTTTCAGGTACAGCTGTTACCTTACTTAATCGTCTCTCCGTGCCCGCACAAGCGCTTACTCTTTCATGACTTTCTATTGGCAAAATGCACCCTCCTGGTTTTACTGTTATTCTATCTTTTTCCCCAAAAGGGCATGTTTAATTATTGCTGATAAAATCAATCCCTAATACAGCGTCGATTCCTAGAATTCCCAAGGTGGGCAAGACAAAAAATCATGTGTAAACCTTACAGATCCAACCTTAAAGTTGACAATCGTTGTATGGCTAACGTATAGTTTATTTCCTCCTGGTGTGTCGAGGATGATGGATTCCGCTCACTGTAGTGGGTTTGAGGAGAATCTTTTTTCAATCAGCGAAACGCTGGCTCCTGTGTCGATCAGCGCTCAAATGGACTTATCTGGTAGGTCAATCCTGATAACTAACATTCCTAGACGCCCATTAGGATATATGGGGCACGTGCCAACAACCTCACCTGTAATGCCGTAGCCCCCTGATCCTGTCCCTAGTCCTGCGGAGATGAGGTAGGGAGTACCGATGGAGGTCCCAGTGCCTGCTCAACCAAGTCCTTTGTAGTCACTCCCACTGTTGCCTCGGCTGCTGCTTCTGATGTCCCTTGTCTTCCCCTTCCTCTGTTTCCTTTTCCTTGGATGTTAGGCGGGGAGGGGGGGGTGCATGTGCCACAGCTCGCCCGCCCCCGGCGTTTTTTGCTGGGCACTCTCAAGATGGATGACCATAGGCCTGACAAGTGTAACAGCGGGGGGATCTTAGGTGGGGCACTCCACTCGTCGGTGCCTCTCTCCCCCACACTGCCAACATCTGAAGACTCTTCTCACCTGCTGACTGCGTTCTCCCCTCTCCCGCTTTAGGGGTTGGTGAGTGCCTCTCATGGCTGCTACCTTCTCGGAATCAGGGCAGTTATTCTCAGTCCTTTCTTCTTCTGGCAAACTGTCTAGAATGTTTTGTATAGCCATCACTACGTCTGCTAACGAGCAATTGTCATCGAACAAATGACCACATAAATACGGGTTTACTATTCTGCGAGTATGTTTACGAGTACAGTAATTGCTTTTTTATCACCTTCTGGGAGATTGGCACTCCAGGTAACAAACGAGTCACAATCCCAAAAAATGCGAGTTGCAAAACTAAGAACGGATACACCTTTCTGAATTTTGGGTTTGTAATTTTCTTTTATGCCCCTCTTTCTCGCATCGGGTAAGGCATATTTCTCAATTAAACGTCGTTTTATTTCAGTATAACTTCTTAAACTGTCTTGTGGCCAACACATTACCTCCATTACCAGAGCCTCCTTCAGCAACCTAATTACTTGAATTGCTTTTTCTCTGTCTGACCACCCATATGTGGCTACTTCAAAGACTCTCAAAAACACTTCGATCGTTTAGCGTACATTCACTCGGCTGTGAATGTGTATTTTCACTTGTGTGCGTTTAAACTTTGTTTATGTACATCAGTTATGCGGTGGTTGAGCACCGCTCCTCATCTCGTTCAACCAAGAATCTGTGGGTGGTGGACCTCAACTTGAATTTCTGATTTATTCAGTTTATCTTCTGGTTCATTAGAAACATCCACACACAAAATATCAAATTTATTCGGTCATAACTTTAATGTTTCTAATGGAGGGGGTTGAGAGAGATGGAGGTCTCTCTCATTTATGATTAATAAATGGTGGGATTCTAGATTTTTGCACCTTTCCCACTACAGGTGCATCAGGCAAGTTGGTTTTAAGTGGAACCTCCATTAAATCAGGCAAGGACATGGCCTGTGAGAGGTTTGTTCTATTTTTGTGAAGGGGGACGAGGGTTTTACAGAAATAGGCAATGCCTTGGTGCTAATACGCCGTGGTAAAGCCTCAGGAGGCAATATGCTTACCTCGTCATTTGACATTTTATCAGATGGTATATTTCTTTCTATAATTATTTGCAATACTAGGTGGGTTTGATTTTAATGCTTTAGCATAGGTATTTGACTTATTTAATAATCTTTTGGCATTTCCCACATTTATATGTTCTAAATTAGATTTGATGAGGGCAGCTTCCTCCAACTTATATAGCTCGCAGTTCTTGTCTGTGGATTTATGATTCGAATGGCAATTTAAACATCTGGCTCCAAGTACACATTCTCCATGGTAAGATTTGGAGCAAATACCACACATTTTTTTTCATTTTTGCAAACTTTAGATGGGTCCCCAAATTTAAAACAATTAAAGCATTGCAATGGCTTCTGCTTGAATGGTCTTACTTTAATCATTTCGTTTTCTATAATAATATGGAAAGGTACATCAGCATCCTGGAACGTAAGAATTATCCTTAATGTACCAAGGACTTTGCGAACTTTCCATACAGTTAGTGGACACATGGCCAGTATCTTCTTCTCTGTAACTTCATACAGATCTTGGTTAAAAACTAATCCCCTTCCGTAGCTAAAATTTAGGAGGGTTTGACATCTAACTTAATATCAACATTAGTTATTTTCATGTAGGACAGTATTACAGAATGTGTACTTGATTTGGCATGGATAAGGAAACTATTTTTTTCCAAAACGAGATATATCGCCCGGTGCAATAGTTCCTACTTTCTTCTGAATTAATTTGCATATTTTAAAATAGTACCCTGTAACCTCCTTTGATTCAGCTATAAGCCACATTGGTGGTTTTGGCTTTCTCTGGGAAGGCATAACTAAATCTGCATCTTTTTCCAACCAATTGGCAGGCCTATATACATCCAAGTCCTTTGGTACCTTATCGCAGAGAGCAGCTGCTATATTCAAGTTATTAATTCTAATATTATTCATGTTACTTACTACACTAAAAGCTTCGTCCCATCTACTGTAAGATATCCATGAATGCCATTTTTCATCTTCCAGTTTCATCCTTATTTCTTTTATACATCCATAGCACTCAAGTGCTTTATATAGATCACCATAGTTTGTCTCTATTGAAATTTGGATAGCATGAAGGATTCGAAGTTTCCTCGTTTTACCCAAATTACTCGATTTTGAAATATCAGAAGAATGGTACTTTCCTGTTCCAGGGTCATCAACAGAACCTTCCCTATTTAAATTAGCAGAGGTCGTCAACAGTACCAGGGGGGGAGGGGGTCAGCATATCCAGGAGATGGGGAGTCAGTGTTTGAAGGGTCCATATTTAAGGGTATGATTTTCTTTTCATTTTTTGTTGGTTGTATTGCTGGTTTACCTGCTTGAGAATTTTAAGAAAGTATCCTACGTTGGAAAGGAAATTTGCATTCTCCACTTTCGGCACAATGAGAGTATACTTCCAAGATGGTCCACTCCATACCCTTCCCGAAGGATAGCATCAAAACAGATGTGGAGGCACAGGAAAATATAGAATCATCCACCCCATATCTGTAATAATGGGCTTCAGGCCAGAACCCAAGAGTCCCACCTCATGGATTGGATCCCCCTGGATTCCGATGACCCACCCCTTGAGAGTAGTTCCGGTAAAAAGGTCCAAACCATCTTTGGGATGGCTGAGGTCATACAATACTCTCATATATAGCTTTGAATGCAGATACCTCCCAACCGTGATCCTTTCTCCCAATCATCTAAGCAGGCAGTAAAAACGATTGTGGAAATATCCACGCCATTCGAATAAAATAAAAATAAATAAATAAATAAATAAATGAACAAATAATATATATATTTATATATATATATATATATATATATATATATATATACATATATATATATATATATATATATATATATATATATATATATGTATATATATATATATATATATATATATGACAGTGACTAAACACTTGGCCAAGTGGTTAGTCACTGTCTATACAAGTTTGCTGGACCAGGGTTTGACTCCCGGCTGGTCACAAGCTCTTGTCTTTGTGTGATTGCGAATAGGGCTCTGATCCCGAGGTCGTTAAGAGAATCCAGACATTAATGTATCAAAAACTTATGGCTATATATATATATATATATATATATATATATATATATATATATATATATATATATATATATATATATATATATAAACTTAAAAAAATAATACTCATAGAGTTAGGACAGCAACAGAAAAGAGAGTTTATAAAATTAGGAGAAGGTCGAAGTAATATTAAGCAGAAGAAATAGAGGAAAGGAAGAGAAATTTAGATTCGAGCTCAGGGAGCAATTTCCCCAAGTTCGAGAGCCCTCTTGCCTGTCATAATTCTTCAACAACAATATGAAAAATCCACATTACTGCATCAAGACATTCTTTTGTTAAGAGGGTGATATATATATATATATATATATATATATATATATATATATAATATATATATATATGTGTGTATATATACAAATATGTATGTATATATATATATATATATATATATATATATATATATATATATATATATATATATATATATATATATATATATATATATGTATGTATATATATATATATATATATATATATATATATATATATATATATATATATATATTATATATAATATATATATATATATATATATATATATATATATATATATATATATATATATATATATATATATATATATATATATTTATATATATATATATATATATATATATATATATATATATATATATATATATATATATATATATACGTGTATATATATATATATATATATATATATATATATATATATATATATATATATATATATATATATATATATATATATATATATATATATATATATATATATATACAGTGATGCCTCAGCATACAAAAGTAATCCATTCAGGATACGGTTTCGTATGCTGATTTTTTCATATCCTGAGTCGCGTTTTACATGTAAATAGCCTAATCTGTTCCAAGCCTTACGAAAAGACACCTTTTCTTCCATAAACACGCTAAACTGTAGTAATAAACATGCAATGCAGCCATTTCTATCATTCAATAATTAACCCAACCGTTAAAAACAGCCTAATCCATTCCAGAAACCACCATGAGATTATTCAATAATGTAGTTATAGCCTAGTTATCCCCTCCAAGCACTAAGAAAACGGTCCGTTTTCTTTACTACTGTATAAAAGTTACGGTACTGTATGTAAAGCATTTGGATCAGTGAAGGTGTATTGTTACCTGAACACCTAAATTAAGGGTTGATACCCTGAAAAAAAGGTACAGTTAATTAACAAAAAAGTTGAAACTTACCTTTTGATTGAGACGATGTCCGATAGCGAAGTCGCGGCAGAGGAGGATGGCATAAGGCAGAAAACGTAACAAGTGACAGACTAAGTACAATAATTTACACACTTAACACATTACTTAAACTTTACGAAATAAAAAAAATGTCAGAAAAAATTAACACTTTACGTATGGAAAACTATAAAATGAAAGAAAAAATTACTTTAACACTTAACGGTAACATAAAACTTAAAATTGAATTTTTTTTTCTTTTTTATAACTTTACGCTTTTCACATTTGCTAGATTTCTTCTACTTTTTCATCACTTTCTTTTTTCTGTTTCTTTTCTTTACTTTCACCTTCTACTTCTTCATCAATTCCTCTTTTCTGTTTCTTTTCTTCACTTTCACCTTCGTCTTGGCCTACTAATACTGCTGGCCTCTTTAATAAGAAACTATCCATGGAAGCTTGTTTCTGCCTACTTTTCAACACATTTCTAAAATGCGTTAGGCAAACGTCATTGCAGTGTTGAAGCGCACGGTTGGTATAAACTTTTTCTGGATGTTCCTTTTCGACGTAGTCTGCCATTTTATGGAAACAGACGAGAATTTCCTTAATGTCTGACGTTTTCAAAGGTGTAACATCCTCCTCATCACTGCTAGAGAACTGCTCTTGAACAACACTCATTTGCATCGTCTCCAACTCCTTCAGGTCGTCCGTCGTCAACTCCTTGTGGTGCTCCTTGATAAGTTCATCTATATCCTCGGCGCTAACTTCCAGCCCCATGGACGTACCAAGATGTACGATGTCAGCCACCTCAGACTGCTGAATGGGTTCAGGATCGTCAACGATCTCGGCTTCGCCTCCAGGCTTCCCGAACCCCTCGAAGTCTCGTGCAGAGACAACATCAGGCCACAGCTTCCTCCAAGATGAGTTCAGGGTACGCCTCGAAACTTCCCGCCAAGCAAGATCGATGAGTCTGAGGCATATCACAATATTAAAATGATATTTCCAGAATTCACGCAGAGTGAGGTTTGTACTTTCTGTCACTTGGAAACATCTCTGGAAGAGATGCTTCGTGTACAATTTTTTGAAATTAGAAATAACTTGCTGGTCCATGGGCTGGAGGAGAGGGGTGGTGTTAGGCAGTAGATACAGGACCTTTATGAAGGAATACTCAGCCAGAAGATATTCCTCGAGGCCAGGAGGGTGAGCTGGAGCATTGTCCAACACCAGTAGACATTTCATAGGGAGGCGCTTTTCTTCCAAATATTTTCGGACAGTCGGACCGAAGCAGACATTCACCCAATCAATAAAAAGATGCCTCGTTACCCAGACTTTAGCATTCGCCCTCTAAATCACGTAAAGGTTCTCCTTGATAACTTTGAGGGCTTTGAAGGCTCGGGGATTTTCAGAATGGTACACCAGCAGGGGCTTTATCTTGCAGTCCCCACTGGCGTTTGCGCAAAAAGCAAGGGTAAGCCTGTCCTTCATAGGCTTATGTCCGGGTAGCCTCTTCTCCTCCGCCGTGATGAACGTCCGACGAGGCATTTTCTTCCAGAAAAGCCCAGTTTCGTCGCAATTGAAAACTTGCTGCGAACTGTAGCCTTCCTGCAGAGTCAACTCATCAAACGTTTTAACAAAGGCTTCGGCGGTTTTCGTGTCTGAGCTGGCTGCCTCCCCATGCCGTACCACTGAATGAATACCAGTCCTTCTCTTAAATTTCTCGAACCACCCCCGAGAAGCCTTGAACTCTGGGGGTTCCTGCTGGGATGTTCCTTCTCCTGCCCCTTCTTCGGCCTGAGAACGCACAAGATCACCGAAAATGGCGGAGGCCTTCTGGCAAATTGTAGTCTCAGTGATGGTGTCTCCTGAGATCTTTTTGTCTTTGATTCACACAAGAAGCAGCCTCTCCATCTCGTCATGCACGTGGGTTCTCTTGTTGGAGAAAATAGTGACGCCCTTAGAAGGTGTCGCTGCTTTGATGGCCGCCTTCTGCTTCAGGATGGTGCCTATCATAGACGGATTCCGGCCATACTCCTTGGCGATCACACTTAAACGCAAACCAGAATCGTACTTTTTCACGATTTCGAGTTTCCTCTCCATTGAGAGCATCGTCTTCTTCTTTCCTTCAGCAACATTCTTGGGACCCATGGCTACAGTATTAAGCTCAATAATACACTACGTACGTTATATACTATGTAGTAAACACTAATACAGTACAGTACACAGTAAAGAATGTTTAATACCGATAACACGTGGCGTACGAATGTATTCAACACTATGTCAAACAAGCGAAAGCACACGAAGTCAATGTTAACGATACCGCAGTCGGAACGAAAAGAGAGAGAGAGAGATGAACGCCCGTGCGTAAGCAAGGTGGGATAGTTGCCGACCAATAGGAAAGCAGGATCTTATGGCGGCAGCTAGCATCTGAGTAGGGAGATAACCAATGGGTGAGCGGGAGGCTGTAAGTGAGTTTACCCAAGTTCAAAGTCTGGCGGCGCACGCTTTTTAAAATTACTCTCAGCGACGAGTTGGGATCTCGAAAGCTTTTCGTATCCTGAAAATCTTTTCGTATACTGGGGCATGAAAATCTTCGTATCGTTTTTTGTACCCTGAATTTTTCGTAAGCAGAAACTTTTGTATCCAGAGGTATCACTGTATATATATACATACATACATATACCAAAGGCACTTCCCCCAATTTTGGGGGGTAGCCGACATCAACAAGAAACAAAACAAAAAAGGGGACCTCTACTCTCTACGTTCCTCCAGCCTAACCAGGGACTCAGCCGAGTTCAGCTGGTACTGCTAGGGTGCCACAGCCCAACCTCCCACATTTCCACCACAGATGAAGCTTCATACTGCTGAGTCCCCTACTGCTGCTACCTCCGCGGTCATCTAAGGCACCGGAGGAAGCAGCAGGGCCTACCGGAACTGCGTCACAATCGCTCGCCATTCATTCCTATTTCTAGCACGCTCTCTTGCCTCTCTCACATCTATCCTCCTATCACCCAGAGCTTTCTTCACACCATCCATCCACCCAAACCTTGGCCTTCCTCTTGCACTTCTCCCATCAACTCTTGCATTCATCACCTTCTTTAGCAGACAGCCATTTTCCATTCTCTCAACATGGCCAAACCACCTCAACACATTCATATCCGCTTTAGCCGCTAACTCATTTCTTACACCCGTTCTCACCCTCACCACTTCGTTCCTAACCCTATCTACTCGAGATACACCAGCCATACTCCTTAAACACTTCATCTCAAACACATTCAATTTCTGTCTCTCCATCACTTTCATTCCCCACAACTCCGATCCATACATCACAGTTGGTACAATCACTTTCTCATATAGAACTCTCTTTACATTCATGCCCAACCCTCTATTTTTTACTACTCCCTTAACTGCCCCCAACACTTTGCAACCTTCATTCACTCTCTGACGTACATCTGCTTCCACTCCACCATTTGCTGCAACAACAGACCCCAAGTACTTAAACTGATCCACCTCCTCAAGTAACTCTCCATTCAACATGACATTCAACCTTGCACCACCTTCCCTTCTCGTACATCTCATAACCTTACTCTTACCCACATTAACCCTCAACTTCCTTCTCTCACACACCCTTCCAAATTCTGTCACTAGTCGGTCAAGCTTCTCTTCTGTGTCTGCTACCAGTACAGTATCATCCGCAAACAACAACTGATTTACCTCCCATTCATGATCATTCTCGCCTACTAGTTTTAATCCTCGTCCAAGCACTCGAGCATTCACCTCTCTCACCACTCCATCAACATACAAGTTAAACAACCACGGCGACATCACACATCCCTGTCTCAGCCCCACTCTCACCGGAAACCAATCGCTCACTTAATTTCCTATTCTAACACATGCTTTACTACCTTTGTAGAAACTTTTCACTGCTTGCAACAACCTTCCACCAACTCCATATAACCTCATCACATTCCACATTGCTTCCCTATCAACTCTATCATATGCTTTCTCCAGATCCATAAACGCAACATACACCTCCTTACCTTTTGCTAAATATTTCTCGCATATCTGCCTAACTGTAAAAATCTGATTCATACAACCCCTACCTCTTCTAAAACCACCCTGTACTTCCAAGATTGCATTCTCTGTTTTATCCTTAATCCTATTAATCAGTACTCTACCATACACTTTTCCAACTACACTCAACAAACTAATACCTCTTGAATTACAACACTCATGCACATCTCCCTTACCCTTATATAGTGGTACAATACATGCACAGACCCAATCTACTGGTACCATTGACAACACAAAACACACATTAAACAATCTCACCAACCATTCAAGTACAGTCACACCCCCTTCCTTCAACATCTCAGCTTTCACACCATCCATACCAGATGCTTTTCCTACTCTCGTTTCATCTAGTGCTCTCCTCACTTCCTCTATTGTAATCTCTCTCTCATTCTCATCTCCCATCACTGGCACCTCAACCCCTGGAACAGCAATTATATCTGCCTCCCTATCATCCTCAACATTCAGCAAACTTTCAAAATATTCCGCCCACCTTTTCCTTGCCTCCTCTCCTTTTAACAACCTTCCATTTCCATCTTTCACTGTCTCATCAATTCTTGCGCCGGCCTTCCTTACTCTCTTCACTTCTTTCCAAAACTTCTTCTTATTCTCTTCATATGACTGACCCAGTCCCTGACCCCACCTCAGGTCAGCTGCCCTCTTTGCCTCACGTACCTTGCGCTTTACTTCCACCTTTTTCTCTCTATATTTTTCATACTTCTCTATACTATTACTCTGCAGCCATTCTTCGAAAGCCCTCTTTTTCTCTTCCACTTTTACCTTCACTCTTTCATTCCACCATTCACTGCCCTTCCTCATGCTGCCTCCAACAACCTTCTTGCCACATACATCACTTGCTATCCCAACAAAATTTTCTTTTGCTAACTTCCACTCCTCCTCTAAATTACCAGTTTCTCTTACTCTCACCTCGTCATATGCCATTTTCAACCTTTCCTGATATTTACTTTTTACCCCCGGTTTTATTAACTCTTCAACCCTCACTAGCTCCCTTTTACATCCACCTACTCTATTCCCCCACTCTTTTGCTACAACTAATTTTCCTTCCACCAAAAATATATCAGACATACCGTTAGCCATACCCCTAAACACGTGCACGTCTTTCAATCTTCCAAACATTCTTTTAGTTATCAACACATAATCCATTAATGCCCTTTCTACTACTCTTCCATTTGCCACTCTTACCCATGTATACTTATTTTTATCTTTCTTTTTAAAAAAGCTAGCACTTATTACCATCTCTTGTTCAACACACATATCTACCAGTCTCTCACCACTCTCATTTTCACCTGGTACGCCATATATCTATACATATATATATAGATATATACATATATATATATATATATATATATTACATATGCATATATATACACACACACATATATATATATATATATATATATATATATATATATATATATATATATAGATAGATAGATAGATAAGATAGATATATAGAAATATATACAATATATAAATATTTATGCATATATATATATATATATATATATATATATATATATATACATATATATTTATATACATATATATACATATACAGTATATATATATATATATATATATATATATATATATATATATATATATATATATATATATATATATATATATATATATATACATATATATATATATATATATATATATATATATATATATATATTGTCTTCGTCTAAGATTTCCTTATCAATTCTCTTACGTGTTTCACTTAGGGCTAAGATATACAAACTATATTTCATAAATTCATTCTCCACATTCCATTTACCAATTTGCAGTTTTTCTTTAGTATTTATTAACCGGGAGAGTATTAGCATGCCGCTATACCAGGAACTGGGGGCCATTTTGTCAATGCCTATCTAACTAAGGCAAGTGACCGCTGCCGGTCCATACTAATTCCAGTAAGATCATCTGCCAGAGTAGAAGCCTCAAACACAACCCTGCACCCAGTTACATCATCGAGATTTAAGGGAACATTTCCACAACACCAAAAGTTCTCGTTACTCCACCAGGTTGCTCGTTCACTTATATAACTGTTGGCAAACATGAATTTCTAAGATATGAGTATACCACCTAGCATTTAGATTTAGGGATGATAATCTTTGAAATTATCCAACTTTTGTGCAAGATGGAGTTAAATCTTATCATAGAATCCTCTAAATGCCCTGCAAAGCTTGATCAAAATTAGAATATTTATAATAATTTTAATTTTCTATGCCAGATATTCATAACAAAATTTGATATCAACAGAATCTCAAAGGGTTTATGACATCAAGACCAGCTAATAATAATTTCCAAGTTGGGTTTCTAAAATAAGGTAAGTCGATCCAAAATCAATACATTTCAGATATTTTTTAAACCTATAAATGTTTCAATGTTTGAGGCATTGACTTCCTCATGACATGAAGTGAAGGTTTCATTAACACTTTTGATTATGCAACCTGGTTTGCAATACTGGAAATTTGTTGTAGTTCAAATTATAATTTGAATAAAAAAAGAAAATCGAGGAATTTAAGAAAATTCAACTCCTATATATAGCTTTCAAACGCTTGCACACTTTGCAGTCAAGCAGTTTCACATGAATAAGATTTACAAACTTCCCAAAATTTAATCTTTGGAAGAAAACGAATTAAATCTATGAATCTTGTCTTAAAGAAAAAATCCAAATTTTTGTACTTTCAAGACTATGCCTCTTATCCACCAATGTCATTTAGCAACTAAGAGATGCATCCGAGGTCTGGCTGGCCCTCCCCAGCCTTTTCATTTTCTTCTTGTTAACAACAACAACAACAGTGTGGTTGTCCTGTCCCAGACTTAAGAATCCATTTAATATAATTCTTGTGATATCTTCTCCTGGATTTGTTAATACACTAATTACTGTGTAGATTATTCTTGGTGATCATGATCATCATTCTCTGTGTTTCACTCTGGAGATAGTACTGTAACTTGTTATGATCTTTGTAAAGAATGTAACAACCTTTCTATTACTCTTATGGAAAAAATCAGTTCAATTGGTTGCTGGAGTTCCAAACGTAAGAGAAAACTAGCTTTGAGTTCAGAGGGAATTCCTGAGAAGATTACAATAGTTAATTGCAGTAGAGAAGAAGTTGGAAATGTTGCCCCAGTTATTAACAAGTCCTTAGCCCTTAATGAGCATTTGGGCTTTGATAGTGATGAGCTTTGTAAGCTTCTGTCTTTTTTAGCTTCATTTGTACAATCTAAGAAGTCTACTGAATGTCTGGACTTTAAGAGAAATACAAGCCTAACCTGGCCAGTTTTGAACCTTAGCCTAACTCCTCAAGTTTGGACTAGTGGTTCCAGTGCACCAGTTGTAACAGGGGTTCCCAACTGGTGGGTTGGGGGTCACGAAGCTCTAACAAGAGGGTCACCAGTAAGACTTCTCCTGCCTCTCTGCAAGAAGAGCTCTATTCTGTAATCAAAATTGTGAATTATGTAAAGACTGCAGCACTCAACACTCGGCTATATAAAGAAATGTGCAAAAATATGTATGCTGACCACGAAGTCCTTTTCTACATAGTAGTTCCTTGATTTAAAAAAAAGCAACGTTGTCAACCGCGTCTTTGAGATGAAAGATGAAATAAAGTTATTCATGGAGGTTCAAGAAAAAATAGATCTTGTGGCTCACTTTGTAGATGAAACATGGATTCAAAGGGTTGCATACCTTGCTGACATTTTTGACCAACTGAACAAGCAAAATTTGAAGCTTCAATGAAGGGAAACCAAAACTGTATTATCCTTTTTAAAGTCTCCGGGCCTTTGTTTCCAAATTGGACAATTGATCTTCTAAACATCCATATGCTCGAAAAACTTTTTCCAGTGATGGGTGAATCTCAGATACAATTGGATCAGTTCCTCAAGTATGAGATTAGTAAAAATCTTCAGTTTCAAGAAAAGGAGTTCAAGTGATACTTCCCTGAGCTGGCAGAGGGTTAGGAGGCCATGGCAAGGAACCTATTTTGTACTGCACTTAATGTGTCCAACATCCTAGATGAGATCCAAGATTAATTCCTGGATCTCAGGAATGATTCTGCAGCTTATGAGCTCTTCAAGAAGAAATCGGAGACTTGGTTCTGGTGTGCTATGCATTAATAACACTCCAGAGTCAGCATGACAGTTTTACATGTACTTGTGCCATTTTCTTCTACCTACTTTTGTGAAGCAAGGTTTTCAACTCTTGTCAGTATAAAAATGAAGAGCAGAAACATTGGATGTAAGGAATGGCATGAGATTGGCTTTAACAAACGCTCGACCACAAATTTCAAGGCTTGCTGCTCAAATGTCACATTAGGCATCCTACTAGGTGGGTTTGTAATCTATGGAACTCTATGCATATTGATAATATTGCAAGAATTATTATGATGTTTTTGCAAACTAGATATGATCAATGGTGTGATTTTGTTTGCTAATGAACAATTACACAACACAGTATGCTTTTTTAGGTTTGATGGTTGTAGAAAACTATGTATGTTTTATCTCTACTATCACCAGCTTGATTTTCATTTTTTTGTTTTGTTTTTTGTTTGTTTGTTAATGTACAAGAAAGAAATGGTATCTTGAATCATTCAATAATTTTGTAATTATTTACTGGCAAACTAAATCACAACATTGATCAGATAATAATTCACAAAAAGAAGCCAATAGTCCTTACAATATTATAGAGGCCAATATTCCTTACAATATTATAGAGGCCAATAGTCCTTACAATATTATAGAGGCTAATAATCCCTGCAATATTATCAAATCCATAATACTGCAAGGATTATTAGCCTCTTTTTGTGAATTAATGTTTGATCAATTCTGTGATTTAGTTTTCCAATAAATAATTACAGAATTATTCTATATTGTTTTTAGATTTAATAGAAGTGGAAAACTATATATATATATATATTGCTAATATTGCAAGAATAATTATCCTCTTTTTGTGAGTTAAGATTTGATCAATACTGTGATTTAGTTTGCCACTATTCTTTTAAAGACACTATTTATTTCTCTCTCCATAACAAAAAAAAAAAAAAGGATGAAAATCAAGCTGGTTATAGTAGGGGGCCGTGTGGGTTTCAGGGTTTCGGGTAAGGGGTCGCAAGTGCAAAAACGTTGGAAACCACGTAGTTGTAGGGATTCAAATGGTACATAGCACATGACAGAGTCAAGATCCTCTCGTAGACAGAGCCTTGTACTCTAATACTACTTACACAACTTCTAATGCACAACCCTCACATGACCACCAATCAATAATATTCTATTCACATATGATTTCCAAAGTAAAAGTCTCTACAGTTCATAAGGTGCCCTCTTACGGGACTGCAAGACCTTAGTAACGTCCCACGGTAGTAGTCTGGATCCTAATATATCTCCACTTAGTAAAGTAGACATTAATAATCACTCACTTATTTCTTAATCAATAATGTAGTCTATTGTATAGCTCCTAATACTGATGGGTTGCATTATGACTTAAATAACAACAGGGCACATGTTGCATTATAACTCGCATGGTAATGCGCATTGTTCACTTATAGGTATGGACACCAGCACATCTCGAGTTTTTCCTAGTAATGTTAATATATGTGCAAGCATCTCTATTGCTGAAATTAATTCCTTTAACATAAGCGGCCACAACGGTTCCCATTATAGACAAACAAATAAGAAAGGCAATACTATAAAGTATTTTAAAAAGTGTTTCAGGACAGGAAAAAGAAGATGAAGAGGAAGAGCCCTACTGTGATGAGGTATATTATTATCATTCGTTAAGAAAACAGATTGCTGAAAAGTATCCAGGTACATTACTTGGGGTAAGGTCTGATTATTGTTTTTCTTCTAAGGTGTCGGAAACAACAATATCCATGACGACATATACTCCGCAAATTTCTCAGTTCTTGTTAGAATGAATGAATATATTATCATCTCCAGTGAAAAGAAACACCAATAATTCACGGTCAATCACATAATAATGGATGGAGACATATAAAACTAATTAATTGCCTTGAGAAGAACAAGATACAGACCATAGTCGAGTGATGGTTCATTCACGAGACAGGTGAATGACACAGACTTCTGTGGATGGAAGGGTAGCGTCCTGCTGGGCAGGTGACTGACCAACCGCAGACTACTGAGACTGGCTGGGCATTTGTGTCTCTTTATGTTAACATTCTGATGAATATAAAAGCCCAAGTTTAACATACAAGAATGAATAATAAATAAGATGGCAGAGCAGATGATTTTACATATGAAAAAATAAGCAACAATTATGTTACATTAACAGGAAAATATATACACGAGTAAAAGAAGAGCTGAATTGACAATGAAGCATTGTAAGACGTTTTCTTTACAACCACTCCGACCCCCAAGATAATTATTAAAAGAACTTTTAATGATTGTATGAGAAAAAATGAATTATCACAAGATAAAAATTGAATAAAAATGGAACACTGAAATAGCGGGACGAGGATTGCAGGCAGCCTCGTCGTTGGGACACTAGTGTTGTCGGCCGCTATCTACAACTTGTGAGTTTTAATTTTGCGATTGCAGGATGCTACCCTGGTGGCGGAGCCCAGAGGATTTGACTGCTGTTTGCGGTCTTTTTGGACAGTGTTTGGTCGGTTTCACTGTGGCTTTCTTCAGTTTGTTTTGGGGAGGCACTCGTGGTCGCCGTCCTTGCTGTTCATAAAGGTCGTTGGCATTGTCGGTGTAAGTAGGTTTCAATCTATCCACAGTTAACCAGTTTTCTGCTCTGTGAACCATGATTTTGAAGGACTTCTTTGTTCTCTCCAGCACACAATAGGGCCTCTTCTAAGATCGTGTGAGGGGAGGGCGGTGAGCATACTGCCTTATGAATACATAGGAGCAGGTATCCAGGGCAACTGGTCTAAGTGCTTCGTCCTGTCTGTGTATGTTCTGTGAAAGGGCGTGAATTTCCCTGCCCTCTCTTGAAGCCGAGCGATGCTGACATCGTTGGAGCCTGGGTAGGAGGGGAAGAACTCGCCAGGCACAATGAGCGTCTACCCGTAGGCTTTCTCGGCTGGAGAATTATTGCCATTGGATTTTGGAGAGGTTTGTAGACCAAGGAGGACCAGGGAAGTTGTTAGACCCGATGCTTGTCTGTGCATTGGGCCATTAAGGCTGCCTTCAAGGAACGATGTCTTCTGTTGACCATGCCGTTGGCTACGGGGTTGTAGGCTGCCGTGCTGTGTAGGTTGGTCCCCATGAGGCGGGCGTGGGATGTTGGTTGTCACGTCATCAGGGACCCAAAAACAGCTGACGCAGCTAGAGAGAAGGAACTGGGCACAAGCGTCCGTTGATGCCTCAGCCATAGGAGTTGCTCTCTGGCCATCTCGTTGAACGGACGATGATGGTTGGCAGGTACCTGGCGTTTCCTGAAGGTGGTAAGGGAACCCCTATGTCAACATGGATATGGCCAAATCGTCGCTTGGGCTCAGGGTGACTGCTGACCCCTGATTCAGTGTGACAGCCAACCTTGCTGGTTTGGCAAGCAGTGTTTGCCCGTGCCCATTCATGTGAATCTTTCCTGATGCCAGGCCAAATGTGATGCTCACTGGAAACTCATTTGATAACACTCCATTAACATTAACTTTGCACTTGCTATGCTCATGAACAGACTTAATCAAATTTACCAAATAAAAATAAAAGTGAAATTTTACAACTTCTCAATCATCAGCTTGGTAGTCATCCTCATTAAGGGGTGAGAGAGGCTGTGGATGATGTCGAATATCAATTTTTGTCTTGATGGCGGGATAATTGATTGATTGATTGATTTAAAGTTTTCTGGCATCCAGACATCTAAGGTCATTGATGCCGATATCATTTATTATATATAAAAAAATAAGAGTAATCAATTAAGAGCATAAAATTTGAGATATCATTACAAAAGTTAAATAGTTTTCAGAAGACCTGCTTCTGAAATAAATCTAAAAATGTCGCTCGCATAGTAGGACACATCATGTCCAAGAGTCTTGGCAAGGATGAACCTGCCATCCTCACCTCTAGCCTCAAACAGATATCTACTTCTTAAAATTGCTATAAATGTGGCATTCAGTCAACAAATGCCTCATTGTTAAAGGTACCAATGGTACCAATACGGTTGGTGTTGGTGTTGGCCCTTTAGCAGAAACTCGTGCATCAACCGAGTATGACCAATATGAAGACGACAAAGAGTAGTCTCCCACTTTTGCGGCATCATGTTATATCTCCAAGGGGATATAACATTCATAATTTCTCTCATCTTATTTTGAACCAAACTATCCCAATGTTATTGCCAATTATCATGAACCAACTTCTTCATGCTGGGTAAAAAATTATTACAAAGAATGGGATACCTTCTTGGTAGCCTCAGCTGCAGCACTCTTTGCCAGTGAATCTGCCTTCTCATTTCCAGACACACCTACATGTGCTGGAACCCAACAAAATCGAATTGTTATACCCCTCACTCCAATAACAAAAAGTCACTCTAAAATCTTTAAAACTAAAGGGTTATTGGAATTAAAAACTTATATAGCTTATAGGACACTTCTTGCATCACTAAAAATGGTAAAATTGCCCTCATCTTTTAAGGCTATTTTCTCAATAGTGGTTAGAATGCCATATAGTTCAGCAGTAGATATAGAGGATGCTAAAAGAAGTGCACCTCTACAATTAAAAGCACTACTAAATACTCCAGATCTAATGCCAGCATCGGATTTGGAGCCAGTGATGTCATCTTCATCAACCTCCAGACCCATGGACTTGCCAAGGGATACAATCTCTTCTACGTCTTCCTCTACGGCAAGCACAGGTTCAGGTTCGGGGCCTAAACCTTTAAAATCTCTGGGAGAAACAGCATCAGGCCAAAGCTACTTCCAAGCTGAATACAGTGTCCGTCGAGTTACTCCCTCCTAAGCCTGATCTATGATCTTCAAGCAGTGCACGATATTGAAATGGCTCCTCCAAAATTCCTGCAAAGTTAAGTTGGTGCTTTGCGTGACATTAAAGCACTGCTTAAATAAGTGCTAGGTGTAGAGCTTCTTAAAATTAGAGATGACTTGCTGGTCTATGGGCTGGAGGATAGGGGTGGTGTTCGGTGGAAGATACAGCACTCTGATAAACTTGAACTGATCGATGATATCATCTTCGAGTCCTGGGGGGTGAGCGGGAGCATTATGCAAGCAAAGCAAGCACTTTAAAGGTAAATTCTTCTCCTGAAGGTACTTCTTGACCGCAGGGCCGAAAACTTGGTTTACCCATTCAACAAAGAAGTGCTTAGTAACCCAAATCTTAGAATTAGATCACCAGAAAACATGCAGCATGTCCTTATTGACTCTATGTAGTTTAAATGCCCTAGGGTTTTCAGAATGATAAACCAATAACGGCTTGATTTTGAAGTCCCTGCTGGCGTTGGCACATAGGGCAAGAGTCAACCGATCCTTCATAGGCTTACGTCCAGGCATTTTCTTCTCTTCGGCGATGATGTATGTTCGACAAGGCATCTTTTTCCAAAACAGACCAGTTTCATCCCAATTGAAAACTTGCTGCTCCACGTAGCCTTCATCCTCCATGATCTTTCCGAAGTTCTTAACAAAATCGTTAGCAGTCTTGGTGTCCAAACTTGAAGCCTCTCTGTGCCGAACAACTGAATGAATCACGATCCGCCTCTTAAATTTCTCGAACCAACCGCGAGACGCCTTGAATTCTTCCATCGTATGATCGGATGAACTCTCCCCCGGGGTCACCCCCAAAGCCCGCCGCCTTCAAGTCGCAATAGATAGCGCTGGCCTTTTCGCAAATGATCGTTTCAGTGATCGTATCGCCAACAATCTCTTTGTCCTTTATCCATATCAACAAAAGGAGTTCCATCTCTTCCAGGGTAGGGCTGCGATGTTTTAAAAATAATGGTGATCCCCTTCGATGGTTTGACTGTTTAAATGGCTGCCTTCTGCTTGATGATCGTCGAGATCTTAAAGACATATTCCGGCCATATTGTTTAGTCAGATCACTCACACGTACACCGCGCTCATGTTTTTCTATAATTTCTTGCTTCAATTCTAATGAAAGCATTGCCTTCTTCCTCTTCTCACCACTACTTGCCAGGTCAAGCCTATCGCAGGTATGAACATGAAAATTGGCATAAACAAATCTTATGTATATCTAAATAATCCATTAAAATTTCATTTGAATATATTTATTGGTATAGGAGTTATTGACATCGCCGGCGAAAATATCAGCTAAATTATTCTAGGAACAATTTACTCCACCACCAAAAATAACCCTTCCACCTATACCAAAATAAACATTTCCTGTGGCTTTTTTATGGTAGATATCAACATGAAAATTGGTAAGGACAACATAAATATCCATCCCATAAATCCCTGAAAATTTCATTTACATATGAGAATTATTCTACAAGAAATTTACGGCGCCGCCGAAAACTGGCCTCCAGCGGATATCGAAAAATGGCCACTGTGACTTTCCTATGGAAAGTATCAATACTAAAATTGATATGAATGTAGTTCACATAACACAGATAAAACCCTGTGAAAACTATTTGGATATCTGTAAAACTCTAGGAGTAGTTTGCTCCTCCTCACTGATTATTTAGCTAAAAGTCATCACTTATGAACAAAAGTGGCAGCCAGGCCATGCCTATAGCAGGTATGAACAGGAAAATAAGCAGAAACAAAGCTTACAAATATCTAAATAATTCATTAATATTTTTCTTCAATATATTCATTGGTATAAGAGTTAGGGAATGACTGGGCTACGCATGAGTGAAGAAGGTTGTTTGGTAATCTCAGTGATGTTAGGTGTCTTTTTATAGTTTCTATTTGACATATCTGTTTTTGACGTTATTAATAGTTTATATAGGACATATCTGTTTTGACGCTGTTACTGTTTTTAGAATGATATATTGTTAATTTATTCTCATTATTTATTTCCTTATTTCCTTTCCTCACTGGGCTATTTTTCCCTGTTGGAGCCCTTGGGCTTATAGCATCTTGTTTTTCCAACGAGGATTGTAGCTTGGCTAGTAATAATAATAATAATAATATCTTAAAAAAATAAATTTGGGCATTGCAGATAAGGTCATTCACTTCGTTTGCGACAATAAAAGAAATTGCCAATATAATAAGAAAAATTGTATTTTCATTTCATTTCACTTTAACACTTTGCCCTTTGGAATACTGGTTTTGATGTGATCATATTGAAGGATAATGTGTCAAAAGAGTTGTCATTTATTGTGCTAAGATATTCAACAGACAAGGAAAATTTTGAAACTGCCACTGGTAAAGTTTTACTAGGATCAGGAGAATTACTCATGAATGCATTTAATATTACTTAAATTTTGCACTATATGAAAATCAAAAATATTGTTTGCATGAAAAGAGACACTATGATCTTTCAAGGCAATGAAAAGTTGAGGGAGAAATCCCCATACGTTCAGCAAAGTTCACAATATGATCCTTCACATAGCCTATAAAGGGTACAGGGCCCTAAAATTAAGCTAAGATGGAACTTGTAAACCCTGTAAAATTTGTCATCTTAAGTTTTATCCCATGAAAAATGGAGCAGTCATGGTAACCCTGATCATGCATTGAAGCTGTGAAGAGAGTTAATGACTCAGAACATCCTCTACTTCATTATCTTCCAGCCATCGAGGTTCACTCCTCGCAACGAGTATGGACTTTGTGGTATATCCTATCACTAGACTTGGTTCCAATTGTCATTAAAACTTCTCAGAGGAGAAGTAAAAAACTTGAGAGGTAGAGTAGGGTGAATTATACAGAAAAAAAAAAAGACCTCAGTCCAGTGAGATGATCATATATCGAGAGGCCATTTCCTACATCCTCAACAATAGACCAGTCTGAATGACAAAGAAGATAAAAATGGAAATAAGTAACAGAATAAACAAAGGTCCAGTCCTTGTCTGGATGCTCCTAACTGGATATAGCAGCATAGCTGACCCTTTTAAGGTAGAAAATTTACCCTGATGCCCTTGACCAGTTCTTCACTGCACAATGCAAGTCCCCACTGCATCCAAGTGCTGGGCCTTTGGAAGGTTTATAAGCACATAAACTTCAGAAGATGAAGGTAAGTGTCCTCCCAGTTAAGGGGCCCAGCCGGAATACCAATTTATGGGGGCGTAGGAAGAAAAACACAAAATCCTGAAAATATTCACTGAGCTTTGTATGGCAATGGAGAGTGCGTATACGAAATATTTTGTCAAAATTCCTCTTACTTTCATAGTTTCAGGGTAATCAGTAAAAGTAACTCAATAAACCATAAATATTGTTCCCTACAAGAAAATGCAGTATTTCTTGTTATCATAAATTTTGATAATTATTACATTCTGATGTAAAAGAAATTGTGAACAACGACATCTGTATAGATTCCACAAGTCACAAGACAATGTATTACATGGTAAATTACACCCTTCGCCCTTCAGTCCTACCAAAAAAGAGAGTATATGTTTGAGTTTGAGCTCTAACATTCACTAATTTTTACGTCTATTTTTCTTGTTTTCGGCATGAATTTCATCATTTCAAAGAGGAAAAGACAATGTCAACATCTCACTAACATGAGGAAGAAGGCAATTTGTTTTAATATTAGAGTTCAGAAGTGGGTAATATCGGCGAAATTAGCATAGTGAAGGAGAGAGATGATGAAGAAGCGACCGTCTCGCCTAAGGAAGCAAAATATTGAGCATAAGGATATTCATTTATGATTAAATTATGATAAATAACTTTGATTTGTTTTATTAATAGCCAAAAAGGAACATCAAATTCATAATAATCATTTATTTTTTTTAAAAATACAAAGAAAAACTTTGAATGCCCGTATCTCAAAACTATACTTATTGACCCTCAAATTTTATTTTCTCCTTAGTTTTGAAGAGATAGCATTGAAATTTGGTATATAACTTGGAAAGACATTATAAAACAATCGAATGTTGCCCTTTTTCCAATTTTTGTTTCATATTTTATTTTTCCTCATTTTTGGGGTTTATTTTTTTTTACCATAATAAAATAATTCATATTTAGCAAAAAAAAAATTACTTTTAGAAAATAAACTCTTCATTTTACAGGAAGTCTACATCAGGTCTATATAGGGTAGTAATTCCAGGTCTTAATATTAATTATAAAGGGAGGAGATAGAATTTGAAAAAAACTAATTTTCAGGATAATTCACCCTGGTGTCGCAAAACCGAATGTCAGAGCCAAAAATCCTATGCAGTTTGGAGATGTCCTGAAGTCACCTTATTAAGTGGTAAGAATGTCAAAATCCCGTCTAAAAAATGGCATTAGCCAGCCGGCCCCCTTAATCGTTTTACCAATGACTTCAATAGACATGTCATAGGTCGCATGTTGATCATGCATGCCGTTAGAGACCTGGTCAGTGCAGAAACAGGAGGAAGGGATCATGAATGTAGCATTAGGCTCACGGGGACCTATGTAACACCATCCAGATTAACTTCCAAATTTAGTTGGTTACAGCCATTATCAGACCCACATGTTCCCTTTTTGGACCAAATAGGAGGAAAACAGGAAGAAGCCGTTGAAGCTGGGGTCTACAACAAGCAAAGCAAAGAGAGCAGCATGATCAGCAGTGTGATTTTTCCTGAAACCAGGAAGATCGTCAAAATACTTAGCAATGAACTCTGTGAAGATTGCTGCATTTTTACCTACAAGAATGTCTATAATTTATGTTTCAAATAGCATTTTTAATAAAAACTATTCATTTCATGATTAAAACATTCCTTACTTATACAGTGGTACCTCTACATACGAACTTAATTTGTTCCAGAAACTGCTTCGTATGTTATAACGATCGTATGTTGGAGCAAATATTCCCATAAGAATACATGGTAATTCATTTAATTCGTTCCTTACCCTAAAACCCCATAATAAATACTTAATAAATGGCTACACATAATTACACATAACATTAATAAAATATAATAAATACATACACACTTAAAAAAAGAATAATAATAATGAAATAATAAATAAAAAAGGGGTTTTAATGTAACACTTTACCTTAGCGACAGGCCAGCGCAGGTGTAGGGACTGCTAGGCAGGAGTAGACGGAAGATCAGCGAGAAGGTAGGGACGGTGACTTTGTGCGATAACGTGTACGATAACTTACACTACTACGTGAACTTACTTAACTTAGCTTACGTATTTTTTTTTTCTATTTTTATAATTTTATATTTTTTTTTATTTTTTCTTTTCTTATTTTTAATTTTCATCACTTTCACTCGATTCGGTCTTCCTTTTCTTTGCTTCACTTTCTTTCTTTTCATCATGATCACTAGACCGTTTTAAAGATTTCTTAAAGAAACTATAGAGTGAAAGTTGCTTAGTACGGCTTTTGAGGATTTTTCTAAAATGCGTTAGGCAAACATCATCGAACTGCGCAACAACACGGCAAACCTGAAGTTTCTGTGGGTGATGCTTGTCGATGAAATCAACCACATGTTGATGATATGGCAACATCTGTTTTATTTCCGCCGTACCTAAGATTTGGCCTACCTCCTCGGTCTCCTCCGACTCACTCAACTGCGCTTGGAACTCATCATGCTGCATGGCTTGCAGCTCCTTGAGTTCCTCGGTGGTGAGCTCTTCATGATGCTCATCGACGAGTTCAGTGATGTCATCTTCATCCACCTCCAGACCCATGGACTTGCCAAGAGATACAATCTCTTCGACGTCTCCCTCGGTGGCAAGCACAGGTTCATTCTCGGGGCCAAAACCTTTGAAATCTCTGGGAGCAACAGCATCAGGCCAAAGCTTCTTCCAAGCGGAATTCAGGGTCCGACGAGTTACTCCCTCCCAAGCTTGGTCTATGATCTTTAAGCAGTGCACGATATTAAAGTGGCTCCTCCAAAATTCATGCAAAGTTCAGTTGGTGCTTTGCGTGACATTAAAGCACTGCTTAAATAAGTGCTTGGTGTACAGCTTCTTAAAATTAGAGATGACTTGCTGGTCCATGGGCTGTAAGATAGGGGTGGTATTCGGTGGAAGATACCACACCTTGATGAATTTGTATTCGTCGATGATTTCATCTTCGAGTCCGGGGGGGGGGGGGGTGAGCGGGTGCATTGTCCAATCAAAGCAAGCAATTCAAAGGCAAATTCCTCTCCTGAAGATACTTCTTGACAGAGGGCCGAAAACTACGTTTACCCATTCCACAAAGATATGCCTAGTAACCCAAGCCTTAGAATTAGAACGCCATACAACATGTAGCAGGTCTTTATTGATTCTATGTGCTTTAAATGCCCTAGGGTTTTCGGAATGGTAAACCAATAACGGCTTTATTTTGCAGTCCCCGCTGGCGTTGGCACAAAGCGCAAGAGTCAACCGATCCTTCATTGGCTTATGTCCAGGCATTTTCTTCTCTTCGGCGGTAATGTACATTCGACTAGGCATCTTTTTCCAAAACAGACCGGTTTCACCGCAGTTGAACACCTGCTGCTCTACGTAACCTTCCTCCGACACAACGCTTTTGAACTTTTTAACAAAGTCTTTAGCTGCCTTGGTGTCCGAACTCGAAGCTTCTCCATGACGAACAACTGAATGAATCCCGGTCCGTTTCCTAAATTTCTCGAACCAACCTCGAGACGCCTTGAATTCCTCCATCGTAGGATCGGCTGAACTCTCACCCGCGTCACCCTCAGAGCCCGCCGCCTTCAAGTCACTGTAGATAGCGCTGGCCTTCTCACAAATGATCGTTTCCGTGATCGTATCGCCAACAATCTCCTTGTCTTTGATCCATATTAACAAAAGTCGTTCCATCTCTTCAAGGGTAGGGCTACGACGTTTGGAAATAATCGTGATCCCCTTCGAAGGTTTCACTGCTTTAATGGCTGCCTTCTGTTTTTGGATCGTCGGGATCGTAGACATATTCCGGCCATATTGTTTGGCCAGATCGCTAACACGTACACCTCGCTCATGCTTTTCTATTATTTCTTGCTTTAATTCTAATGAAAGTATAGACTTCTTCCTTTTCTCACCACTACTACTACTTCCTGAACCGAAACTAAGCTTTTAGGACCCAAGATTACGGAACACAGAAAACAACACGTGGAAAACGAAGATAAAAACACTGTTAATAACGGAGTGAATAGAGGACAACCACACGATGCGCACGAGATGAGAGGACTGATCAAGGCAACACTCGATTGGCGTCCCTCCGATGTGCTGCCGTCTAGCGGCGTCAACAACAAACGACGCTGGACGCATTCGAGAAAATTCCACGCGTACGCGTAATGTTTACTTCGTATGTTGGAGCAACACTTCGGGTGTCGAGACAGAAATTTGGTCGAATTTTACTTCGGATGTTGGAAAAGTCGTATGTTAGGACATTCGTATGTAGAGGTACCACTGTATTTACGTAAGCACATCCCGTCCCTCACACAACCCTTTTCTGATCAAAGTGCAAATTTATTCATTTTTCCTTAGTAATTTGAGGGAAATATATTTACATTAGTTTCCTGCAAACAATTCTTTCTCACTCCTTATAGGAGGTTTTTGGTTTTATTTGTTTCTTCATAGCATCGTAAGGTAAACTTTCGTTTCACAAGTTTTTAAGATACAGTATACGCTATTAACCATATTTCTTTGTTTCCTTATTCATATATTTACAATTCTTATGTTATTGCTATGTTTAAAGATATGCAGTGTCAAGAGACTAACTAAATATGAATAAGGCATGAAATTTGTCCAGAAAGTATGATAACGAGAATATTTTTTCTAGCAACATCTTACTTATGTTTGGGAATTTGGTGCATGTAACATACACATTTCTGGATTTGAGGGATGGGGCTCTAAGCAAATAACCCTTAAATTATGATGATTATGTCCATATGAACCCTATTAGTAAGTATAATTACCAATAAAACCCCAAAATAACTCCTAATAAAGTTAATTAGATGATTTCTTAGAAGAAAAAAATTGAAAGCCGATTTCTCAAAAGAAAACAAAAATTATCAGAGAAAAATTTAAACAACTTTTTTGTTTACTGACCTATATTTACCATTTATAAATTAAAAGATAAGAAATTTTATGCTCTAAAATATTATGCACGGTTTTGGAAAATTACAAAAAACTTATATATGAAAAATGGCAATCTTTACCATTATCGCTAATGTGTTTGGAAAATAATACACATAAAAAATGAGGATTTATAAGAAAAATCTGTTCCATAAAATATTCGTTATGAAAATCATCTTTAAAATGCTTTTCAAATGATGAAAAGCAGTTGAGAAACAAAAAAGTAGATTAAGGTTGATATTACCTCAAAATAACAGCGTTTTAATGGTGCTGAGTTGTGTCCCTTTAGGCAGCTATTTTTTTCATCAGCATTGTGTTTTTACACAATGGTGGCCAAACCCAAAGTAGGATATACCTTCAGGAAAACCTAGAATGGTTGAAAATGAAGTCAGACAAGGTGCAGGTAAGGGAAGTATCGCCTTCCCCTTTACCAGTTCCTGCTTTTGCCGAGGGTATATCAAAATAAAAGTTAATGGTTTGTACAATTACTGGAACAAACTTATTTCCATATAAACTGTATGCTAGATTCAATACATCCTTATAGGCCTACTGAAAGGATATATATTTTATCGTACATTATCATAAGAATATAAGTGCATAATTCAGCAGAGAATATTACCATTATTACTAGCAAAGCTACAACCCTAGATGGAGAAGCAGGATGCTATAATATCAAGAACTCCAACAGGGAAAAAAAGCCCATTGAGGGAAGGGAATTCATGAATAAACACTACGAGAAGTAATGAACAATTAAAACAAAATATTTTATGAACAGTATCAACATTAAAATAAATCTTTCTAATATAAACTATAACAACCTAAAATAAAGAGGAAGAGAAATAAGAAAGAATAGTGTGCCCGAGTGTACCTTCAAGTTAGAGAACTCTACCCCAAAATAGAGAAGATCATGGTACAGAAGTTATGGGACTACCCAAGACTAAAGAACAATGGTTTTATTTTGGAGTGTCCTCCTGCTAGAAAAGCTTCTACTCTTACCAAGAGGAAAGTAGCCACTGAACAATTACAGGGTAGTACATAACCCATGAGTGAAGAAGGTTGTTTGGTAATCTCAGTGTTGTTAGGTGTCTGAGGACAGAGGAGAATGTGGAAGCAGTAGGCCAAACTATTCTGAGTACGTGTAGGCAAAGGTAATATAAGATGTAACCAGAGGGAGCCAATGTAGTACTGTCTGGCCAGTCAAAGGATCTAATAACTCTCTAGCGGCAGTATCTGATAATCCATTTGCCAACACAAAATTGAAGACACCCAAGCAAATACCAAACAGGACATCTTTTCCAAAAGAGGCTATACCAGCTACAGCAGGCCAAAATTGTTAAAGAGAGGCACTCACTGAAACCAATCAGGTCTAGAGACGAAACTTTTCATCATAGGTGGTCAAATTATCCTTCATACATGAGGGTTACATTTGTTGTTAATAACAATCATAAATTTATTCTACAAACGAAAAATATATAAAATCTACGTAATAGGGTGTGAGGAAAGGCATGAAATTTTATGAGTTGAAAAATTCATGTTTGAACTTCAGCCACCACAAATAATGATTCCACTTTCCAAGTGACCTGAAGTTTCATACATTGCCATATAAACTGGTGAAGATTCTTTTCATAAAGTAGTTTGTAGAGTATTATACCACAATCACTCAATCATGATGTAAAGTACTACAATACTAAGTCCCCAAGGACTGTACATGCATGCAAAAAAATACCTTTGGAAGTTGAGTTGCTTCTGGTAGTAGACTTGTCTCCCCAGCTGGACTAAACTTGAATAAATGCTTAAACATTTCCATTTCAAGTTTACTAAAAATACAATGACCTAGCCACCACCTCTCAAATGCTTCTAAAGAAATCAAGACAGGTGGATGTGGAGGGCCTTTTCCCCATATCTGAAACAAGAATTTAATCTTATATAAAGCAAGTGAATAAGTAAAATATATAAAACAATGCATTAACCTACTGAAAGATAGTTTAATAAAACACAAAACAAAAGACTTAAATTTCAATAAAGATATATCAGATCAGCTAGGAATCTTCAAAGAAAGAGGAGATTCATTTCAAGACTATAAATTCAGATTTGTGTTAATTAAATTCACCAAAAATAAAAACACTATCAAAATTGAAACTATCTTTCCCCTTACTAACCTTTTTGATAGCTTCATTGGGATAGAATAAATCATGCAATAAAGCAAAAGCAATCTGGGTCTTCACAGTATCAGAACTAGTCTTCCAGCACGTTTTTTGGGTCACACCTTTCTCGAAGAATTCAATTACAGTTTCTGTGTACTAGAAAAAAAGGAAAAATCATTTGGGAAATAAAAAAGCATTTGGCCTATATTTTTAAATTATCATAAATGATTTATTAAATTTATTAAAAAATAATAATCAGAATACCCACAATTCATGGACGTCTTGGAAAAGTGAACTTTGTCGATAATATACAGTGGTACCTCGAATAGCCAATATCAATTATTCCAAAACTGTGTTCGAACACCGAATTGTTCCAATATTGAATCAATTTCCCAATAAGAATGAGAGGAAATAGAATCAATTGGTTCTCCTACAATAGATGCCCTTACTGTATTATGGGCAAATTTTACACAACCTGCAACATTAAATTACAATGTAGTAAATAAGAGCATACCACAAGCAACTAAAACAGCTATAATTAAACGAATAATTGAATAAAATGTAGAGAAAGGATGGCTTAAGTGGAAGGTGGATGGGAAGGGAGGAGGAGTTGGTGTTGCAAAAAATATTGGTTAACTGCCCTTCCGGTTTTTTTTTTTTTCCATGCCGCTAACTGCGATTCCCTTTAGAACCTTTTTACATAAAACAGATCATAAATAAATTGTTTATGCATCCGTTTTTAAGATGATCCCGAAATGACTCGATGTATAAGCATTATGAAAATTGCCTCCTCTTTATCACTGAAATAAGATTTACTAGCCCAATAATTCAAGCACCAATCTTCCAGACCTGGCCTGAACAAATTTAGGAGGCAAAAATAGGAATTCTATTAAATTTAATGAAGAAAAAATTTATCATATAGTAAATGTATGAGAAAAAATTAAAAGATAAAAATCTGTTATGAATAGAAATTAAAGCTATATATATAAACCCTTCTTAAGAATGTTAAAATCTTAAAAACAAAGAAATTCTCAGAATCCCATAAAATGTAAGACAAACCTTTCTAACCAAAATGTAAACACCGTTGTCTTCTAAATGTTTACAATTGCAAGAAAATGCTAAATAGTTAAAATAGTATCACACTCACTTCACCTGAAAATTGCTTTATGAGGTGTACTCAATAAAAATTAATGGGTATATACTGTATGACCAATATCATGTGATCTTCCTAAAACTACTTCCGTCCTTTTATCTTTTTGTTCTGATAATTCCCATGAAGGAAAACCAAAAATATTTTTTATTTGTACAAAATATTACTCTCTTGATTTATTACTTCAAATCCTTTGCCATTTTATTAATATGAAATGCTTTACAGTGATTACGAAATCATTAATGGGGAGTTTAATGTAATTTTGGGGTAAATATATAGCTAATTCAGCAGTGGAATCTGCTTTTTTATTACCGTACCAACTACAAGGGCAGAAAGCCTGCATAGTATAGTACATACCCCTTCTTAAAAGAATTTGTTAAGAGCTCTTTAATCTTTTATACTAGTTGGTTCAAACGAGTATAACAAATATAAACTTACGATTAACTCACTTAAAATTGTTTTAATATTGTTTTCTAATGAAATTACGTAGATTTCAAATTTAAATACTGATACTTCACTAGGTAAGGAGAGCTAGCATGTTTTATCTCAGGATTCTGCAGCAAAGCCAGCACCCCTTGAGGACTTAGAGCCATCAGCATATAAACCCTGATGAGGTCTTTTCCTTTGAATATGTTTTAAGGCATGTTGTTTATGGTGACTTGGAGTATAGTTAAATTTAGTTGATAACTAAAAACAAAGAAAGCATATTTTTGCTTTATCTATGATCCAAGGTAGAAGGAAGAAGGATGATTGAAAAAGGTTCATTCTGATGTTTACTTGGGCTCCACGAGGCCCTAGAAGAGTTGGAAGACCCAGGCCTACATGACTGAGGACTATGAAGCATGTAGTACGATATGATTAATGAAGTATTGAATTAAAAGCTCAAGATAGAGACGACTGGCAAATCTAACCGAGGCCCTTTGCATCAATAGGCGTAAGAGGAGGAGATGATGATGATGTCTGTAGATCATAATAGCCTATTCTCTCTTATTGGGAATGTTGGTTTATGATTACAGTATTTATAAATATATCTATTTAAGCGAAGAGCTTATTTGCTGGAGTATTGGTGGATAAGATCTTTCACGCACTTTGCATTAACAAAATATTCTTGATATATAGACTAAGGTAGATCCCCACTTTCACATAAAACTCACATATTTGGAAAAGATCTAAAAGCTCCACCTCAAAGTCTCTCACCTTGAATATGTATTGGATCTAAAGACTTCAAAGTGGCTTCAGAACCTGTTCCATAAATTGGACTACTATAATCTATTCTCGATAAGATTAATGCCTTATACCACATCCATAAAGTTTACCTCTTTGCACTAAATTTTGTATGAGAGGGCGTCATCATTAGGTTGAGAGCATTATTACATTTAGATTTAATGTAAGATATACTGTATGTGCTTTCCAATTAAGGTGAGTATCGAAATTCAATCACAAATATATTTTCTTTTCTTGAAATTGGATTTGAGAGTTGGGGAATATGAGATTAATATATTGGTTTTGCTTTCATATGCAGTATTATTCATATAAAACAATATTACTTGGGTTTTTATTGTAGAGTCTAAAGCTAACGATGCACTCCAAACTTTTATTTCTCGAAAGGAGTTATTCAGAATTCTGTGGAGGATTAACTTTTTATGTTTATTTTTCAAAATTTATTCTTTGTTGTTTGCCAAACCATAGAGAGAGAGAGAGAGAGAGAGAGAGAGAGAGAGAGAGAGAGAGAGAGAGAGAGAGAGAGAGAGAGAGAGAGAGAGAGAGAGAGAGAGTGTGTGTGTGTGTGTGTGTGTGTGTGTGTGCGTGTGTGTGTGTGTGCGGTATTGTAATGCTTGTTTGTAGTAAGAAAGACTGTTGGTATAATTGAGGCTGTTTGATTAAAATAATTTTCTAAAATAGTTTGGACTGCTAGTGAATGCCAAAAGTAAATGCTTTTTTTTTTTTAATCTGGTTGCAGCAAGAGTCGGTGGGAATGCTGGATTATTAACGGATTTTGAGCAAAGCGAAAAATCTATTTTTGGGTGAGGTAACCATGTCGTCCTGATGAAAGTTCCTTCTTAGTAGCTTCCTAGGTTATATTTAACTACAGTGATATATCCCAGAGAATTTTACTTAAGGTATCCAGAATTCTAACTCCTGGCGCGAATATCCCTGGCTTTCGCCTTTTGGGATATCGCATAATATCAGAGGACGTATTCTTGACAGGCCACATAGCTATCTACACCCCTAATAGCGTTTACGCTTTGAGAGCGGAAAGTTACAAGAATTGTAGGTGGGCCGTTATTAAGGCAACGCTCCTACACATATTATAGTTGGGCGCCAGTATGACGTCACGTCCCGGCGCCATCTTGTCATTCTTTGAAGCGTTAGCGAGGTGCTACAAATACAGTACAATTGGAAGGGATTCATTCATCCTTTGTAAAAGATGGGTGGGTCCATCAGGACGACATGGCTACCTTACCCAAAATTTTTTTTTCGCTTCAGTCAAAATCCGTTTTTTGGGCTCAGGCCATGTCGTCCTGATGGAAGTTTACCAGAGCATTAATGTATCTGTGGATTTCCCATTAGTGCCAATAAACACGAGATGAATTTTCCTTGGTCATCTAGACCTAGAGACACATGGTGTTACCATCATACACCCTTCAACTGATCATGGACAGCTAGGACCCAGGATACTAGTGGTAAGAGAGAGAGAAAGCATGGATGGGAGGGGGGTGCAGAGGCTCAGCCTTACAGTCCTCCATCCAGAATGAGGGTTCATATGGAAGGGGGAATTACATTCGGGCTTCCATCTAACCACAACTCGATCGATACCAGCCGGCAAGGTTATGGAAGGCAGACCAAGAGAGGACTGAAGAACACTCGATAGGGGTAGGGGAATCTCTGCCGGCAGCCGAGAGAACCCGAACCAATCCCACAATCTACCAGAACTAGGGTCGATTGTAGAATGATGGCCAAAGATATGTGAAGGCTAGGCCATCACTAAAGGACAGCAAGGGAAGGGGTGAGGGTCCTGTAGGTGAGGTAGTAGCCGGCAGGTTTTACCTCACCTAAAAAGACTCCGTTCCAGTGCAAGGACAACCCCAAGGGGCCAGGGAATTCGATTCCCTAGTCTAGGGTTAGCCTAATAGAATGAGATGGCAGCACCCTCGCCGCTGTCTCAGGTGTTTAGGAACAGAGTCTAGTGTCGGGGACCCTGAGCAAGAGAAGAATTCAATTCTTCAGCTTAGGTTCTGCCAGCACAGGACTGTCTGCTAGGCCACAGGGAGGAGGCATCATATCATATAATGCCTCCAGGTGAGGCCTAGGGAGGTCTAGCCTCCTGTGTCGGTAGCCTAACCTGACTTAGGAAGTCAATTCGCCAAGCCAGACGGCCACCGACCACAGACGAATACTCTGATGTTCTGTCCTAAGCTCAAAACCGGCCTCTGCGGTGTAGGGAAGGGACAGAAGCACCCTAGCCTAGATTTACCCGAATAAAATTCAAGGTAAAGCCGACTTTGGTTAGCCTAGGCTAACTTAGAGGGAAAGGGATTGCTCTTAAATCTCCCAAGGAGATTGGTATCGTCTTAAAAAGAGTAGGAGGTGTCAGTCTCCACTTAATAAGACGATACAATAGCAATCGGGGACATGTATGAAAGTATACTAAAGCCCCTAGGCTAGTAGCCTAGGCGCGGTGAGAATCGATACCAAAACTCTCTCGTATACCATCTTGGAAGAGGAAAATTTTGATGCAGTAATATCTTATATGTATAAATATTGCCTAAAGCTTCAATAAATTATCACACTAGGAAAACTATATCATGCATGAGAGTAAAGGAAGGTGCCTAGGCTAGGAAGCCTAGTACGATAACTAAATTGCCAAATCCACGGTACAATCGGCATAATATAAAATTTCCAAGCTAGGTTTGGTAAAAAGCTAAATTTATTAAAGCGAAATATACCGGGAAGGTCGTTCTGGCTAACTAAATGGCACATGCATATCGAACGACCGCGTCCATGACGCCATCCGGTTAGGCAACAGCTCTTGATACGTTAATTAAGTCTTTAATCGATGAGAAAACTGGCAAGAGCTTACATTTATACAAATTAAAGATAATACGCAACTCTCCAGAGGCAGATGAAGCTGGAGAAAGCATCATAACAGCTGAAATAATCCAAAATAGTAAGAAGGCACTGGGAAAAACACCGAGTTAGGATCGCTGCAAGAGAAAGAATGACAAGATGGCGCCGGGACATGACGTCATACTGGCGCCCAACTATAGTACGTGTAGGAGCGTTGCCTTAATAACGGCCCACCTACAATTCTTGCCACTTTCCCCCTCTCGAAGCGTAAACGCTATTAGGGGTGTAGATAGCTATGTGGCCTGTCAAGAATACGTCCTCTGATATTATGAGATATCCCAAAAGGCGAAAGCCAGGGATATTCGTGCCAGGAATTAGAATTCTGGATACCTTAAGTAAAATTCTCTGGGATATATCACTGTAGTTAAATATAACCTAGGAAGCTACTAAGAAGGAACTTCCATCAGGACGACATGGCCTGAGCCCAAAAATCTATTTATATCTTTTGACCAGCTTTACAAGTGATTATTTATATTATCAGTAAGTATAGCTTTTCTTTGATAGGAGTGGTTGTGATTGATATAATCTGTTTATTATTTATCTTTGATTGTAGTGCGATTGTTTGGTTAGCTAGGATTGTCCGTTTTTTTTTTCTTTTTTTATTGCAGGCTGTAATACCTGCTTTGGAAAATTTAAGTCTGAATGCTGATGACTGATTATGACCCCGCTAATATAATGACTTGATTTAACTGGTCTTGGAGATTGGAATACAGTATTGGATAGTCCAACCTTGTATTAAGTAATTTTCTTCCCTAGATTCACCATAATAATGACGATGATGACAAAACTGATTTGGATTGGAAATGGGATTAGGTGTATGTTCAACTTCTCAAAAAGACAAGGAAGTGAAGTGGCTCCTCAGTCAAATTGACCTGAAGAGCCCTTTCCCAGGAAGTTGGGGCAGTGGGATGTAAAAGATTGATTGATTTGGTATTTTCTGGCATCCTAACATCTAAGGTCATTGATGCCGATATCATTTGCTATAAATAAAGAATAAAAGGAAATTCAATATAAACCAATAGAAGCAAATATGTCCTCATAAAAGTTAAATAGCCTTCAGAAGACCTGCTTCTGAAATGAATATAAAAACACTGCTGGGAAAGTAAGATACCCCATGTGCAAGAAGCTTGACAATATGAACCTCTCAACCTCACCTTGGGCCTCAAACAGATATCTATTTCTCAAGGTGCTAAAAGTGGGACATTCGGTCAACAAATTCTACACTATTAGAGGTACAAAACAATCATAATATGGCTGGTGTTGATCAGTCATCAGAAGCACGTATGTCAACAGTGTGTGACCAATGCGAAGACTACTTTCAGGTCATCATGTTATTCTCTCATCTTATTTCCCTCTAAATTATTCCAATGCTGTTGTCAACTATCATAAAACAAATTCTTAATGCTAGGTAAAATGAAAAACATTATAGATGATGAGATACCTTCATGGTATCAACTCGGTTGCAGATTTCTTTGCTAGTAAATCTGCCTTCTCATTCCCAGACACACCAATGAGTGCAGGAAACCAGCAAATTTAAACTGTTATACCTCTCAGTTCAATAAAGAAGTCACTGTGAAATCTTGAAAGCTAAAGGGTTACTGGAAATAAAAACTTCTAAAGCTTAAAGGACACTTCTTGCATCACTAAAAATGGTAAAATTTCCCTACTCTTTTAACACTATTTTTTCAATAGTGGTTAGTATACCATACAGTTTGGGAGTAAATATTGATGCTAGAGGAAGTGCACCTCTACAACTAAAAGTATTACTTTGTACTCCAAATCCAATGGCAGCTTCAGATGTGAAGCCATCAGTATACTGTATTTAAATGGCGATTCCATGTTCTTCAACATGTCCCATAAAAAGACACCTGGCTTCCAAGTCAGTTATATTCTTTTTAATACCAATAAAATATTCACAGAATGATATCTCTGATAATTTCCAGAGGGGTTGATGATTTCTTGAATGGAAGCACCTTACTTCGAGCAATATCAAAACTGTCTATTAAATGTTTTACCCGGAATCCACAAGGTTGGGGAGATTTTGGGTGCAACTCAAAATATCTACAAAGCCTTACAAAATTTACAGTCTGATAGGCTAAAGAATTAGGGAGTCTTTGCAAACTTAACCAATACCAAACAATACAAGACTTTCGGTAAAGGGTAAGCTAATTCTCCAGCGTCAACAAGGAAGCTTGGGATAGGCGAAATTCTAAAGGCTCCTAAGGCCAATCTGATACCAGTATGGTGTAATGAATCTATAATCTTAAATAACATTGGTGTGGCTGAGGAGTATATTTCACATCCACAAGAATTTTTTGAAAAAATTAAGGCCTTGTACAACTTTAAAATACTTTTACAGTCTGCCAACCACCAACCCCCAACCCCATGGAATTAAGGGAAAAAAATTTTAAAAGATTCTGAGCCTAAAGACATTTTAAATTTAAGGCTTTTAAGTGAGGAACCTATGTACGCCAGCAATTAAATATTTATAAAAAAAAACAAGCTTCACCTATGCATGAGGTCTGTTGGCCTGTCATGAAAATATCAGTCATTATGTACTTCCTGAAAATGATGGAAATGGAAAACAGTAGTTTTGCTTGTTGAAAACTAGAATAAATTAATATCAGCCCAGTAAATTGATTTGTTAATTCAGAGTTGTTTTCTCACAACCATTGACCTTCAAGCTAAAGAAAATGATATGGAGAGATCATCCACAAAGAGTATTAATAGAATATCACAGGGAATGATAGAGTATATCCCATTAAGGGCTAATGCAAATCGGATTACACTAAGCACAATACCCTAGGGAACACTTGCTTCCTGACATTTCCTCTCTGACAGATGTTATGTATTTTGTACTGTAATATTATATGCACTAAGTAGTTGAGCCGCTAAGGTGTGGACGTGTTTAGCCCAAAGTTCCGTTCAACACTCCAACTGAGTCGTGTTTTAGCCTTTTGTTTCTCCCTTAGAATATCATTGAAAAGATATTAGTTAACCTTATGGAGAAACCTAAGTGATAAGAAACAGTACACTATGTCTGCCCCTAATTATTTCTGCCTAATATGTAAAACCATGGAGGGAGACCGGAAAAATGGATAGGATGTGACTGTAATACATTATATCATAAGAAATGTGTACATAGTGAAAGGAATCACTGATAATGAATGAAAGAACCTAGATTGGTTATGCCCACTCTGTGTAGGTGAAGCCAGACAAGCTAATCTATATACAGGTATATCAATATTGAAGGAAGATGTGAATATGAGAGAAGAGGCCTTGAGCAAACAAGACGTGAGAATCGCTGAATGGAAAAGCAAACTTAAGGACCTTAGAGCAGATGCAACAAATTCCACCCAGACTACTGACCTCACTGTGAAAGTTGTTATTCTTGCTATGAATATGGAATCAATTAACGCAATGCTTCGAACATTGATGGACCCAAAACTGGAGAAATTGTCATTTGCAATCACAATTAAGGGACAAAATCTGTTGGTAATTAAATCAACAAATACAACATCTAAAATTACTGAAAAAAATGCAACGTTAAACAGGCACTTACAGACATTCCTATACTTAACACGAGGTCAACTACGAATGGAAATGTTGTTGTAAACTTTGCAAACAAAATGATCAGAGAAGATGCTGCAAACAAAATTGAGACATTGGTTGGTGATACTGAAACAGGAAACATCGGAAAACTGAAACCAAAAGTAATGATATGCAATTTGTACAATTTGTAGTAAAAGCTTTCATTCCAAGAAATCGTTGCCTGGATCAAATCCAAAATACCAAAGAGAAGATAATTGTAGTCCTGAAGAAAAATACTTCAGGTGGGACCACTCACCAGGTGCTGAAATGTGATCCTGAAGTTCAGAGGGCTATTCATGACAATGGGGACAACGTTTCGTTACGATGGGGTACTTATAACATACGTGATAGGTACCACGTGATCACCTGCTACAACTGTCAGAGGTATGGACATCTTGAAAAAGATTGCAAGTCTAAGAATGATGATAAAGTCTGCGGGAAATGTTCAGGAAAACATTCCACCAAGGCGTGTAATTCGCAAAGTTAAACAAACCTAGTGACCACATAGTAAATTCTAGAGAATGCTAAGCTTATGACTTGGAATTGAAAAGATTGCAGTAAATACGGATCATGATTACTAAACATCTCATAAACTGTGGATATGTAAATATACAATCTGTAGGTAATAAGACTATTCAAATTCGAGAATTGATAAACGATAAATATTTGGACATAATAGCATTATCTGAAACATGGTTGAAAAACTTGGACAAGGCGAAGATCACTGAAATGACACCACCCACACACACCTTTCACATACCGAGGAAGGTAGCAGGGCCCTCACATGGGAGAGGGCAGGGGAGGGCATATGCCCTGGGGCGGCACTTTTTTGGGGGCGGCAAAAATAGCCTGAAATAATAATAATTAGCGGGTAAAGGATAAAAGCTTTGAAATTTGGGTTTTATTGTACAGTGAACCCTCGCTACTTCGCGGTTCGACAATCGCGGATTCACCACTTCGCGGGGTTTTCCCATAACCCATATATATATACATATCGCGGATTTTCCGGAAAATTCGAAAATACCGCGAAATCTGAAGATAACCAAATACGATATTTTGTTACCTGTAATTCCATTAATACTGTAATTAGTAATATCTGCTCTTACTGATTGTTCATTGCATTACATATGATATATAATTCAGCACAGAAAGAAATAAAACACGAAAAGAGAATGTGATCATACGATAATTCAGTACGTAGTAAAATTAAATCGAACATGAAGCGCAAATCAGATGCAGTCATACCATATTAGAATGGTGTGTACTGTAATGGATGTGCTTCTTTTCCATGAATCTTTTGTATGTATACGTACGTAGTACAGTACTGCATCCAATAATATTCTTTGTTGCAAAAATCACATTTCGAATAAGTACTGTAAGCGTACGAGAGAGAGAGAGAGAGAGAGAGAGAGAGAGAGAGAGAGAGAGAGAGAGGCGTAAAATAGCGTACGTACGTAAATTTTTATTATTATTGTTATTATTATTATTATTGTTGTTGTTGTTAATAAAATTATTATTGTTATTATTATTAATCATTATTATTATTATTATTACTGTACTGTACAGTATTATTATCATTATTTATTATTATTACGGTACCCTTGTACTTAATCTACGTACGTTCAGTATGCGCGGGGCATCTTCTATGAGTAACCAACGCACCATGTACTGTAAGACGGGTTGTGATTGGTTCAAGCGCTGACAGATGACGAATCAAAACTCAAGTTTTGTTATCTAGCCTGTGATTGGTGTTTTGCCCGCATCTTCAACTTCCAGCATCACAGTTCTCGCGGGTCTGCATCGTTCACTTTCTCTTTCCGCGTATTGCTGAGTAGACGTTCTTAACTTTGTGAAGTTTAATCTGTGCTGTGTGCGACTGTTTTAAGTTGAACTTTTTGTTGAACTTTCTGTTACAATGGCTCCCAAGCGTTCTGCTTCTAGTAAGGCTGGTAGTGAGCCTAAACGCCACCGAAGAATGATGACGATAGCTGAGAAGGTTACGCTTCTCGACATGTTAAAAGATGGTAGAAGTTACGCGGCCGCCGGCCGCCATTTTGGCATCAACGAATCCACCGTTCGCTACATCAGGAAGGACGAGGCGAACATTAGAAAGACTGCTGCAATCACCTTTAGCAGATCAGCGAAGCGAGTCGTTACAACGCGTAATAAAACGATCGTACGCATGGAAGGTGCTTTAGCTGTGTGGATTGCCGACTGTCGGAAGAAGAACATAGCGTTGGATACGAACACCATCCGAACAAAGGCTTTGAGCTTGTATGAGAATTTTGCGGCAAAGGAACCTCATGACGACGATGGCGACCATGCTGAAGAAGATGATGATGTAGATGATCCTCAACCAGGGACCTCCACTGATTCCCAGCGTCAGAAACAACGTTTTTCCGCCAGCAAAGGATGGTTCGCGAAGTTTCAGAAACGCTTCGCCCTGAAAAGCGTTTCCCTGCATGGGGAGTCTGCTTCCGCTGACACTGCCGCTGCTGAAACTTACGTGAACCAGACTTTCAAGAACATTATCGCTGAAGGTGGATACAAGCCGGAACAAGCGTTTAATATGGATGAAACCGGCTTGTTTTGGAAGAGAATGCCGTCGCGAACTTTCCTGTTCAAAGAGGAAGCCAAAGCCTCTGGCTTTAAGGCATTCAAGGATCGCGTTACCCTCGTGATGTGTGGCAATGCTGCTGGATTTTTGTTAAAGCCGGGGCTTATTTATAAGTCGAAAAATCCTCGCGCTTTGAAAAACAAAAATAAGAATCTCCTTCCCGTGTACTGGATGCATAATCAAAAAGCATGGATTACGAAGATGCTGACCTCCAACTGGTTCCACCAGTGTTTCATCCCGCAAGTCCATGAATATCTCTTAGAGAAGGGCTTGCCATTCAAGATCCTTCTCCTTATGGATAACGCTGGTGGACACGCAACTGACCTGTCGCGTGAGGGCGTTCAGGTTGAGTTCCTGCCACCCAACACCACGTCATTAATTCAACCAATGGACCAGGGGGTTATCAGGGCGTTCAAGGCCCTCTACACGAAGAATACCTTGGCGGACCTCGTTGCGTGTGTGGATGCTGCCCAAGATGACGAGGATGAAGACTTCAACTTGAAGGCGTACTGGCGGCAGTACACCATAGCCACGTGCCTGCAGAATATTCAAAAGGCACTTCAAGAGATGAAACCTGCAACCGTAAATGCGAGCTGGAAGAAGCTGTGGCCCGATATTGTTTACGACGACAAGGGATTTACTCCGTCGGAAATCCAACACTCTGCAATACGGAAATCTGTGCAGTTGGCTGCCATAATTGGGGGTGACGGGTTTGGCGACATGACAACTGAAGACGTCGACGAGTTGTTGGACTGCCATTCCCAGCCCCTAACTGACGCAGACCTCGAAGACCTGACGAAATCGGCAAGTGAGGAAGAGAGTGAGGGTACCCAGGAAGAGACCCAAGAAAATGTAGAAGAAACGGGCTTAACATTAGAACGGCTCGCCAAGTTCTGCAACCATATGAAGGAGGCGAAAGAAATGTTGCAAGAGTGGGACGAGGATATGGTTCGCTCGATGCAATTCTGCAACAAGGTCGATGACATCACGACTCCCTACAGGATGCTCTTGGATCGAAAAAAGAAGCAGCGGCAACAACTTCCGATCACAATGTTTTTTCAGCCTCGCAAAAAAGAGCCAGTTCCTCCTGCTAGTACGCATTCGGAAGAAATTGAAGAAGTTGAAGAGGTGTCCCAGGAAAAGACACCTCCGTCTGAAGAGACGTAAAATACTATCATTGACTGCACAGTAGAACACATCATCAGCTTCATCATCATCATTTCTACTGTGCAGCAAATTCATCGCCATCGTCATTCAAGTTTTTCTTGAACTTCTTTCGTGGTGAGTACAGTAACAATCTTTATTTTTTACTTTAACCTGTTTTATAGTTTAGTAATGTACGTACTGTATGCATTAAGTTAAAGGGAAGGTTTTAAAAGTCTACATGTTGTAACCTATCATATTTTTTTTGTTTAAAATTTACATTTACGTACGTAAAACAATCTCTCTCTCTCTCTCTCTCTCTCTCTCTCTCTCTCTCTCTCTCTCTCTCTCTCTCTCTCTCTCTCTCTCTCAAATTGTTTTCCTGCTTTGCTACGTACAAGTACTGTATAATTTATATTTGTAAGGTAACATATTTTGTAAATGCTTTGTACTGTAAATACTGTATGTACTGTATCATTATTTATCACTATCATCATGCGTGTTAAATGCCTTGTTTGTTCTGAGCGTGGTTGTTTACTGAGCGTACACGCCGTCGTTTCAGGCGGCGTCATAAAGAAAAAGATTTCATTTGGAAGTCCTAAGAAAAATACGTAAACTAAAACATTGGTAATAAAAAAATCAACATACAGTACTGTATAATCAATATAATCGATGCAAAAACTAACCATACGTACATATATGTGTACACTAAATGAGTTTGTTTCTTCATTATGATCAGAGATGAACGTAAACAAAACATTGGTTGCCATTTTTTATCGTGCTTTTTAGGTGTTTAGGAAACACATGATATAAAATCGCCTTTAATATTTGTGCCTGTTTTAGTTTAGGGTGCTGTAGTACATGCATTAAGTGTTCTGTACATTACAGGGTGTAAAGGGTGGTTTGTTAACAGTACTACGTACAAGGGAAGGTTTTAAAAGTCCGAATATACATGTTAAATAAATAGGTAAATATGCTGTCACTACTTCGCGGATTTTCACCTATCGCGCCCGCGTCTGGAACCTATCTACCGCGATAAACGAGGGTTCACTGTATTGTATTACAGGGCAATGTAACCTAGTAAAAAAACTACTTTTTCTTACAGAAAAGATTACGCTCTCTTCGAAAATGACACTCGTTCCCGCCGCAAATGAATAGTTTCAGAAATATATATATATCTATATCCTATGGTAATGGGGGACCCCCAGTGGGAACTCGGGGTTTTGGGTGGGGAAAACATACTGGGGAAACAATGTATAATTGTAAAACAAACATTTTCTTCTCTATACATTACCTTCTTGGATTTATAATAACCCGAGGAAAATACAAAACAGTATATCTGGATAAACTTTGGAGGAGCCGTTGCAAAGACTAAAGCCCCCCTGACACTTGCACGCATTCGTGGCACGCACTGGCACGCATTGATGCGCGAACTCGCGTGAACGAGCCGTGAAAATGTCGTGAACAGTGCGGGAACTCGCGTGCTAGAGCGTACCAATGCGTGCCATGCGGGCCCAAAACTTTGAAATGTTTAAAGTTTGTGGCACGCATTGGCACGCACAAAATGGCCGTGAAATAGTCGTGAACGATGCGCCAACTGGAGTGAACTGGAGTGAACAGTGCGGGAACTGGCGTGAACTGGAGTGAACTGGAGTGAACGATGCGGGAAGTGGCGTGAACTTTATAATGAAGAGAAACAAAAAGGAAACGAAAATATTAATGAAAAGGAAAGAAAAATAAACCTAATAAATTTTTATATTTGCTGTTTTAATGTGAAAAAAAAATGATATCTTATTTCAAACTATTTCTATAACTTTATAATGAAGAGAAACAAAAAGGAAACGAAAAAATTAATGAAAAGGAAAGAAAAATAAACCTAATAAATTTTTATATTTGCAGTTTTAATGTGAAACAAAATTATATCTTATTTCAAACTATTTCTATAACTTTATAATGAAGAGAAACAAAAAGGAAACGAAAAAATTAATGAAAAGGAAAGAAAAATAAACCTAATAAATTTTCATATTTGCTGTTTTAATGTGAAAAAAAAAAATTATATCTTATTTCAAACTATTTTTATAACTTTATAATGAAGAGAAACAAAAAGGAAACGAAAAAATTAATGAAAAGGAAAGAAAAATAAACCTAATAAATTTTTATATTTGCTGTTTGAATGTAAAAATAAAATGATGTCTCATTTCAAACTATTTCTATAACTTTATAATGAAGAGAAACAAAAAGGAAACGAAAAAAAATAATGAAAAGGAAAGAAAAATATAAACATGACAAATTCGAAGATAATTTGTATTTTTCCTAACCATACAAACCTTAGCTATTTACAAAGGGTTACCTTTTAGCGTAGCTGAAATGGCGAGCCATTAGAATTTAACGAGGGTGTATTACCCCCGCGCTAGTTAGCGGGGGGTAGGGAAGTGGTAGCTAGCTACCCCTCCTCCCCCTCACACACAGGTGAATACTCACTTTCACTTAGAGGTAGGACTTGTCTTGGGGGACAGGGCTGGCGGGCAAATATGTGTAAATAGCTAAGGTTTGTATGGTTAGGAAAAATACAAATTATCTTCGAATTTGTCATTTGTTCCGTAACCGGAATACAAACCACGCTATTTACAAAGGGTGACTTACCCCTTAGGAAGGGTGGAAAGTCCCCAGCCATACTGGCTTTGGCTTTACCCGGGGACTCAGAATCCGAGTGAGTCGCACTCGAGAAAAGGAGTCCCTGCACCTCACAAGTTCCTTGCTCCGCAAGGAACCATGTGGCCTACGTAAGCTTGTGTGTGAAGGAAGAAGTGTGACCCGTCCTAGGCAGTTGACCTGGAGTTCCAGAAGGAACTCTGGGTTAGGACGTTCCCAATACCACCTCGTCAGGGTATAGGGGACGCGGCAGTATTGACTCAATACTCGGAACACAAGGAAGCATGGATTACCTGCAGAGGTTCGAGGTCAGCTATGCAGAGACCAGGATGCTGCTTCCCCGTAGAGGGGATGATGAAGAAAGAAGTAAGGGCCAGACATACTTCTTTCGTTCATGCAGACTAAAACCTGATAACAATGCCCTCAACCTTCTGCTACCTGTCCAAAAAGGAGCCTGAGGTTAGACCAGCTGTTGTGTAGCCACCACAGAGCGATAGAAAACGTATCGAGACTCCTGTGGGTCACGCCCTGCAGGAAGCGGGCTGCGAAGGTCATTAGACGCTTCCAGACTCCAGCTTGTAGCACCTGCGTCACAGAGTAGTATTACTCGAAGGCGAAGGACGTTGCGATGTATCCAACATCGTGCTGTAGGGCGACGTGACGGGGGAGGGTCTGGAGACAGGTCGAGATGAATGTCCTTGAGTCCGGGCTGAAGAGGTATACTGGTGACTCTCCCCCCATGTCCTCCTTGTGCTCCCAAATCGGCTGCAACTGAGGACAAACTGCAGCTGTTCCCAGCGCTAACCTCTCGATTCCTTTACTGGCAAGAAAGAGAAGATCTTGGGACATCAGACACAGAATGGAGACTCGAAATCTTGAATGAATCGGACCGAAGGGCCGGGACCCTCAGATTCTGAGTCTAGCCAACAACTCAGGAGCGAGCCTGAATGTTGCCTTCCCCTCTTCCTTAGAAAGGGGGGAGTAGTAAGAGACCAAGAAGATTGCTTACACACTGGCCGTGGCCAGAGTGAGCAGAAGACCCAAGGCGGAATACAATCCAAGGCCTGTCGTAAAAGGGTCTTGAGAAGATCTCTTAAAGGACTAAAAGTCCGAGCCATGCTCCAAGTTGGAGGTCTTCCTCCGACTAGGGCAGGGACGATCGTAGCTTCGCATGAGCGAGGATAGATCCAGCGGGCAGGAAAAAGTTATTCCTTTAAGCCTGAAGGTCAGGGCAAGGCTGAGCGACAGGCTTCATTGCCGAGAGCGGAAAAGAGTTTCCTCCCGCCGAAAGGCAATAAGACCGTTATTGCTGGAGAAGAGGCCTCAAGGGAAGAGGTATATCTCCCACGGCACCAACCACCTTAGACTCTTCACTTTGCCTGGGAGACCCCTGTGGATGACTATCGCAGATGACGCGACCTCCGTACCGCGACTGTAGCGGGTTGTCTCTTCTTGAGGAGGAAGCGTAGTGTCTCCAGGCATGAAGCCGAAGCGACGCCCCGGTTCGGGAGAGATGTCGCAGTGTGGTTGCTTGAGTAGTCTGCGCCGTGGGAGAAGCTCTCCCGGGAGTTCCGTCAGGGGAAGCAGAGGGTCCAGAAACCGTTCTGCGCATAGTCCCAGTGGAGCTCTCCCATTGAAAGGTTGACAGACAACCTGGTCTTGTTGAGAACCATTGTCCACAGACAAAAAGGAGGGAAGACGCAGGCGTCGAAGTTGTCCCACCATCACCGGAATGCATCTTGCCAGAGTCTCGGGGTCTGAGACTGGGGGGAAGAATAGCGGAAGCTTGAGGTTCCAAGCTGTCGCGATCAGGTCCCCCAGACCAGCACTTGCTGGTTACCCAAGGTCAAAGACCCCCAGGTACACTCTCTCTACGAGGCTCTGCTCGGATAGTCTGAGAGAAACATTCCCCTGCCTGGAATGAGAGAGCCGATGGTGGTATTGAGAGAATCTCAATCATCCCGGTATCTCTACTGCAAGATGTGAAGGTGTGAAAATGCGTCCCCTGCTGGTTAGAATGAAGTCGACGCGCAACGGGGCGACTCGGCAGGAGCTGTAGGATCTGAAGAGGGGCCAGACTAAGGCCCCTAAGCCTGCCTGAATGATGGAGAGGTATCCTTCAGGTCTTGACCATAGGCCTGGACCGGAACATGCCCCCCCCCAACCCCCTTTCCTTTGACGAGTCCGAGAACCGCATCAAGAAAGTGGGGAAAGGACGAGAATATCCACTACCATCAAGAGGCTCCATAGGTCAACACCCATTGCAGGTCTAATAGCTCCGCTGGTCCCATAGGGCCAGGGAGTCCGGTTAAACATTGCCTGAAGCCACCAGAACTTGGATCGCCCCACATGGAACTTATCCTGAGGCGACCGTTCGGACTATAGACGGGTCAATGAGGAAAGGAGAACTAGGAAACGTTCCAAGGTAGGGCTGAAAGCTCTGCTTGACTAAGAACAGGTACTGCGACTCTCCTCAGTCTTGCCACAGTCAACCGAAAGGAAGGCTCGGAGGATGTGGTAACAGAATCTGGCGTCCCCAGGTGGTCACCCATCCAAGTACCGACGTTGCTTAACCTCGCTGGACGGACGAGAAGCGGGGTTTCCAACGTGGTAAGGCCGTTGACTCAATATCATGGCCAGATACTCCAGATGTTGAGGCAGAGGAAGGGAAGGCTCCAAGCAAAATACCATGAGCCCACACTCATGGTAAGCATCCGGAAGCTTGTCCCGGCGCTGAAGAAGGTCGAAACCCGAGCCTACCGGAGTTGACCAGCCCTCCAAACAGCAGAGGAGGCGGAAGCCTGCACCTGAGCGGCCAAGAGGAAGGTAGGGAGAGTTCTCTGGGGAAACAAACCTGTTATGCCACGGCGGGATAGCCACACTGCATCATAAGCAGGAATACTTGCAGTCTAGGCTGAATTCGACGTGCACCCTGGAAGATGGATGGAATGGAAACTGAAAGTACCCGTCCTTCCGATCCAGGGTTTAAGGAGTCCTGTCGCCTCGTTACCAGTCTGATCGATTCTGCTGGTCTACGCTGGCCAAAGTTTGTTCGACAAACTTGATCAGGGCTGAGAGGTCGACTATGGACATCCCCTCTCAGATCCTTCCTTACAAGAAAGGATCGACTGACGGGGCCGGGGGTGAAGCCGTCGATGATCCTAAGGAAGACCTTCGCCTAAGGTATGGATCATTCTGCCCAACCGGGCAACTCTGCTGACGCTATGGCATAGAGGTTCAGAGACACTGAATTCGCTGACAGAGACGGCAGGCACGATATCCTTGGCTAATCACAGAGATTGTGCGGGAATGGGCATCGGGAAGCTGTCATTCGGATGAGTAACCTTAAGCATCCTCCCAGCGAAAAACCTGCAATCCTAGAGTTCGTGAACTCCTTTTAGGACTATGCCCCCCCGGGGGAGTCTCCCGTGCCATCTGTTCCTGACAGGAGGAAACTGCAATTGGACACCTTGTCCCAGTTGTCGTAGCCGATAACTTAGGCCGACGTGGTTGAAAGAAAAGGGCGCTGGAGCCCTGCAGAGTCTGGAAGAAAGCGCCTTGGAGGAGTGAAACCGGAAGTCGATTTACTCCGCACAGCAGCTGTCTAAGTCTCTGTCCTTGGGCACAAACAAACTCTTCTCAAGGATGGAAGGGTGTCTGAGGTCGTCGACCTCCACAGATGAGACACCCGAAGGAAGACCTCAGTCAGCACGTCCAGATGGTACAACATCGAGCTTGTCCGCAAGTTAGATACTTAACGACGAAAGGCCAAGGTGCCTGAGCTCGAGAGGAGGAAAGTACTCTTGATTTCCTGTAGCTTCCTTGAACCAAACCTCGGGCCGTAACCGAGGAGGGAAAGAACCTGGTAAGCTCCCAGAGGAAGAGGTAAGCAGTCACCCCTTGTCCGATGGAGAAATCTCGAACGGAAAGCCCCCCCGCCAAAAATTCTTACAGGGAATGACGGGGAAGGGCTAACCCAGGTTCAGGAAAGAGGAGTGTTGCTCAGATCTCCCTTAAGTTTCTCCTATTCTTGCAAGTGCCATGCTCTGTGTTTACGGGGTGAGGCCGTGTTCTGGAAATACGCTCCAGAAGAACTCGCCAGGCTGGTCATGCTGCGAAAACCCCATTGGGAATCGTGGTCGCAATCGCCCTGGAGCTCGCGCGACGGAAATTCCTGGTGGTCGGCGAGCGATAACCCATAGACGAGCAATGGATACTGCAAGAAATAAGCCGACATTTGTGCGAAGAAACACTGTAGGTTCGCACAACGGAACACCATCCGTCCGCGCGTGGGCGGACATTGGAGAGCATGAGCGTAGACGTGCAGGCACGTGGGCGTGTGGGCGCGCAGGCGAGTGGTCACGCGGTTGCACGGGCGAGCGGTCGCGCGGGCGAGCGGGCGAGCGGGCGAGCGGTCGCGCGGGCGAGCGGTCGCGCGGGCGAGCGGGCGAGCGGTCGCGCGGGCGAGCGGGCGAGCGGTCGCGCGGGCGAGCGGTCGCGCGGGCGAGCGGTCGCGCGGGCGAGCGGGCGAGCGGTCGCGCGGGCGAGCGGTCGCGCGGTCGCGCGGGCGAGCGGGCGAGCGGTCGCGCGGGCGAGCGGGCGAGCGGTCGCGCGGGCGAGCGGGCGAGCGGTCGTGCGGTCGTGAGGGTGGGCAGGTGGATGAGAGCGAGTCCGAGGCGGTGAACGCAAGCGTTAGCGCGATGGAGAGAAACGCGCTGCCGCGAGGGCAAGGAAGACCGCTGGCGATATGGATCAACAAGCGATCGGTGGTGAGCTGGTGAGCGCTAACGCGCAGGTTGGCGATGGCACGTTGTGTTATGCCGACGCGATGGTCGAGCAGTATGCGCAGGTGAGCGATCGTGCGTTGGCGAGCAGTATGCGAAGGTGAGCGATCGCGAGCAGCCTGTGCAGGAGGGCGATCGCGCGATGGTGATCAGCATGCGGCGGGTCGCGCGATGGTGATCAGTATGCGCAGGGTCGCGTGATGGTGATCAGCATGCCAGGGTCGCGCGATGGCGATCAGCATGCGCAGGTCGGCGGTCGCGCGATGGTGAGCAGCATCTGCAGGTGGGCGATCGCGCGATGGCGAACAGCATGCGCAGTTGAGGGTCGCGTGATGGTGATCAGCATGCGCAGGGTCGCGCGATGGTGATCAGCATCCGCAGGTGTGCGGTCGCACGATGGCAATCAGCATCCGCAGTTGAGGGTCGCGCGATAGCGATCAGCATCCGCAGGTGTGCGGTCGCGCGATGGCGATCAGCATCCGCAGGTGTGCGGTCGCGCGATGGCGATCAGCATCCGCAGTTGAGGGTCGCGCGATGGCGATCAGCATCCGCAGTTGAGGGTCGCGCGATGGCGATCAGCATCCGCAGTTGAGGGTCGCGCGATGGCGATCAGCATCCGCAGTTGAGGGTCGCGCGATGGCGATCAGCATCCGCAGTTGAGGGTCGCGCGATGGCGATCAGCATCCGCAGTTGAGGGTCGCGCGATGGCGATCAGCATCCGCAGTTGAGGGTCGCGCGATGGCGATCAGCATCCGCAGTTGAGGGTCGCGCGATGGCGATCAGCATCCGCAGTTGAGGGTCGCGCGATGGCGATCAGCATCCGCAGTTGAGGGTCGCGCGATGGCGATCAGCATCCGCAGTTGAGGGTCGCGCGATGGCGATCAGCATCCGCAGTTGAGGGTCGCGCGATGGCGATCAGCATCCGCAGTTGAGGGTCGCGCGATGGCGATCAGCATGCGCAGGTGAGCTAGTAGCTGGCGAACCATGTTCCTTCAGAAGTGTTGGAGAACGTTGGCGTGCCGGCTGTAACACACGTGGGCGGTCCGGAGATCGCCGAGAGACAGGTGATCGCTGGCGAGCTGATGATCGCTGGCGAGCTGATGATCGCTGGCGAGCTGATGATCGCTGGCGAGCTGATGATCGCTGGCGAGCTGATGATCGCTGGCGAGCTGATGATCGCTGGCGAGCTGATGATCGCTGGCGAGCTGATGATCGCTGGCGAGCTGATGATCGCTGGCGAGCTGATGATCGCTGACGAGCTGATGATCGCTGACAAGCAGAAGGCTACGCGTGGAAGCCTGCGCAAAGAAGAAGAGTCCTTGACCCCGACCTGAACCGAAGTTCTAGATCGCGAGGGCGAACGTGGGCGCACAGGGCGCGTAACAGGAACCAACAGGAACCGCAGGGATGATCATCTTGAAAGCGCTGACGAACAGGAGAGCGCCGGTGAGCAGAAGAGCGCCTGTGTGCTCACACTGAGCAGGAGCAGGAGAAAACACAGCAGAAGGGCGCGCAGGGAAACCCTGACACGCAAGGGAAGAACCCCCGTGGGGGCAACCCCTTGCCCCGAAGGGATCGTTGTCCGCCGGGAGACTGATGTCCGTCGGAAGACCGCTGTCCGTCGGGAAGACCGATGTCATTCGGGAAGACCGATGTCCGTCGGGAAGACCGTTGTCCGTCGGGAAAACGAGATCAGACTGCTGTCCATCTGCACCAAGGCGGAAGATCGAGAAAAAGGAGTTGTAGGCTGCAAACGGAGATCCAAAAAGGCGCCTCAAGCACCCTTATAGGGAGATGAGAGGCCCTTACGACGAGGCGGACGGTGGGCCTTACGGCGAGGGAGGCCAACAGCAACAGCAACAGAAGAAACCTCCGAAGAGGAGTCTCTATGAGTGTACTCTCTCGCGAACGAAAGAGAAACACTTCGTGGAAGAGACTGGTCAGCCAGTGACCTAAAAGGAGCAATCCTCCGAAGAGGAGCTCCTGCAGTTGCCCAGCCCCTTGAGCAAAACTGCAGGTGCGACCGCTCAGCACCAAGAGCATAGTCGCACGAAAAAAAGGCAAGAGAAGAACCCCCCAAAAGGGGAAAAACTCAAGCCTGGACAGGAAAAACTTCCCTCGGAAGGAAAGTTACCCGCCCACGGAGGCAAGCCTCCTGAGTTCTAAAATGAACTGGAGAGCTGTCCGTCATCACGGGAGTACTACCAGTAGAAGGAGACACGCCCCTGACGAAAATACAAGGGGGGAGGCAGCAACAGCCGAATCCCCAGGACTCAACTAGACATCTCACACCGTTGCTATATTACAGAAACGAACTAGATCGGTAACTGTAAAAAAATAAAACAAATAATATTAGTACACATTCATTCCCCCGGGAAGGCTCCGAAGAGGAATCCCGAGGGAAAGGAACAAGAATTACACAACAGGCACGTGCCCTCACAACCACTTACACTCGCGGAAGGAGAGCTGTAACCAAAACAGAATTATAACAATTATAATTATGTAGCTATGTAATTATGTAATTTAAAAATGAATGAACACTAAAGAAAGAACGAAAACCCCGAAAGGAATCGTTCTACAAGCTGAAAAACAAAAAACAACTACAATTAGATTCATAACTAACTGAGACAAACGTACGGCGTAGCAACCCCCCACACGGAAAGGAAGCTACAAGAGGCGTAATAAAACGTAGTAAAAGGGTGAACGACCTCAAGAGAGAGAGAGAGAGAGAGAGAAAGACATGTCAAACTCGATCGCCACCCATAAAATTACGCCGTGGTGGCCTAACTGCCGAGGCCTCCACGTAGATATCGTACACTACACGCACAAATCTGAAAAGGAAACTTACTTATTTCTATACTCAAATATATATACAAACATGAAAACATGTTTACATATATATTGAGTAAATGAAAAGTAAGCGATTAAGTAAAGACAAAACAAACAAACAATGGCTGCCAAGAGAGGACCAAGACAGAGACGTCTGTCACGGTCCGAGCCAAAAGTGAAAGTGAGTATTCACCTGTGTGTGAGGGGGAGGAGGGGTAGCTAGCTACCACTCCCCTACCCCCCCGCTAACTAGCGCGGGGGTAATACACCCTCGTTAAATTCTAATGGCTCGCCATTTCAGCTACGCTAAAAGGTAACCCTTTGTAAATAGCGTGGTTTGTATTCCGGTTACGGAACAACTAATAATTGTTTATATTTGCTGTTTGAATGTAAAAATAAAATGATGTCTTATTTCATGCACACACTTATTTTCCTCTATTACCAATCAAGACCCAAAACTTTTGTTTTAAATAAAAATGAACTGAAAAATAAACCCAAGAAATTTTTAAGTTTGCTGTTTGAATGTAAAAATAAAATGATGTTTTATTTCATCAACATACTTATTCTTCTTTATTACCTTAAAATGAAGGGCAAAACAAATTTTTTCTGTTTGCTGTTTTAATGTAAAAATAAAATGATTTCTTATTTCAACACACTTTTTTCTCTATTACCTTAAAATCAACAGCCTAAAAACTTTTCATGTTTGCTGCTTTTAATGTTAAAATAAAATGCTTTCTTAACCCTGGAACGGTAACGGTGGGTCGTCCGCGACCCCGAGCGTCAAAAAAAAAAAAAGAGGTTTTTCTCACGTGACTCACCCCCGTGACTGAATTTGTGGGTGATCGACCTGCAGTAGGTGTCTCGCCTACACGCTCTAGTAGTGTCCAGATGTGCATTGCTGTAGCTGTACTCCTTCCCCGATTTCTGAGACGCATCGGGGTCGAGCGCGACCGAGTTTACCCTTATAAGGTAATTTGCATAATTATCAAAGTTATTACGTATTATGAAATTGTCGTAGAATGGTGCAACTTGTATAGGTTATCAGTTGTGGAAAGTCTTGGTGGATTGTTTGGCTACCATGTGCATGATTTTTTTTTTAGTTAAAATGTCGTTCATCACCACGAGGACCATTTTACCGCGAGTGCCTCTTTTTCATTTTTTTTCATTTTTTTGCCAAGTCATTTTTCCGTAAGATATTGCCAAATAGTGTCGAAAAACTTTTGCTTTTTTAGTGTTGGAAAGTGTGTCTAGATGATCTGGCTACCCATGCGTGACTTTGTTTTTGTCAGATACGACGTAGTTATTGGTATATGGGGTATTTAACTGCGGTTGCCAATTTCTGTTTTTTTTTCAATATTTGTAAAAATTTACTACGTAGTAAGGAATTGCCGTATATTATTGATTTGTTTTTCATGTTTATGTGTTAGAAAGTGTGCCTTGATGGTTGGGCAAACACGTGCATGTCTTTTTTTTTATCTGAGATGCCGTATATTAGAATGTTGGGCATTTTTCCGCGAGTGCCCCTTTTTATTTGTTTTGCATTTTTTTGCTTAGTCATGTTACCGTAAGGAATTGGCAAGTAGTGTCGCAAAACTTATATTCTTATAGTGTTGGAAAGTGTTTCTAGATGATCTGGCTACCCATGCCTATTTTTTTTTAGCCAGATATAGCGTATATATAGATATGTGTTCGATTTTCCTGTGATTGCCATTTTTTCGTTTTTTCCCTATTCTTTCAAAATTACTACGTACTAAGGAACTATCACAGAGTAATGATTCATTTAGATGTTTATTTCTCGGAAAATGTGCCTTGATGGTTTGCCTAGCACGTGGCTGAAATTTTTTTTTCTGAAATGCGTATAATAAAATGTTGGCCATTTTTCCGCGAGTGCCCCTTTTTATTTGCTTTGCATTTTTTTACTTAGTCATGTTACCGTAAGGAATTGGCAAGAAGTGTCGCAAAACTTATATTTTTATAGTGTTGGAAAGTGTTTCTAGATGATCTGGCTACCCATGCCTATCTTTTTTTTTAGCCAGATATGGCGTATATATAGGTATGTGTTCGATTTTCCTGTGATTGCCATTTTTTCGTTTTTTCCCATTTCTTTCAAAATTACTACGTACTAAGGAACTATCACAGAGTAATGATTCATTTATATGTTTATTTGTCGGAAAATGTGCCTTGATGGTTTGCCTAGCACGTGGCTGAAATTTTTTTTTTTCTGAAATGCCGTATATTAGAATGGCCATTTTTCCGCGAGTGCCCCTTTTTATTTGTTTTGCATTTTTTTGCTTAGTCATGTTACCGTAAGGAATTGGCAAGTAGTGTCGCAAAACTTATAATTTTATAGTGTTGGAAAGTGTTTCTAGATGATCTGGCTACCCATGCCTATCTTTTTTTTTAGCCAGATATGGCGTATATATAGGTATGTGTTCGATTTTCCTGTGATTTTCGTTTTTTCCCATTTCTTTCAAAATTACTACGTACTAAGGAACTATCACAGAGTAATGATTCATTTAGATGTTTATTTGTCGGAAAATGTGCCTTGATGGTTTGCCTAGCACGTGGCTGAATTTTTTTTTTTTTCTGAAATGCCGTATATTAGAATGTTGGCCATTTTTCCGCGAGTGCCCCTTTTTATTTGTTTTGCATTTTTTTGCTTAGTCATGTTACCGTAAGGAATTGGCAAGTAGTGTCGCAAAACTTATATTTTTATAGTGTTGGAAAGTGTTTCTAGATGATCTGGCTACCCATGCTATCTTTTTTTTAGCCAGATATGGCGTATATATAGGTATGGGTTCGATTTTCCGGTGATTGCCATTTTTTCGTTTATTCCCATTTCTTTCAAAACTACTATGTACTAAGGAACTATCACAGAGTAATGATTCATTTAGATGTTTATTTATCGGAAAATGTGCCTTGATGGTTTGCCTAGCACGTGGCTGAAATTTTTTTTTCTGAAATGCCGTATATTAGAATGTTGGCCATTTTTCCGCGAGTGCCCCTTTTTATTTGTTTTGCATTTTTTTGCTTAGTCATGTTACCGTAACGAATTGGCAAGTAGTGTCGCAAAACTTGTATTTTTATAGTGTTGGAAAGTGTTTCTAGATGATCTGGCTACCCATGCCTATCTTTATTTTCAGCCAGATATGGCGTATATATAGGTATGTGTTCGATTTTCCTGCGATTGCCACTTTTTCGTTTTTTCCCATTTCTTTCAAAATTACTACGTACTAAGGAACTATCACAGAGTAATGGTTCATTTAGATGTTTATTTGCCGGAAAATTTTGTTTACTTCTTTTTTGATTGAATATCATCAAATTTTTTTAGCTAAAATATTATATTGTTTTACATTTTTTTTTTTTCGATTTTATTTCCCTTCAAAAATTTTTTTTTGGGTCAGAATTTTAATTTTATAGTCGTAAAATAATCAACAATTATCCAGCAACCCACCATACAATTTTTATGCATATCCAAGAATAATTAGATTAGTAAATAACACCTTGAAATTGACATACCTTTCCTACATTTCAAGTGGCAGATTAGGGAGTCTGAGTCAGTGTGGTTGGCGGCCATTTTGTGGACATATCCGAAGCGTAAGTTGCCCTATCTATATATATTCTTGTTCCCTATAGAATTTGTGATATTTTGGTATATTTTTACCTGCATAAATATCATATTATATATTAAATATATGTATTTTTTTACGAAATTTCTAAGTACTCAAAAATTTACCTTTAGATATGGCCCCTGATATAAATGTAATTTACAAAATAATGAAGATTTTTTTACATATTTCTATTTTAGGATAACATATGTTTATTCCCTAAAAAAAATAGCCACTTCCTATTTCATTTGGGTACCCAAAAAAATTCATGAAATTTGGACAAATTTTTTTGGCCAAAAAAGGTTACCCTTTTTTTCTCATTTCAGATCTTCACCTCCATGGGTCTGACTTCATCCAAAATACATCAAGATGTGTCCTAAACATTCAAGAATCAATTCCTAAAAGGATTTGTGTATATATGTATAAATTTTTTTTTTATGAATTTTTATGTAAGGTCTTTTTTTTCTACTTAATTTTTTAAAATATTTATAATAAATAGTTTTTCTGCAGATGAGTAGTATTTATGTTTACAGTTGTTTTAAGCATTCATTGAAGTTTTTTTTGGCAAAAGAAAAAAGGAGGTTACTGCAAAAACTGATTTTTCAAGAATTTTTTTTGGCGTCGGGGTCGCGCGCGTCCGAGTATACCCTTAAAGGGGTGTCCGAGGAGCGTACCTATCCAGGGTTAATACTTGTACATATTTTATGTCTGCTATTTATATGTAAATCAAATGCTTTCTTATTGAAACAAAAATAACGGGCAACAAAAAATACAAACGAAAAAGATACGTTTCTTCTCCTCAATGCAAAGGTGTCTCTGACAGAAAGCATTGTTGTCTCTTCCGAAGCCAATCCAAGAATGTCCTCGGGTTGGAGAAGCCCCGTTTTTATATGGAGTGGCCAATTCGTGAACTGGCGTGAACTGGCGTGAACGATGCGGAAACGATGCGGAATGATGAGGGAACTCGCGTGAACGTGTCGTGAACTTCTCGTGAACTACGCGTGCCAATTCGTGCCATCGCGTGAACGTCGCGTGAACGATGCGCGAACTGGAGTGAACTGGTCGTGAACAGTGCGGGAAAAACACCAGTGCGTGCCACAAAGTGGCACGCACTGGCGCGCATCAATGCGTGCCAGTGCGTGGCAAAAATGCGCGTAAGTGTCAGGCAGGCTTAAGTCTCATGAAAAAATACAGTAACCAGTGCTGCTAACGTCTGATGTAGATCAAATGTTCGCATTCCATGCTAACATTAGCACCCGTACATACGTACGTTCGTGCATACCAGTTTTCGACCTCCTGCGCAAAAACCCCGGCCTCCTGCGCAGAAGCTTTTCCCCCACCTATTACTCATTTCATTATCCTATACCTTTTAAAATCATCTCATTTTATATTCCCCTTCAATATCATTTATCATACATTCCATTTTATCTCCCTATATTGGGTTTATTTCTTTTGTTATTTCCTTTTCACTCCCCGGTTTCACATAAATACTTGCTCTGGACTAGTCTCCCTATCCAGTTCATTCATGTTTACCCTCTAGACTCAGTTGTTTTTCCGTTAACCAATCACGAACTGATTCGTATTCAAAGTTTACACAAGGGGGTTATCAACTGATATTTCCCTACCCCCTTCCTTTATCTCTTTAAGTGGTCTGTTCATACCCCTTCCACCAAATCCTTTTCCCTTGAAACCTTTGACCTAGTGAGGTGTCCATCATTTCAAGAGAGATTTATTTTTTCGTATTTTGCGATGGAGGAAGTTATAGATACTTGTAACGGCTGCAGTATTCTGTACCTAAAGCATTTGCTAATTTCCATGGTGATTTTTATGATTCTTCAGCCAATGTTGATAATTTCCTGAAAGCACACAATGTAATTCCTCAACGTTTCCAGTGCCCCAAGTGCCGTTCCCTCCTATCTTACAGAAAAGACATTCACGTGTCTCATTGTAATACCGAAACCAAGACACCTAAAACCAAAAAGAAACGTCGTTGTGGTTATACCGTTACTTCTTATAAAGGTAAATTTTTGGGGAAAAAGTTGTCTACCCCAGTGGAAGATAATATTATTTGCAAACCACTTTTTACATAAACATTGGGACCATGAGACCCTCATGGAGGGTATCGACATATCCTCCAAAACTAGTGTCGATTGGAGAAGTTTCTGTTCCGAGGTTACCGAATACTTCTTCGATAATCAAGAGGCGATTGGTGGTGTCAGTCTCACCCTCCCGTGACCCGCAAGTTTCGACGTCTTCTTCATAAAGGTAAGTCATTCCTCAATACAGTAGTCATTATGTGTGTCTTGTGACCGGGGAACTCCTAGGTTAGGTTAGGTGGGTTTGTTAGGTTCTGTACCCCTTTTGTACTTTTTATATATTGTGTAAATCTTATATGGAAATATTATTTAAAATATGTATGGAAATATCTAGCATTACTATCGCTAGTAATGTCACCGTACCGTTGGTAACTCTGTGTATCATTCGTAACATGGAGAATTTTATCGTTCTCAGTAAATACCTGAGTTTTGTGACCTGTCATACTACTAGGTTAGGTTAGGTGGGTTTGTTAGGTTCTGTACCCTTTTTGTACTTTTTATATATTGTATAAAACTTATATAGAAAAATTATTTAAAATACATATGGAAATATCTAGCATTGCTATCGCTAGTAATGTCACTGTACTGTTGGTAACTCTGTGTACCATACGTCAACGTTGGTATCACTGTGTATCATTGGTAACGTTGCTAATGTTATCGTTCGCAGTACATTCGTAATTGAAGTGACACCGTTGAACAAGTGCTTATATTTAAATATTTTAACACAACATATATGACAACAGTGATTATATTTAACCATTTTAACAGAAAATATATGTTTTCCTCTAGGAAATAACGTGACTTAACCGGTTTTCACCTTCATTTCATCCATAATAACAGGAACCAATTCGTCAACTTAAAGTTAGCCGAATTGGTTGATCTGTTTGTTTGCGGTTGAAATGACCGTCAAATTCGGTGGAATCACGTTATTTACTATAGGAAAACATATTTTCTGTTCGAAATCACACCCTGTAATACAATACAAATTTACCAAAATTTGTTACCGCTCATTATGATTTTTGCAATTAAGTCATTAAAACCAACAAAAATTAAAATATTTCCCTGATTTGTTTTCTTTTTGCAATAGAATTAATTATCCTGACAATGAAAATCATGCACTTAAAAATGTTTGCTTCTAAATATCTTCATTTTCTTTTACATTTTCTTTTACATTTCCTGCGCCATAAAGAATTATTCGGCAAAAAACCAAGAAGTTGATGCAGTGTGCAAAGGCATGGAGCAAAAATATGACAAAGACCTGAAAGCATTAGAACTATGCCAAGAGATACAAGATGTAAAGTTCTTGGTAAGGAACAGAAGCAAAGAATCAGTCGTAGTTTTTTTGGCTCAAGCCATGAAGTCCTGATGGAAGGTTCCTTCAGTAGCTTCCTGAGGGTATATATGACTACAGTAGATATTCCCAGAGAATTAAACTAAAGGTTTCACAGAATTCTAACTTCTGGCGCGAGTACCCTAAAGGTTTCCCTTTAGGATATCGTATATCAATAGGGGACGTATGCTTGACACGCCACATGGCTATCTGCACCCCACATAGCGTTTACACTTCGAGGGGGAAGGTGGCAAGTTATAGGAGGAGCCGTTGCAAAGTCATCCTCCTGCGTTACTGTTATGGTACCTCGCGACGTAAACAAACGGCAGCCATAGCTGTCTGCCATCTTGACTGACGTCACGTCCGCCCGCTTCATTCCTAAATCTGTAGCGTTCCTGCGTAGCTTGTTTTACCCAGTGTTCGCTATTTCGTTGCATCATGTCGCAATCTTCAGCCTCGCCTTCTTCTGGAAAATTGAGTACCATGTTCTTGTATTGTTTAAATAAGCTCTGGCCGTAAAGTAATGATTTTTTATTCTTAAATCTTATGTTTTGTGGCGGAGCTGTGCCTCGACCGGAGGAGTCATGTTACGATGCTGTTGTTTGTCTCGCATGCTTTATTCACTTAGCCAGAACAACGTTCCCGGTCTTATAACTAATTAAAATATCATTAGTTATTTAGTCTTCATTGCTAGGAATTAGTTATATTATGCCGATAGTATTCTACGGCGATCTGCGTTAGCCGTATCCTATGCTAGCCTACTAGCCTAACCCTAGGCTCGACGCCTAAGTGTTCATGTTTACTTCCTGCATGATATAATAAGTGTTCCTAGTGTTATTTTACGAAATGAAGACTTAGGCATTTAATCATACAAGATTCAGTGCTTGCACATGTGTTATTTCGCCTTCTAGGGACCATACAAGGGGTTTTGGTCGTCTTACCATCGACTCACTTGCCCCTAACCTAACGTTGGGGCCCTTGTATGCTTCCTTACCTCCCCAGTTATCTTATTTAAGGTAATCTCCTCCCTCTGTAGTAGCCTAGGCTACATCCTAGCCCTCTTACCTCGAATGGCATTCGGGTAGGTTAGACTAGGATTGTTCTTTCCTTCTCCTCGCCATTGTTCATGGCTTGAGTTGGGACAGAACCCCAGAGTACTAGTCGTTCACCCCAGCTCACATTAGGAGAACGTTTTTCTCCTTCTGGTCCTCCCTGTAGCCTAGCGACTTGTCCTACCCCTGTCTTGCCTAGTCTGGGAGAATGGCTCTCCTAGCCTAGGTTAGGCAGTCAGTGGGATTCTGTTTCTTTATAGTTTAGGACCTCCCTTCTTTGAGTGTTCTCCAGCACTCCCTTGGGCTGCCACAGGCAACATAGCCGTCTGCTGGCTCTCTGCCGCCGGATGAAAGGTGTATCCTCCCCTTTCATCTGAACACTCCTTCCGGAAGAAGACTAAATTGGGTACCAGGTATTACCCTTCCTTCTCTTTTCTCCTTGCCTATCTCTCTCTCTAACTCGTTGTCGGTCCCCTGCCGCCTCTGTCCTGCCGGCATCTTCGGTAACCTACCTGTCTCATTGAATGATGTCAGCGACGGTCTACCATTGCCGGTTGCCTGCCGGCTGCCGGAGAACTGCCATTTCCTGAAGTGTCATCCCTTCTCTCTGCCACTTAGAATGTAGGCGGCGATGGGTTCACTTTCGGTGGAGTTTTGCCGGCGCTAGACGGGCCTCCGACACGCCGTCAGACTGCCAGCGCTACTAGTCTTGGCTTTACAGTGGACAGTCACCACTCTCGCCTGCCGGCCCCGTGCCGGCAGCCATTATTGTACAGCTATGTATAATAGCCGGTACTCCTCTGGTATATCTATACCATAGAACGAAGACGATTGTGTAAAGTTGTACAGTAAAACATTTCCAGCATATTCTGTGCATCCTTGTGCAGTCTCTTGCCGGGACCTAAATCTACAAAGGGGCTTAGCTTATCCCCTTTTTCTATTATAAACTGAATGATTTCAGCTTTCCCCCTCTCTGTAATTAATTCCCCAGAGGAAGCCTAAGCTTGGCTCATCCGAACCGGATGTTCTTCCTCTTCTGGGACCCTTATCGGTTCTATGGAATTAATTATGGTGTGAGGTCGCGGCAATTGACTGGGCGGGAACCACAAATATGTGTCTTTCCTACCTCCTTTCTAACTTATCTATCCTAAGCTTATACTCAAATGGAATCTTATATATATAATAAGTTGCTAACTTAATCCTAATCTAAGATTACAGTAAGTCATGTGGTATTGACTTCCATGTACTCATTGTCTCTTTCTTTTACAGGAGGAGTACGTGAAGTGTGAGAGCACCTTCTGCGGTGTTCGTCACCGACTTTTATGGTCATCCCGCGTGCCGGACCCACGCCGGATGCTCAACCAAGAAGGGGAACCTTCGGTATTGGGATCCGCAGATCTGTTCCGTCTGCAAAGGCCTTCTCGATGAGGCGTTTGAGAACCCTCCGTCCGTGGAGGCTTGAGACAACGCCCGAGAGAAACTGCGCAAGTGGGTGCGCGGTTTTCAGAAAAACGTCACAGGGCCTTATCTCCCTAGCGAGAAGATGGGGGCCTTACTCTTCCCTAAGGCATCTGCTGATGCCGTGATCACCAAGGATGAGATCCCTGTTATTCAACTAACGGTCGAACCGGACGTTGCGGCCGCTCTCCAAAGCTGTCATATTGACGAAGTGGAGAGAATGTCGGATGTGTCCGAAAATACTGAAAGGACCCTCATGACCGAGGGTCAAGAAGAAGAAGAGGATCAGGTAGAGTTCCCTGATTCCAAGGGCGATACCGCCCGTGCACCTTCTGTGGCTTCTGTCGTGGTTGAGGAGCCAGTTCCCTCTACTTCTGCTGCTGCTGCTGCTTCGATACCCGTGGTACCGGGTACCCAGTATACCATACTGTTTTGCGTCCCCAAGAAGGACTCCGACAAACTCAGAGTCATTCTAGACTTATCCCCCCTCAACAAGTTCATAGCGAACAACAAGTTCAAGATGCTGACTCTTCGACAGATAAGGACTCTTCTGCCTCAAGGTTCCTGAACGGTCTCCATAGACCTGGCGGATGCCTACTGGCACGTTCCAATGAACCACCACGCTTCCTCCTACCTAGGATTTCGACTCCAAAGGAAAAGCTACGCCTTCAGGGCCATGCCCTTCGGCCTCAACGTGGCCCCTCGGATCTTCACAATGCTGGCAGACGCCATCGTTCAACAGCTTCGCCTCCGAGGCGTCCAGGTGATGGCCTACCTCGACGACTGGCTGGTCTGGGCTCCATCGCCCGAGGATTGTTTAAGATCCTGCAACAAAGTTACCCAGTTCCTAGAACACCTGGGATTCAAGATAAATGCGAAGAAATCTCGCCTCTCTCCAGCTCAGAAGTTCCAATGGTTAGGAATCCAGTGGAACCTTCAGTCACACCGCCTTTCCATCCCCCAGAAGAAAAGGAAGGAAATAGCAGGGTCTGTCAAGCGACTGCTGAAATCCAAACGGATCTCAAGACGTAAGCAGGAACGAGTTCTAGGCTCTCTACAGTTCGCCTCAGTGACAAACCCAGTGCTACGTGCACAGCTAAAGGATGCTGCGGGAGTCTGGAGACGTTCCGCATCCATCGCTCGAAGAGACCTCAAGAGACGGCTCCCAAACAGACTTCGGCTGCTCCTAAAGCCGTGGTCGGAAGCAAAGGCCCTGAAAAGGTCCATCCCTCTTCAACACCCACCTCCATCACTCAACATCCACACGGACGCTTCGCTGGAGGGTTGGGGAGGTTACTCCCACCAAAAACAGGCTCAAGGAACATGGTCTCCCCTATTCAAGACGTTTCACATCAACATCTTGGAGGCCATGGCGGTCCTTCAAACTCTGAAGAAACTCTCCCCGCCTCCCTCGATCCATATTCGTCTGACCCTGGACAACTCGGTGTCTCAATCGCCAAGGCTCAAGATCGCCCCAGATAAATCAGGTGCTTCTAACAATCTTCCGTCTGGCAGAGAAGAAGAAATGGCACCTGTCTGCAGTTCACCTACAAGGATTCCGCAACGTGACGGCGGACGCTTTATCTCGAACAAGCCCGATAGAGTCGGAATGGTCTCTAGACGCAAGATCCCTCTCCTTCATCTCTCACCAAGTCCCAGAACTCCAGATCGATCTCTTCGCAACGAGCGACAACAATCAACTTCCTCGATATGTGGCCCCGTACGAGGACCCCAAGGCAGAAGCAGTGGACGCCATGTCACTGGATTGGAACAGATGGTCCAGGATCTACCTGTTCCCTCCCACCAACCTTCTGCTAAAAGTCCTCTCCAAACTGAGAACCTTCAAAGGAACAGCGGCCCTAGTGGCTCCCAAGTGGCCCCGGAGCAACTGGTACCCCCTAGTCCTGGAGCTACAACCCACGCTGATCCCTCTCCCGGGCCCAGTTCTCGCCCAGCAAGTACAGAAGTCGACTGTCTTCGCTTCATCATCGAAAGTCAGGGACCTTCATCTCATGATTTTCTCTCCCTAGCCGCGAAGAAGAGGTTTGGGATCTCGAAGAGAAGTCTAGACTTCCTCGAGGAATACAAGACCGAATCCACACGACGGCAATACGAATCATCCTGGAGAAAGTGGGTCTCATTCGTCAAGGCAAAAAATCCTACGGAAATCACCATTGATTTTTGCATGTCCTTCTTCATTCACCTTCATGGACAGGGCTTAGCAGCCAACACGATTTCTACCTGCAAATCGGCCTTGACTAGACCACTACTGTACGCCTTCCAGATTGATCTGTCCAGCGACATCTTCAATAAACTGCCGAAGCCATGCGCTCGTCTACGCCCAGCACCCCCACCAAAACCTATCTCCTGGTCTCTGGACAAGGTGCTCCATTTTGCCTCCAGTTTGGACAACGATTCGTGCCCTCTCAAGGATCTGACTCAAAAGGTTATATTTCATTTTGCTCTTGCTTCAGGAGCCCGAGTCAGCGAAATAGTGGCATTATCAAGGGACGAGGGTCACATTCTGTTTACAGACTCAGGAGACCTTACCCTCTTCCCGGATCCGACGTTTCTCGCTAAAAACGAACTACCCACCAAAAGATGGGGCCCTTGGAGAATCTGCCCCCTGAAAGAAGATGTCTCTCTATGTCCAGTAGAGAGCCTCAAGGTCTATCTTCGTAGAACTTCTGACTTTGGTAGAGGCCAACTCTTCAAAGGAGAAACATCGGGCAGCGACCTGTCACTGAAACAACTAAGAGCGAAAATCACTTACTTCATTCGCAGAGCGGATCCTGACAGTACATCCGCAGGTCATGATCCTAGAAAAGTCGCATCGTCTTTGAATTTCTTTCAGAGTATGGATTTCGAAAGCCTCAAGAGTTTCACAGGCTGGAAATCCTCGCGTATTTTCTTCAAGCATTACGCGAAACAAGTGCATGAAGTCAAACATTTCGTGGTAGCCGCAGGTAGTGTTATGAAACCTGCACCTAACTCTGCATAGAACAGTGAGTTACTTGGGACTCTAACTCCTCGGGTGCCTATGTTGACCCTCGCGTGATACGTAGTGAATTCAAAGACACTTAGTGTACACTTCCTTACACCTAGGTGTTCGAGCCCCCTTTTCTTCAGGGAATTTCCCGGTTGGAGGAATTTCCTTAAGACTGAGGAGAAGTAACAGCATTGGCTCACAGGGGATACACGGGTATGTGTCTCCCACTATCTCTTTTAGCTTTATGTCCTAAGCTATTTTATCAAAAGACAATTTTGCAAATTGCTTATCGATGCGATAATCAATTGAATACTCCTTTCTGTTCTCCCTTCCTTACAGGAGGGACACCAGATGATGCATTGCAGTCTTTTGCAGTTATAAAGATGAGCATTTTCACGGACATAATATATGCAGGTTCCCCCAGCAATATTATTTCCAAAATCCACAATCTACAGGACGGCAGTCTAGAGCTGTCGAACTGTGGTTGGTTTCGTTTCGAAAGTTATCTCTTAAATGCGGTTCAACTGCGAACCCGTAAAATGCGAAAACTCTACGGGAATTGGACCGAAAAATTCACTTTCTCATTACTAAAAATGCCGATTTACTGCTCCCTTTAAAGGTTTTTAAGGTCTAAACCCCCAACCCTGCCTCTCAAGTTGAGGTTGCAGACACTAACGGCATTGGTGAGTCTGAGCGGGACTCGAACCCCCGACTGACAAACACCGGGCAGAGACTCCACATTCAGGCCACATCTTGTAGTGAAATCAACAACAGCAGTCATTGTTTCACTGTCACATCTGACTCCGCCACCAAGAGCCGGCAGTGTGTGCCCTTGGTCACCACCCAGTCAATAACTGAGTTGGTATACCTTCAATCGACAGCCCGCCGATTCTCAGCGGTCTGCCGACAGCCCGAGGAGTCTCCTCTGGTTCAGAGATCCACTGAGTATGCGTATAGTTTTCACCACTACCCAGTCACATTGAATACTGGCTAGGATGGTGTGACGTCTGTCAGCAACCTGCTGACAGCCGACAAGTCACTGATATGTCGAAGACCTGCTAGCCATATCGGTACTGAAGTACTGAGCCAGTTAACTTACCCCCAAGCACTAGCCTTGACAGTAACATGCCAGTTGTATAGGGGTATACAATACCCTGTACACCTGCAGTTTAGGACCATATCGCAGACAGAAATCTTTGGTACATAACCATACAATAGAATGGTTTTCCAGTACGTTGTGCTTCTAAGCACAACCCCTTGCTGAGACCTACCTGATTTGGGGGGATCCACTCCCCCCCCCCTTTTTCCTTACGCTGATGCTTCATCAGCCTCTTGATTCTAATTATTAATTCCCCGGATGTAGGGCGCTACTCTAGCCTTATGGACTAGAATCTTCCATCGGCCTCTTCTTGAAAGGGGATGCCCTAGAATCAATAATTAGGAAGACCGCAGCAGTTGGCTGGAAGGACTTACACGTCTGTGTCTCTCCTCCTTCCAGTGTACTTATCCTAAGCTTTATACAATAGAAAGGAATCTTCTATTACAGTGAAACACTGAAAAGCTGATATAGGCAAACAGTCAGGTATGGCCTGAAAGGAGAACGGAAGGGTTTCTTAGTTCTCCCCAGGATGTTAAACTGCATCCCACAGTTACAATGACCGTTGTTCCACAGATAGTCAGATTTATACACCTTCGGATCAAGCGAAGCAAACAAGACGCTTCTGGTAGGAGGGAAGTTCCTCCTGGATCGCCGGACCTTTGATCACTGGAGTCCAAGGCCTGACCAAGATGAGACTAGAATGGAAATGGACATACCTCCACCATCCTTTCCTCAACTCTTCTTATATTCAAATTCCCCTTAGAAGAGTATACCTTAAAGCTCTAGAGCATACTAGCGGTGAGGAAAGTAGAGTCCATCGATTTCCAATGAAGGCAGTTTAGTGTTCACATGAAAGACTCAAGAAATCTCTGAGTCATTCTAGACTTGGCGCCACGCAACAAGTTCCAATAGAACAGCAAGTTCAGAATAATAATCCTTCTGAACATAAGGACCCTATTCAGTAAGGGGTGTTGACAATCTAGCCAGCCCTGGAAGATGTCTATCAGCAACTTCCAGTCAGTCACCCCCTCCCCTCCTACCTAGGATCCAAGTTATGGAAGATAACGTATATCCTGGACGAGATTCTCGTTGGACTAGTTTCAGTCCTAGGATCCTTACGGAATTAGCAGACAGTCAAGCGAAACCAAGCCTAGAAAGAGTTCAGGCAACGATGGCCCTGGACGACAGGCTGGGGTGGGCAGCACCCGAAATTACTGTCTATGAGCATCCATGGAGATGATCCGGCCCTGGAACATTGAGGATGCAAATAATAGAATCTCGATTCTCTCCAGCTCAGGGGCTTCAATGTTTTAAAAAATCATTGAAACCTGTAGTCACCCTAACGCCCCCTTTTCCCCTGGGGATGTAAAAGGAGATCGCAAGGTCTGTCAAGAGACTATGGTAATCAGTCAGGATTCCATAACGCTAACAGGGAGGAGTTTCGAACTCTCTCCAGTTCACGATGATGACAGACCCAGTACTACGTGCACAACTATAAGATGCGCTAAGAGGCTGGAGAAGAAACGCATCAAACGCTCAAAGAGATCTAATAGGACCAATGATGATCATTCCCTCTCCGCTTACCCTACAATGACCAAAGGCCACGGACCCGTAGGCCATTTTAGCCCTGTAATGGGTGGATAAACTCTTTCCACACAGATCGGACCTCCTCAGGTTGATCTGGAGCATCGAAGCGATAATGAGGCGTCGAAACTGTCGAGGATAAGGGACGTCTCATTTCATTAGGGAATGCTAGCCATCCCTTCCTTAAGGGAATGGCGCCTATCAGCAGCTCGTTTATATATGATCCGCAAGGTGACAGCGGATGCTCTTCTCGGGTTCCACCCAATAGAGTTGGAATGGTACACGGACGCAGACCCATTCCCTCTCAGAAAGGGACAAGTCCCCGAGCTGCAGATCGTTCTCTTCATCATGAGCGTTATCAAGATACCATCTCGTTATTTAGTCCCATACGAAGACCCTCTAATGGAGGTAACAGACATCATGTCTCTACATTAGAAGTGATGGACTTAGAATTCCTATTCAGCCCATCAAAATTTCCTCCAGAAGGCCCTCTACATGCTGAGACCCTTCCAAGGAAGAGGGGCTCTATTGGCTCCCAGAAAGCCCAAGAACATCCCATTCCCTGTAATGAAGGAACTGAGGCTCAGGCTAGTCCTAGTTATGCACCTAGGATTATCCAGGAGGTTCAGAAGTTTTCTGCCTTCTATTTATCACAGTACACCTGATCCCTTCATTTTACGAATTCCTTGCCCTTAACAGTTAGGAAAAAGACTGGGATCTTAAGGACAAAATAGAATTCCTAGAAGAATACAAGTCTAGTCAACGAGAAGACAATACGAGTCTTCTTGGGAAAGTAAATTGTTTTGTAAAGCAAAAGGGCCCGAAAACAATCTCATGATCTTCTGCCTGTCCTTCTCTGTCCACCCCTATATTCAGGGTCTGGCGGCCGACAGCACGTTGGCCTTTGAGGAAGGAGGCAGTGTATCCTTGAATACTATGAGAACGCTAGTTTTTCGGCCTTGTCTCCATATAAACCCTTGAGTAAGCACCAAGGGTATGGCCGACTTTGCGAGAGAGGTCACTTAATGGGATCTTTGGATCCATGGACCATTATCTCTGTGCAAGTCAGCCCCGACTAGACCTCTTCTATATGCCCTTTAAATGGATCTAACGATTGGAATCTTTAATAAATTCCCGATAACATGTGCAGGCTTAGGCCCGCAA